>NC_041392.1:43712078-43725318 GCF_002162155.2 Triticum dicoccoides
TGGAGCTGAGAGAAAGGTACTTTCGGTCAGATATATCATGTTGCGCCGTGATGGTGTGTGCCAGGGGTTGGTACATAAACGCAGAGATTTCCTCACGATGCATGCCTACCACAACCCCACAGCAACTCTGTTTTCAGCTACAGTTTCTTCTTCCATTTATTTCATTTACCGCGATCACCGACAGCTACAGATCTCTCCACTCCACACGGGCCACGAGGCTGAATGATGAGCGGACCACACGAAAGTAAAACTGGAAAAAAAAGTGTCCATGGATTTGGTACGTACCGTCTCCTGTGAACTCTGAATCTGAAGCAGGTCGGCAGGGTTGTTACTGACCGCTGCGAGTGAGAGAGACTATGGATGGATCCTCCCAAAGAGAAGAATCCTGCAGTGCTCGCCATTTTGTTTACTGTCAGCCGCTGGTAGATCCTGTCCGTGAGGCGACGAGGTCTCACCCGCGCTAATTAATCTTGAAAATCACGCCGGTGATCTTAGGCTAGTTAGTTATAGTGGAAGTAACTTAGCTAGTAACATAGCGCATTTCAAGAAATTTTTGCTTATGTGGCAATATTTAATGTGAGGTTGTAACATAATATATTACTGTAACATAGCTTTTCAAGACAAGATGAGTCTACAAGCTAATAAATGAAGCTAAGTTACTCCCCACTATGACCAGTCTAAATCTGAATGAGTAGTATAGGCAAACTATATCTCTACTATTAAAAGAGGATCGAACGTCGTGATGGTTCGACCTCGTTCCACCTCCCCCTCCCATCACTGCTATCGATACATCCTCCCATCGCTTCTTCCATTCCCGCCCGAAAAAAGGCAAAAAAAAAAAAAGAAACCCACGAAGCCACGACCCCACGTCCCACGCCCACGCAGCCTCCTCATCTCCCGCACCGCATCGCTCCCGATCCCGTCTCTCTCCCCTCTCCGGCGCTCTCGAGAAAAATTTCTTTGACTCTTCCCTTATCGTACGCCCCGCGGTCGCGGTCCAGGGCTTAAGCCATTGGCAGTAGGATCCAGTCCCATCAACAAATTCTCTGCTCCACCCTCTTATCTGTACCACTCTAGATCGCGTCCAACCATAGGCGAGCTTGGCAGCGGCACAGAAGAAGAGCGTCGGTACGTCGGCGCCAGAGGATGTACTGTGCATGGGGGTGGTGTGCAGGTGCAGTCGTACGACTCGGCCATCGCCCATCGGCCATGGCGGATGCGCTGGCCGCCGGGAACCGGGAACGCCAGTACGCCACCGTCGGGGACGCCGTCAGGGCGGGGTTCTCTATGCGACGGAAGGCCGGCGACAAGTGGTGCGGCGAGTGCCAGGCTTCTAGAGGGCGCCGCGGGTATGGCAGCCGGGTGCCGGATGATCACACGTGCTTCTGCTCCGACGGACAGGCTAGCAGGTCGTGGCCTACTACTTCGTCAGGTTCAGGTACCCTGGCCTTGATTGATCTAAGTGTTAAATGATTGGTCAACGATGTTTGATTGATCTAATCAATCCTTTTTTGAATCTGATCTAATGAACCTTGAGATGTCCTAATTCCTGACCAGTCTATTTACTGGAAAGGGAAGACTTCTCTTGTTTTAACCGGACACTTTATCTACAGGTATGTAGACTATGTTTGATTGATCTAAGAGGTAATTGGTTGGTCAACGATGTTTGATTCATCTAATCATCCTTTTTTTTGAAACTGATCTAATCAACCTTGAGATGTTCTAATTTCTGACCAGGTAAGGGAAGACTTCTCTTCTTTTAAACCGATCTAATCACTCTTTGACTATAGGAAATCGAACAAATTAAGTAGGATGAAGACATAAACACAAACAAGGTAGTAGACTATGAACGGGACAATTCCCTCAAATTCTCCACATTTAGCATGTTCTCTACTCCACATGTTGTTTAAATCAAACCGTGTCTAACTAGAGATAGAACTTGTCTATTCCAAGCTACATTTCCTTTTATATACAGAATCATTTTTGACATTGGTTTTTGACATTGCAGGACCAAAGAAACCAATGGTGAGCACATGAAACCAATGACGCACATGGACCAATTCAAGCATTTGTAAGTGTTTTATTTTTCTTCTCTTACGAATTCAAATGACAATGTGCATGGTTCTTTCTTCATCTATTTCATCGTCGTTTGCCACTTCAGAAAGCTCTGTAGTTGCTTTGGTTCTGTTCGTGCTTCCCGTCGTTCTGCCATTCCAGTACATACGCAAGAGGAGGCAGTACAAGTGACTTCCTCGTCCAGGCTCCTCAAGTACAGTAACTCACGCCGGACACCCAGCTCCAGAGTGGCAGTGACCTGGAGTCCGGCAGAGTCCATAGGCTGCAGACACACCGATTCGCATATGAGGAGCTGGAGGAGCCCACCGGCGGCTTCAGCGACATGTGAGAGCTCGTCGGCCAGCGACGGCTTCGGCACCATGCATGTACAAACGTACATAACAGGCAAGCTCGCACTATTTCCTTGGAGTTTGACATGGATCAACATGCTGACGGCAACGGATTTTGTATGTGGTGTTGAGGATAACTGCAGGACAGGCGGGTAGTGTTGGTGAAGCGGCTGTACGACAATAGCTGCTGGCACGTGCAGCAGTTCATGAACAAGGCCACGATCCTAAACCTCGCTATCTTCTACGGATCCTGTCGCAGCTGCACCACCTAAACCACGTCATCTTCTACGGCTGCACGTCCAGCCGCAACCGTGAGCTGCTGCTGGTGTGCGAGTAGATGCCCTGCAGCACCATGGCCGACCACTTGCATGGCCACCGCGCGGCAGTGCTGCCGCTGCCGTGGTCACTCCGCCTCAATGTCGTCACAACGCTAGCCTATCTCCACCCCATCGAGCCTCCCATGGTGCACCGTGACGAGAAAACTACCAACATCCTCCTCGATGCCGAATTCCACGTCAAGGTGGCCGACTTTGGCCTCTCCCTGCTCTTCCCGCTTGACGGCGCCACAATCGTTTCCACGGCGCCGCAGGGCATGCCAGGGTACATGGACCGGGGTGCCCCCCCCTCTCCTTAGCTCAGGGTAAGGAGTGAAAAGTTGTGCATGTATGTGTGCCTATGTAGAAGTCTTAGGTATAGTTGTGTGAACATGAAATTTGAGTAGACATAGGCAAAATGAAACACTAGAATAGAACGTCATGACAATGCCAGAAGTTAGAAATGGAATTTCCTATGTGGCCAAAGAATGTAACTCCATGGGAGGTTGGATTTTGGAATAATTATCCTAGATAGATGTTGTAGTGGGAGAAATACCGGCCCAGTAAACACCAATTTAGCATTAGCCATGCATGTCTTCGAATATAATTGTTGTTGCTCTCTTGTACTGTTTTGTGTTTTCAGCTGGCATGTGAAAACAATGTATTATTTAATACATAGGTTTCAATATATTCTGAATCTCAATGTTGAAAATGTCGTCTTTCAAATTTTGCTTCACTTCTTGCACGGTTAGTGTGCTTTATATCTCTTATCTTCTATTACCTTTTTTTGTTTCACATTTTCACACTATCTTGTGTAGCTTGTATCTGATATTGCCGTCAGGGGAGGTAATACGTCCTTTTGTCATATATTGGACGAACTAATTCCATGTTGTTTTTCAGTGTGTGCATCTGCAGTAATGTTGTATGCCGTCAGATATTTTACGGTGGCAGGAGGAAGATCCTAGATGAGTTGAACCCTTAGCATGCAGTAGATATTGGAAATTTGGAATGCATGCAAGTCACATCATCTCATGTATTGGGAACATATAAGATTTTCTGTGTGTAAGTATTCAGAATTCACATTGTATCCTTGAAGTTATTGGTCTATCTATCCTCTATTTATCTATATTTCACTTTGCAAAACCAAAAGTAGAGCCAAACATTGTACCAGCTTCGAAAAGTGGAACATCATAAATCCAAACAAAATTCCTGTTCTGAAATAGAAGTTGAGGAATGCTAGAGCATGCAAGTTCTGTGTTATTAACAGAAGGTTGATTGGTCTGATAAATTTGCAAATTAAAAAATTAGATATGGAGGTGTCCGCATATTTGTGGTAAACCTGCTCTGAAGAAATATTTCTTTATTAGTTTTTAAGGTGGAGTGGAAATCCCTTGCTAACCTCTTCTTTCGTACTCATTTTATGTTGCTAATTTTTCAGTTAGTGTACATGGTAGAACATGTTGGATTTTGAGAAATGATGCATCCATGGTCAATTTTATTCTATAGACTTGCTTAAGTTAAAACAAATATTCCAAGGCAATGGAAGGGCGAGATGACATATTTTTTAAGCGGCGGCAAGGCTACAACAAGGGCAGATGAAATTGAATGAATGTGCATGTGTCAGGACCCCGACTCAATGCCACATCGATCTAGCATGTAACACCTCATATCACTTTGCGGCCTCACGCACGGTATTCCCACGGGTGTCGCCTTACCTTTGCCCGGGACCGTTTGCGCCTTTTGGCACACGTATATGACAGTGTCGCTAGCATCCATATGATAAGGAGTCCGGGCTGACATGGCTAGTCGTAAACCCAAAGCGGCACAGACTTACAGGGACAGGCATCCATGACCCAGCATCGAACGTGTCGGTCATCAGCGAGTGAATCCAGGCTGTAGCACTGGGCTAGCAGGACTCCGGTGAACCGGGATGTAGCGGGCTAACAGGACTCCGGTATTCACCGCGTGACATTTCCCCGAAGGGACAGACACAGGAACGAAGAAGGACACATGCCGGCCAGCCTAAGTGTTCCGGAGCAGTAGCAAGCTACCATGGCTCAGTGAAACACTAGGAGACATTTCCCGGTAAGAGAGGCTACTAAAGATAAACAACTAGATGGTCAGATCCCACACATACCAAGCATTTCAATAACATACACACAATATGCTCGATATGTGCAAATACAACATGGCATCACAACATGACTCTACAAATCAAGTATTTATTCATTAGGCTCCGAGGAGCGAGATATTACAAACATAGGTCTCATGACCCAACATTCAGAGCATACCAATCAAAGCACAAGCGGAAGCTATCATGTCTGAGTACAGACATCTATAAATGAAAAAGGCTGAGAAGCCTGACTATCTATCAGATCCTGCCGAGGGCTCAAGATCGTAACTGAGGTAACAAGCTAAACGTCGAAGTCCACGTGGAACTACTAGTGAGACTGAAGTCTCTCTGCAAAAACATAAAATAGGCAAACGTGAGTACAAATGTACCCAGCAAGACTTACATCAGAACTAACTACATATGCATCATTATCAACAAAGGGGTGGTGGGGTTTAACTGCAGCAAGCCAGCTTTGACTCGGTGGCTATCCTAAACTACGACTGCGAGTAACTCTTTTGAGGTGGCGCACACGAGTCCACATATTCACCATATCAATACACCACTATGGATCCGCTCCCGTCTCCCTACGAGAACGCCTTCCATAGCACTCACGCTTATCTTGCGTATTTTAGAGTATCCACTTTCATTTGTCTATGAACTGATATAAGCAACCCAGAGGTCCTTTTCCGCGGACACGGCTATTCGAATAGATGATGTTAACCCTGCAGGGGTGTACTTCTTCACACACGCTCTCACCACTTACCGCCGTTTACACGACATGTACTCGGCAACCTTCAAGCGGAAGCCCAACGTGGGTGTCGGCCACGGCCTGCCTAAACACTCAAGTCTCTAGTCCAGGTTTATCGCCTATTCGGGTTCCATCCATGAGGAGATCCGGCCGGAGTTTCGCTCACAGCCCCAAACGATGTGAACAGGGTTCCGTGACACCAAACGGGCGCCCGGTTTACCCGGCCATGTGCCTACCGCATCACAGCCCACCCCTACGGTCAGCGCTGCGCACGGCCTCCAGCATACTACAAACACCAGAAACTACTTGCAACTCCTGGACAGAGGACAAGGGTGATCAAGAAGCCGAGAGGGTCCATTGGTTTCGGGCCCAATGCGTGGTAGTAGCTGAATCATGGATCACAAACACAGAACTCAGTTCCTGAGGACGGCTGCAATGAGACAACCCACCATGTACTCCTACATGGCCTCTCACCGCTACCTTTACCAAATCGTGTTCACACACTTAGCTCACACACAGTAGGACATGTTCACACACCTCTGATTCATCCCCGATGAATCAGACCTGACTCAACTCTAAGCAGTAGCAGGCATGACAAACAAACATGAATGAGTAGGCACAACAGGGCTCAAACAACTCCTACTCATGCTAGTGGGTTTCATCTATTTACTGTGGAATGACAGGTCATGCAAAGGATAAAGGGGTTCAGCTACCGCAGCAAGTAACAGATGAATCGATGTTGTCCTAATGCAGTAAAAGAGAGCAGGTGCGAGAGAGTGGGATTTTATCGGAATGAACAAGGGGGTTTTGCTTGCCTGGCACTTCTGAAGATAGCATTGAGTCTTCATCAGTGTCAACGATCACATCGTCGATACAACGTCTACCGAGGGGGAACAACACCGGCAAACACAGAAGAAACACAATCAATGCAATGCACAATATGATGCATGCTATGACATGGCAATATGAATGTGTTTTGGGCTAATGCACCTAAAACCAGATTAAATGAAGTTGGTTTGAATCCAAGATTCAAATTCAAACTCCATATGTGGATATTTAAATGCCATTAGTATGATTTGTGCTAAACAGCATCTATAAGTTGTTCTGACATGCATGAAAATGGTACAGATGGATTCCTTGAATTTTTCTGATAATTTTTCATATATAAATTATTTAATTTGGAGTTACGGTTGAATTTCTATGATTTATTGAAGTTTATACAATTTTCTAGATTTTCTGATTTATTTTTAAATCCAGAAAATACTTATTGCGTCAGCATTGCGTCACTATGACGTCAGCAGGTCAACAGACGCTGCTGGTGGTCAAACCTGACCAGTGGGGTCCACTGGTCAGTGACTGGGGCTGATTAGTGTCGCTGACATGTGGGCCCAGTCAACAGCCACGTCAGCTTAGTCAAAGCTGACGCGTGGGGCCACTAGGATTAGTTAAAAACTAAACAGAAACTAATCTAGGATTAATTAGCAGGTGGGGCCCTGCTGTCAGTGTCACAGGGTTAATTAGCAGGGTCAAATCCCGGGTCAGTGGGGTCAAACCCACCGGCGACATGACGCCGGCGAGGCCCGAGTCGGCGGCGCGAGCCGGAAACGCGCTACAGGGCACGAGCGAGGCTGTGCTTGGGCTCGTTGGAGAGCCCTTGCTGGTGCGCATCGAATGGTGGTGGTGGCCGTGCCTGTGGTGGCCGGTACCGACGACGGCGAGCTCGTGAGCGGCGGCCGGAGTTCGGCCAACAGCGGGTTAGGCGATCCAGGGCGCTAGGGGAGGCGTTGGTGCGTGCTACGTGCTCCTGGTGAGGTGTGGAGCACGATGGTGTGCCCGGCTTTGAGCCACAGTGGCTCTGGCCACGCCGGCGACGAGGCACGGCGGCGGCGAGCTTCGGCCGTGGTGGAAGATGGAGCTAGGGGACGAAATCAGGTGCGGGGAGTGAGGGGAAGAGAAGAGGAGCTCACGGGGAGTCGGACGAGACGCTGAGTGGGCTCGGGGACGCCTCTGCAACGGCGAATTGACGACGGCGATCTCCGGGCACCGGAGATGAAGACGACGACGCTCCGGTCGACTGCGGCCTCCTCTGGTCGCGTGCGTCGCGTGTGTAGCTCCACGGGGTCAGGGCGGAGCTCAGGGATGCATAGAGGGAGCGAGGGGGTGGCTGGTGGCCGTGGCGAACGGCGTCGGTGGCGACGGGCTCCGCTCGGGCAGAGAGGGAGAGGGAGCGGAGGGGGATAGGGACGGAGGGAGAGACGCGGGAGAATGAGGGAGGGTCGAGGGAGCCGCGTGGCGTCTCCAGGGAGTAGCGGAGGCAAGCAGGGAGGCAGGAGGTGGCCTGGGCGTGTGCCCGCGCGCTCCGGCCACGCGCCTGCGCCTACTGGCGCGAGGAGGAAGGCGGCAAGGGGGGGGGGAGAAGTGGTGGGCTGGGCCGCTGCTGGCTGCACAGTGTTGGGCCAGGTAAGTGGCGCCAGGTAAGTCCTTCTCTGTCTTTTATTTCTATTTCAGTTCTGTTTTCTTTTTATTTAATTCTTTTGCCACTGTTTTGAATTAAAATAATAATTCAAACAATGCCAAAGCTCCTCTGAATATTTTATTTTGCTAGATGGACCTTTCCTAAAGCTCATAAAATAATTCAGGGATATTTGAAATTATATTCTAATTATATGAATATAATTCAAATTCAAATAGCTAATGAATTAAATTCAAAGTCCCAAAAATAAATCCTTAAAAATGTTCAATATTTTGGTTGGGACCAGAACCCTTACCAAAAATTATCAAACATTTAAGAAGAGCATTTTGGAACAATGAATGAGATTTTTAGGGTTTCTGCCCTTCTTTTATTTAGGGTTTTGAGGCTTCCAAATTTCCTCAATTCAAGTTTCAAAAATATAGACATGATGCACACATGAAGCTAACCTAGAGCAATGCCTGAAGCTAGGGATGTGACAACTCACCCCCACTAAACAAGAATCTCGTCTCGAGATTCAAGCGTAGGGTAAGGTGAAAGGTAACGCAACTAGTACAATCTTCACGATCCAGGTTGCACTTCATAGGAACGTTGATTCGAACACCATCTTTGTCTTGTCGTCTTGCTCTGAGAACTTCAGCTAATCATGACAAGAAGAGGAAAGGAAAACTCTGGAAGGATCGGTCTTCTCGAAGATCGAACAACTCAGGATTAACTTCCGGAATGAGACATAGCAACATCTCTTGAGCTGGGAGACGAAGCACAGATTTGAAGAAATGGAGTGGAACAGATGACGAAGGTTCACTAGGTGGACAATAATTCCACACTTAAGAAGGTGGTAAACGATTGCCAACGTAGGGAAGAGTTGAGTTGCCATGATACCACGACGAAATATCCTGGAGGAAGGTGATCGTAGAGTATTACCTTAAGTGGCAAAAAGAATTACTTTTGATTCAGAGATCATTGAAACTCTTCATACCAGCATAAAGCAATTCTCGAGCGATCGTTTGGAGGGGGTCGGTAGAATGGCATACTCGGACTTGGATGATGTGGATTACCTTGTTGAAGACAACATAATGGATGAATTTGCTTATCACCGGAGATGGAAGAGACCCGTGGTAGAATGGCACATTGGCGGTGCAAGCTGGGAACAAAATGCAAATGCTGGGAATGATTCTGGTAACTGGGGAAGAACCCAACAAAAGAGAGTGAATTCACTGTTTGAATAGGTCATAGCATTGCCGAGGGGACTGAGAGCAAACCCAGTTAGTGCCGATGATAACACGTAGCGCTTGTGCGTGCTCTCAAGAACTTGAGCGTTTCCATATTCATCAAGGTTTTACCAACATCCGTGTCAAGGATCCTGGCAACACAACTTGCTACCATGATGAATGATGCAGATGCAAAGGAAGATAACACCTTCTCAGATTTCACCCTTGGCGGGGCCAAGGAGATAAAATCTGGATGATCGACCGAGAGACATTTAGCACTCCGCTTCTAATGTTCTCCTTGATGTGCTAGTGTAACCCATTCATAGAAATGATCTGGTATCTAGAACATCAAGTAAAAAGGTCGGACTTCGGGATCTCAAAATCCATAGGGGCAACTAGGGAGTAAATCCTACGAAATCCCTATGGGGAGGTGGTCAACTTCATCAATCAAGATATTATAATAACAGGTCTTCCGGCTGGGTGTGTTGGCCACGACATCCACTTTACCGATTATCGCGCGATCAATATTATAATTCTTGGGAAATATTCCAACCATCATATCTGCCTGAGATTCAGATCTAGTTGGTGTCAGGATATTCCAGACTCATCGAGTCTAGGAAGAAAAACGAAAGTTTGCAACACAAATCGACGAGATGACGTTGCGGGATACTCGGGAGATGAACTACGATAGCAAGCTCCAAAACATGAGCTGGTTCTGCTACAAACATGTGAACACGTTGTCCCGGACAAGCATGACCACGTGGTAGTCTTACAATAAAACACTACCGAGTTCTGGTTGGGAACCATCACCGTGGATAACGAAGTCCTTGCATAAGTCATATGATTAGCTCTTATGAAGGAACTTCTTCCCCTTGAACAAATCAATCAGTGGCTTGGTGTGCTCGGGACACATATGGAATGAAGGTTGCAAGTCTCCAGACCACAGAATACTTCGCACGTGTGCATGACTGATTTGGGATGATTCCAAGGAAACAAAACAATCTTCCTCAAATTCATGGCGGCAACTTGCATCATATGCACATGAATTAGGGAAAGTCACTACTTTCATCCAAACATATACTTCATGAACGAAACACGAAGAAATGCTTACACAAGTTTCCAACACTAGGTTGATGTTCAACATGATTCATGGGGGGAGACAAAATGCTACTGATGGGCTCAACAGCAACTCATCGGAATTTCCATATCACTGGACTTCCACCATCATGTGAACACGGTGATAGCATTGGTCAGACCAAAGATGTAATGGTGTATGCTCGAGGGATCAACCACGAGTAGGACAACATTACGAGCATCGTTGGTACTGATTTGATTTGACGATAGCCCACACTCAAATCAAGGGATTGATAAGACAATAGGTCCAGCAACTGATCACAGGGACCAATCGATGAAGATATCATCTTTCTTTAACACACACTACACAAGATTATCCCTTTGGAACGAACTAAGTCAGGCAAGCTTTTATCCTCCAACTCTCCAAGTTGTTGTCTAGCTTAACCAACTAGCTCAGGGATATCTAACACCGATTCTTGGAGAGAAGGTGGTTCACAAGAAACCAACTTGATCTCGAGCTCAACATAACGGTCAGGTGACGACCTGGTGATACTTCCGAGAAGATATTCAGAAAATCATGAACCACCGGTATGTTACTAAGCTCGAGAACAATCTCGCTTTTGAGGGCAAGACGATATGATCAAATGAGTGAGGACTTGACAAGATCCTAACTCATCAATCGAAGGGTGCACCGAAATAAGGACTAGGTAGCACGATCAGTCTTAGAAGGATGATTCAAAAACCAACACGCTAAGAATGAAATTATTATCCTTTAGCTACCAAGCAACGAGGTTGCTGGGAGTATTGATTTCACACACCATGATTCACTTGTCGGCACTCCGGCTGCAACAACACGGAACTGAGGAATGAAAAAGGATGGCGAGAAGTATCACTATGTCAAGAATTCACAAAAGGTGGTGCAATTCTCATGAAATTCTTGTCATAAAGAAGGTAATACTTCAGGGTAGAGCAGACCAGAAGCTGAATTGTAACTTGATCTGCGGAACACAACTACTTTGACCCAATCCTAAATATGGATGAGGTACTGGAGTTTGTTTCTCCTAGTCATTCAGGACGGAATGGCTTGACGGGCCACAAGAGTAATAGGCATCGACAAACGAACGCGCGCATACTCTTGACTATCAATTGATAGACGAAGGTCAGTAGACAACTAAAGAGGGACAACTCAAAGGAACATATAACTTTCTGAGTTGTGGATGCATAAATTAGTATGTCGAACCGAGTTCAACATAATTCTTCCGGATAACCCATGCAGAAAGGTAGAACTGGCAGAGTCACGATTTATGAATGGAGAACTCCTCAAGAATAATCCTGTTGTGATATTTCAGTTCAACGAGGAACTTCTGCCATAAGTAGTTCATGGTATTTGGAAGAAGAAGATACCACGGGCTTCAAGGACTATCGCAAAGGTTACTAATATCCTAAAGGCACTAGCAATTACTATCAACATGAAGTAGGTAGAGTGAATCTCGGGTTCAAGAACCCAGGAACAGAATACCTACTACTAAGTAGCATCACGGGATGCTTCCGAGAATAAAGGCCAGAATCTTCACACTAGGACACAATCATGGCTAGACCACTAGATGATCCCCTGAGACACCTAGGTCATAATAGTAACTCCAACATAATGTCAAGGCAATAGAATACCTCAACTCAACAATTAGTGTGATTGAGCTGGCATAAAGGAACATCGAAACCAGAGGGAAAAGATTTGCAAATGCATCGGACTATTTAGAAACCTGGGATGACTCGGACAGCATAACGGCTGTAAATGCTCAGAAAAGATTTGAGACATTCACAAAATGGTGGCATAACCACTCAGAAGCACGATATCAAGGTTTCGAGATCAACAATTAACATACGGAAGTAGTAGAAACTAAACTCAAGCTTATATCCAACAATCTTATAAGTCTACGGATTAGTAACACGTGATCCTGATAGAAAGAAGAGAAAGCCTAGTTCTTAATCCCCGCAGGAAGATAAGATGACTCAGATCAGAAGGGCATGAGGTATAAGGAGTAAAAAGAGCCTTACGTTCCATCCCACAATCAATTCCCTTATATAACTAAAGAATTTCTAGACTCAACTTCGACCAGTTTGGCTTGGTAATCCTACAGGCAGTCAAGCTCTGATACCAACGCTGTCAGGACCCCGACTCAATGCCACATCGATCTAGCATGTAACACCTCATATCACTTTGCGGCCTCACGCACGGTATTCCCACGGGTGTCGCCTTACCTTTGCCCGGGACAGTTTGCGCCTTTTGGCACACGTATATGACAGTGTCGCTAGCATCCATATGATAAGGAGTCCGGGCTGACATGGCTAGTCGTAAACCCAAAGCGGCACAGACTTACAGGGACAGGCATCCATGACCCAGCATCGAACTTGTCGGTCATCAGCGAGTGAATCCAGGCTGTAGCACTGGGCTAGCAGGACTCCGGTGAACCGGGCTGTAGCGGGCTAACAGGACTCCGGTATTCACCGCGTGACATTTCCCCGAAGGGACAGACACAGGAACGAAGAAGGACACATGCCGGCCAGCCTAAGTGTTCCGGAGCAGTAGCAAGCTACCATGGCTCAGTGAAACACTAGGAGACATTTCCCGGTAAGAGAGGCTACTAAAGATAAACAACTAGATGGTCAGATCCCACACATACCAAGCATTTCAATAACATACACACAATATGCTCGATATGTGCAAATACAACATGGCATCACAACATGACTCTACAAATCAAGTATTTATTCATTAGGCTCCGAGGAGCGAGATATTACAAACATAGGTCTCATGACCCAACATTCAGAGCATACCAATCAAAGCACAAGCGGAAGCTATCATGTCTGAGTACAGACATCTATAAATGAAAAAGGCTGAGAAGCC
>NC_041392.1:43732046-43736804 GCF_002162155.2 Triticum dicoccoides
TAGTCATTCAGGACGGAATGGCTTGACGGGCCACAAGAGTAATAGGCATCGACAAACGAACGCGCGCATACTCTTGACTATCAATTGATAGACGAAGGTCAGTAGACAACTAAAGAGGGACAACTCAAAGGAACATATAACTTTCTGAGTTGTGGATGCATAAATTAGTATGTCGAACCGAGTTCAACATAATTCTTCCGGATAACCCATGCAGAAAGGTAGAACTGGCAGAGTCACGATTTATGAATGGAGAACTCCTCAAGAATAATCCTGTTGTGATATTTCAGTTCAACGAGGAACTTCTGCCATAAGTAGTTCATGGTATTTGGAAGAAGAAGATACCACGGGCTTCAAGGACTATCGCAAAGGTTACTAATATCCTAAAGGCACTAGCAATTACTATCAACATGAAGTAGGTAGAGTGAATCTCGGGTTCAAGAACCCAGGAACAGAATACCTACTACTAAGTAGCATCACGGGATGCTTCCGAGAATAAAGGCCAGAATCTTCACACTAGGACACAATCATGGCTAGACCACTAGATGATCCCCTGAGACACCTAGGTCATAATAGTAACTCCAACATAATGTCAAGGCAATAGAATACCTCAACTCAACAATTAGTGTGATTGAGCTGGCATAAAGGAACATCGAAACCAGAGGGAAAAGATTTGCAAATGCATCGGACTATTTAGAAACCTGGGATGACTCGGACAGCATAACGGCTGTAAATGCTCAGAAAAGATTTGAGACATTCACAAAATGGTGGCATAACCACTCAGAAGCACGATATCAAGGTTTCGAGATCAACAATTAACATACGGAAGTAGTAGAAACTAAACTCAAGCTTAAATCAAACAATCTTATAAGTCTACGGATTAGTAACACGTGATCCTGATAGAAAGAAGAGAAAGCCTAGTTCTTAATCCCCGCAGGAAGATAAGATGACTCAGATCAGAAGGGCATGAGGTATAAGGAGTAAAAAGAGCCTTACGTTCCATCCCACAATCAATTCCCTTATATAACTAAAGAATTTCTAGACTCAACTTCGACCAGTTTGGCTTGGTAATCCTACAGGCAGTCAAGCTCTGATACCAACGCTGTCAGGACCCCGACTCAATGCCACATCGATCTAGCATGTAACACCTCATATCACTTTGCGGCCTCACGCACGGTATTCCCACGGGTGTCGCCTTACCTTTGCCCAGGACCATTTGCGCCTTTTGGCACACGTATATGACAGTGTCGCTAGCATCCATATGATAAGGAGTCCGGGCTGACATGGCTAGTCGTAAACCCAAAGCGGCACAGACTTACAGGGACAGGCATCCATGACCCAGCATCGAACTTGTCGGTCATCAGCGAGTGAATCCAGGCTGTAGCACTGGGCTAGCAGGACTCCGGTGAACCGGGCTGTAGCGGGCTAACAGGACTCCGGTATTCACCGCGTGACATTTCCCCGAAGGGACAGACACAGGAACGAAGAAGGACACATGCCGGCCAGCCTAAGTGTTCCGGAGCAGTAGCAAGCTACCATGGCTCAGTGAAACACTAGGAGACATTTCCCGGTAAGAGAGGCTACTAAAGATAAACAACTAGATGGTCAGATCCCACACATACCAAGCATTTCAATAACATACACACAATATGCTCGATATGTGCAAATACAACATGGCATCACAACATGACTCTACAAATCAAGTATTTATTCATTAGGCTCCGAGGAGCGAGATATTACAAACATAGGTCTCATGACCCAACATTCAGAGCATACCAATCAAAGCACAAGCGGAAGCTATCATGTCTGAGTACAGACATCTATAAATGAAAAAGGCTGAGAAGCCTGACTATCGATCAGATCCTGCCGAGGGCACAAGATCGTAGCTGAGGTATCAAGCTAAACGTCGAAGTCCACGTGGAACTACTAGTGAGACTGAAGTCTCTCTGCAAAAACATAAAATAGGCAAACGTGAGTACAAATGTACCCAGCAAGACTTACATCAGAACTAACTACATATGCATCATTTTCAACAAAGGGGTGGTGGGGTTTAACTGCAGCAAGCCAGCTTTGACTCGGTGGCTATCCTAAACTACGACTGCAAGCGACTCTTTTGAGGTGGCGCACACGAGTCCACATATTCACCATATCAATACACCACTATGGATCCGCTCCCGTCTCCCTACGAGAACGCCATCCATAGCACTCACGCTTATCTTGCGTATTTTAGAGTATCCACTTTCACTTGTCTATGAACTATGCAATGGGGTCCAAGTTTCCATATCCGAGGAATCCGGCTATTCGAATAGATGATGTTAACCCTGCAGGGGTGTACTTCTTCACACACGCTCTCGCCACTTACCGCCCTGTACACGTCATGTACCTCGGCAACCTTCAAGCGGAAGCCGGGCGAGGGAGTCGGCCACGACCTGACTAATCGAACAAGTCTCTAGTCCAGGTTTATCGCCTATTCGGGTTCCATCCGCAAGGAGATCCGGCCGGGGTGTCGCTCACGGCCCCAAACGATGTGAGCAGGGTTCCCAAGCCCACCAACCGGGTGCCACTTGGTACACCGTGCCACTGTGCCTAGTCTGTCCCAAGCCCACCTGTACCGGGTGCCACTTGGTAGACTACTAACACTACCTACAAACACCAGAAACTAGTTGCAACTCCTGGACAGAGATCAAGTTGATTAATAAGTCGAGAGAGCTTGGAGTGCCCGGAGCCCAATGTGTGGTAGTAACTGATCATGGATCACAAACACAGAACTCAGTTCCTGAGGACGGCTGCAATGAGACAACCCACCATGTACTCCTACATGGCCTCTCACCGCTACCTTTACCAAATCGTGTTCACACACTTAGTTCACCCATAGTAGGACATGTTCACACGCCTCTGATTCATCCCCGATGAATCAGACCTGACTCAACTCTAAGCAGTAGCAGGCATGACAACAAGCATGAATGAGTAGGCACATCAGGGCTCAAACAACTCCTACTCATGCTAGTGGGTTTCATCTATTTACTGTGGCAATGACAGGTCATGCAAAGGATAAAGGGGTTCAGCTACCGCAGCAAGTATCAAATATGTCGTTGTTGTCCTAATGCAATAAAAGAGAGCAGGAGCGAGAGAGTGGGATTTTATCGGAATGAACAAGGGGGTTTTGCTTGCCTGGCACTTCTGAAGATAACATTGGGTCTTCATCAGTGTCAACGATCACCTCATCGGTATCACGTCTATCGAGAGGGGACAAATACCGGCAACACAGAAGGGAACACAATCAATGCAATGCACAATATGATGCATGATCATGACATGGCAAAATGAATGTGTTTTGGGCTAATGCATCTAGCAACAAGTTAAATGGGGTTGGTTTGAATACAAGATTCAAATTCAAACTCCATATGTGATTATTCAAATGCCATTTAATATGATTTGTGCTAAACAGCAGCTATAAGTTGTTCTAACATGCATGAAAATGGTACAGATGGATTCCTTGAATTTTTCTGATAATTTTTCATATATAAATTATTTAATTTGGAGTTACGGTTGAATTTCTATGATTTTTAGAAGTTTTAGGCATTTTCTGGAATTTCCTGAATATTAATAAATCCAGAAAATACTTATTGCGTCAGCATTGCGTCACTATGACGTCAGCAGGTCAACAGACGCTGCTGGTGGTCAAACCTGACCAGTGGGGTCCACTGGTCAGTGACTGGGGCTGATTAGTGTCGCTGACATGTGGGCCCAGTCAACAGCCACGTCAGCTTAGTCAAAGCTGACGCGTGGGGCCACTAGGATTAGTTAAAAACTAAACAGAAACTAATCTAGGATTAATTAGCAGGTGGGGCCCTGCTGTCAGTGTCACAGGGTTAATTAGCAGGGTCAAATCCCGGGTCAGTGGGGTCAAACCCACCGGCGACATGACGCCGGCGAGGCCCGAGTCGGCGGCGCGAGCCGGAAACGCGCTACAGGGCACGGGCGAGGCTGTGCTTGGGCTCGTTGGAGAGCCCTTGCTGGTGCGCATCGAATGGTGGTGGTGGCCGTGCCTGTGGTGGCCGGTACCGACGACGGCGAGCTCGTGAGCGGCGGCCGGAGTTCGGCCAACGGCGGGTTAGGCGATCCAGGGCGCTAGGGGAGGCGTTGGTGCGTGCTATGTGCTCCTGGTGAGGTGTGGAGCACGATGGTGTGCCCGGCTTCGAGCCACAGTGGCTCTGGCCACGCCGGCGACGAGGCACGGCGGCGGCGAGCTTCGGCCGTGGTGGAAGATGGAGCTAGGGGACGAAATCAGGTGCGGGGAGTGAGGGGAAGAGAAGAGGAGCTCACGGGGAGTCGGACGAGACGCTGAGTGGGCTCGGGGACGCCTCTGCAACGGCGAATTGACGACGGCGATCTCCGGGCACCGGAGATGAAGACGACGACGCTCCGGTCGATTGCGGCCTCCTCTGGTCGCGTGCGTCGCGTGTGTAGCTCCACGGGGTCAGGGCGGAGCTCAGGGATGCATAGAGGGAGCGAGGGGGTGGCTGGTGGCCGTGGCGAACGGCATCGGTGGCGACGGGCTCCGCTCGGGCAGAGAGGGAGAGGGAGCGGAAGGGGATAGGGACGGAGGGAGAGATGCGGGAGAATGAGGGAGGGTCGAGGGAGCCGCGTGGCGTCTCCAGGGAGTAGCGGAGGCAAGCAGGGAGGCAGGAGGTGGCCTGGGCGTGTGCCCGCGCGCTCCGGCCACGCGCCTGCGCCTACTGGCGCGAGGAGGAAGGCGGC
>NC_041392.1:43736954-43783337 GCF_002162155.2 Triticum dicoccoides
GGGGGGGGGGAGAAGTGGTGGGCTGGGCCGCTGCTGGCTGCACAGTGTTGGGCCAGGTAAGTGGCGCCAGGTAAGTCCTTCTCTGTCTTTTATTTCTATTTCAGTTCTGTTTTCTTTTTATTTAATTCTTTTGCCACTGTTTTGAATTAAAATAATAATTCAAACAATGCCAAAGCTCCTCTGAATATTTTATTTTGCTAGATGGACCTTTCCTAAAGCTCATAAAATAATTCAGGGATATTTGAAATTATATTCTAATTATATGAATATAATTCAAATTCAAATAGCTAATGAATTAAATTCAAAGTCCCAAAAATAAATCCTTAAAAATGTTCAATATTTTGGTTGGGACCAGAACCCTTACCAAAAATTATCAAACATTTATGAAGAGCATTTTGGAACAATGAATGAGATTTTTAGGGTTTCTGCCCTTCTTTTATTTAGGGTTTTGAGGCTTCCAAATTTCCTCAATTCAAGTTTCAAAAATATAGACATGATGCACACATGAAGCTAACCTAGAGCAATGCCTGAAGCTAGGGATGTGACAGCATGTGAACAGTGTGAAAGTTACTGCTTGAAGGAGATATGATTGTTAAAGAGACACAATGAGTGTGGTAGAGAATCAATGTAGTTGTTATATGGATGGAATCAACATGTTGTCTTGTTTGACACACTTCTTGGAAGAACAAAAATTTTGATTAATATCTTTTACCATTCCGTGGCAACGTACGGGTAATCAGCTAGTAATTAACAAAAGTTCAAGGACGCGTAACGCACGGGGGATCACGCGGAGGTGAACGAAATTTTTGATTAATATCTTTTGCTATTCCGTGGCAACGTACGGGTAATCAGGTAGTAATTAATAAAAGTTTAGGGACGCGTAACGCATGGGGGATCACGCGGAGGTGAACGGAGGCCCGGACATTGACCCGGCCGTCGGTCAGGTTCACGCATGCAAAGATCCATAGATTTGTAGTATGTACGTACGTATACTACTACTCTAGTAGTAGCACTGAGATCGATGCTTTCAAGTTACGATTGTCCGTCGTCGTTGATGAGAGTAGATGGGATCTGGATCCAGCGTGTAATTCCGAGATAATTGCACGTATCATCCCAGAACTTGCTGGCTCGTTCCAACTCGGTCCTGGAAGTTGAGCATCGATCAATACGGTCCTGATTTTTGAAAATACGTCCACACTACGGTCCTGGAACTTGGGCAGCCAGTCCTGGCTGTACACTTGACGTACGTACCACGTATCAGCCCACGTGCCACGTCATCGCCAGTCCCGCCCGTCAGCCCCGGGCCCAGCAGGCAGAGCGGAGCCCGCCCGTCAGTGCGCGATGCAGTGGTCATTTTGCATTGCCCCCCTCTCCCCCGTCTCTCTGTCTCTCCACTCTCCTTCTCTTCCCCGACTGAAAACAGAGGAGGGAGCAGAGCATTGTGAGACGGCGCGGCGGCGGATGATCGACGACCCGGCGGCCGTCCGATGATGGTTCCTGAGGCGGAGGAAGCGAATGCGTCGTCGCCGCAACCCATACGCCTGATTTCTGCGGTGATGGAGGGCCCTCGACGACGGCTCGACGGCGAGCCTGCTCCGACGTACGGTACGATTCGTCGACGAACTAATTAGGCACGGTTTTGGGCCAAATTGCGCTGCTCTGTTTCGATTAGGTCGTCTGCTCCGGCAGCCGTCATTTGTGTTAGAACATTTACTGCAATTGGGCCAAATTACGCTACTCTGCTAGGGTTTTGTTACTGTAGAGGTCAAAGATTGAACTTTTAGTGATTTTTTTTTTGCAGTGAAGTGCAGTGCATGGTTCACTGTTGAGGTGATACATGGTGGATTTTTCTTTGGCAGTGGCAACAACAGGTGCTATTTGGATGGACAAAAGGTTTGCTATGATTACTGTCATCTGGAGAGGGCATATTACAGATTTTTTTTGAAGAGTTAGTAGAGCACTTGGGTTATGAAAAGGTTGGTAGAATTGATATGTACTGGTTGCCCCCTGGTTCTCAGATTAATGAAGGTGCTGCTAGGCTATTGTGCAATGATGCAGACACAGATGCTATGTGTCTAATGATCAATCGAGGGCACCATTTTCAAATGATATACCTTGATCATTTAGGCAGCCATATTTCAGGAGGAGGAGCTGAATGGGACGATGTAGTGGCTAATCCAGTAGCCCAAATTCCTGTTGTTTTCAGTCCAAAGAAGATGCCAAGCAGATATGGAAATGAAAGTAATACATCCTGTAGTGTTGTGGATGAAAGTCGACATATTCAGAGTCATGATCAGTTATTTGCAAGACTCAGACCAAGAGGACAGAAAATAGAAGAGGAGGAAGAACCAAATGCAGATTCTGATTCTGATAGTGATTATGTTCCTAAAATTATTGATAGTGATTATGACTTGGAGGATGGGGATGAGGATTTGTTCCAGGAGCAGCTACAACCATTGCAAGATAGGAAAGGGTAGAAGGTGGTGGAGGACTGCAACTCTGAAGATGAGGAATTTGATGCTCCAGATTCAGATTCAGAAGATATGAAATTCAATTTCAAATCATTTACTGCTGCAGACATGCATGAACCCAAGTTCCATGCAGGACAATTGTTCTCTTCAGTGGAGCTTTTGAGGAAAGCAGTTAGAGAGTATAGTTGCAAAGAGAGAGTGAACATCACATTCCCAAAGAATGACAAAATTAGGCTTGGTGCAAAGTGTGAGAAAGGATGCCCCTGGTATCTATATGCATCTTGGGATAATGGGACAAATTCAATAATGGTGAAAACAATTAACGGCGAGCACACTTGTGAGAAGAAGTGGCAAGTCACGGCCTTTACAGCTAGGTACACTGCTGACAAATATGTTGACAAGATTAGTGTTGGAAATATGCCCTAGAGGCAATAATAAAAGGATTATTATTATATTTCCTTGTTCATGATAATTGTCTTTTATTCATGCTATAATTGTGTTATCCGGAAATCGCAATACATGTGTGAATACATAGACACCAACATGTCCCTAGTAAGCCTCTAGTTGGCTAGCTCGTTGATCAACAGATAGTCATGGTTTCCTGACTATGGACATTGGATGTCATTAATAACGGGATCACATCATTAGGAGAATGATGTGATGGACAAGACCCAATCCTAAATATAGCACAAGATCGTATAGTTCGTTTGCTAGAGTTTTTTCAAATGTTAAGTATCTTTTCCTTAGACCATGAGATCGTGTAACTCCCGGATACCGTAGGAATACTTTGGGTGTACCAAACGTCACAACGTAACTGGGTGAGTATAAAGGTATACTACGGGTATCTCCGAAAGTGTCTGTTGGGTTGACACGGATCAAGACTGGGATTTGTCACTCCGTATGACGGAGAGGTATCTCTGGGCCCACTCGGTAATGCATCATCACAATGAGCTCAAAGTGACCAAGTGTCTGGTCACGGGATCATGCATTACGGTACAAGTAAAGTGACTTGCCGGTAACGAGATTGAACGAGGTATTGGGATACCGACGATCGAATCTCGGGCAAGTAACATACCGATTGACAAAGGGAATTGTATACGGGGTTGCTTGAATCCTCGACATCGTGGTTCATCCGATGAGATCATCGAGGAGCATGTGGGAGCCAACATGGGTATCCAGATCCCGCTGTTGGTTATTGACCGGAGAGCCATCTCGGTCATGTCTACATGTCTCCCGAACCCGTAGGGTCTACACACTTAAGGTCCGGTGACGCTAGGGTTGTAGAGATATGAATATGCAGTAACCCGAAAGTTGTTCAGAGTCCCGGATGAGATCTCGGACGTCACGAGGAGTTCCGGAATGGTCCGGAGGTGAAGAATTATATATAGGAAGTGCAGTTTCGGCCATCGGGAGAGTTTCGGGGGTCACCGGTATTGTGCCGGGACCACCGAAAGGGTCCCAGGGGTCCACCGGGTGGGGCCACCCATCCTGGAGGGCCCCATGGGCTGAAGAGGGGAGGGGAACCAGCCCATAGTGGGCTGGTGCGCCCCCCTTGGCCCACCCCCTGCGCCTAGGGTTGGAAACCCTAGGGTGGGGGGGGCGCCCCACTTGCCTTGGGGGCTACTCCACCCTTGGCCGCCGCCCCCCTAGGCGATCCCACCTCCTAGGGCCGGCGCCCCCCCTAGGGGAGCCTATATAAAGGGGGGGAGGGAGGGGCAGCAGCACCCTTGAGTCTTGGCGCCTCCCGCTCCCCTGCTACACCTCTCCCTCTCGCAGTAGAACGGCGAAGCCCTGCTACGGTGACCCCTGCATCCACCACCACGCCGTCGTGCTACTGGATCTTCATCAACCTCTCCTCCCCCCTTGCTGGATCAAGAAGGAGGAGACGTCACGCTGACCATACATGTGTTGAACGCGGAGGTGCTGTTCGTTCGGCGCTAGGACCTCCGGTGATTTGGATCACGTCGAGTACGACTTCCTCATCCCCGTTCTTTGAACGCTTCCGCACGTGATCTACAAAGGTATGTAGATGCAATCCGATCACTCGTTGCTAGATGAACTCATAGATGGATCTTGGTGAAACCGTAGGAATTTTTTTGTTTTCCGCAACATTCCACAACAGTGTCATCATGAGCTAGGTCTATGCATAGTTCTCTTTGCACGAGTAGAACACAATTTGTTGTGGGCGTAGATGTTGTCAACTTTCTTGCCGCTACTAGTCATCGGCCATCGAGCCATCGGGCATCATTTTGAGCGCGGTTAGTTGCGTTCGAACGCACGCAGTGGCGCGCGTCGAACGGTGGTGGTTTCCTAGCCTGGGGTGGCCGGGGTTAACGGCGGCGAGGTCATCCGTGGCGGCCGGAGTTCGAGCGAGCTCGGGTGAGGCGCTACGCTTGGCTGACGAGCGAGCTAAGCAGCGGGGCGGACTCCTGGGAGCTCCAGGAGCACGCTGGTGCCACTTGACCGAGCGGAGGTGCTCAGGAGCAAGGACCACAGCGGCCATGGCGGACGGCGGTGCTCGGGACTCGCGGGGCGGTGGCTAGCGTGCAAATTAGAGCACGAGGGTGAGGGAAAAGACGGAGGAGCTCACTGGGATTCCAATGGAGGACTCTGCGGGCTCGAGGAGGCACCGTGGACGACGAACGGGCGCCGGCGATCTCAGTTGCTCGAGGTAGAAGACGACCGTGGTGACGGCGTTCGGAGGCGTTCGATGTCGCGTGGCTCGGCGGAGAGGACTAGGGCGACGAGGAGGAGCTTCTGGACTGCTTGAGGGAACTAGGGAGAGGCGATGGCCGGGGTGGTGCTCGTCGGCGGCGGCGGGCGCGCTCGATGGTCGCGTGGGAAAGAGGCAGAGGAGGGGAGAGTGCTCGAGGGGGAGAGAGGAGAGGTGCAGGCGGTCGAAGGGAAGTGCGTGGCGCTCGGGGACGACTCCAGCAGCGGCAAGCAAGCAGGAGGTGGCCGGACGCGTGCTCGCGCGCGCCGGCCACGCGCTCGTCCTCCTGGCAAGGGGGAAGACGACAGGGAGGAGCCCCTGGTGGGCTGGGCCATCTCATGGGCCGCACAGGTAAGTGGCCAGGTTGGCTTTTCTCTCTCTGTTGTTTTCTGTTTTCTATTTTCTGACATTTGTTTTGATTTAATTAAAATACTAAATCATTTTATAAAATTCTGAAAATAAATATGTGACTAGAACTAAAATATCCCAAACCACATAAAATGTTCCAGAATTAATGGACATATATTAATTATATAAAGAATATATATCCAATGCAAATAGTTATTGAATTAATTCAAAGGCCCAAAATAAATATCTCTGAGATTCCAAAAATATTGTTTTAAGTTTTACCTCTTGCCAATATTTTCAGAGACTAAGAGGAACATTTTCTTGGACTTCTTTGAAAAGATTTTAATGTTGATTATTTTTGAAGTGATTTATGAGGGTTTCAACTAACCTCAATTCAACTTTCAGAAATTAGACATGATGCATGATGCTCACTCAGGTAAATAGCTACAAGCAAATTCTAGGGCTGTGACAGACAAATGCAAATTCAGAAATCTCCATCACATACAGATATCCATTTAACCATGGTACATAGCTCAATTGTGAAAATGACATACATATATCCATCACATACAGATCTCCATCACATACAGATATCCATTTAACCATGGTACATACCAAGTTCAGAAACTCATACATAAACTAAGATAGATAGCTACATAGATAGCTAGATAGATAGCAGATAGCTCAATTGTCATAGCCGTCGACTTGGCCAAGCACAGTGATGAATTTGTGCGTGCATGTCAGGTCCTCCCCTTCGCCGGGAAGCCATGCAGCCGGCAGATCTTCAGCGAGTAGAGGGCCACGGTCAGTCACCTCCTTCATGTGACAAATGACAGGATACACAATCGTCGTCTTCTCCTCGGCGACGACGGCCCGTACGACGACGACACAATTTCACGTGTGACAAACTCTTCAAGTGATTGTGGAGGAGGATCTGTACACAGCGCAATTTTAGGCTTGGGTATCTCCACGTCCAGCACTTTGCCAACTTTGGACGGGTTGCGGAGCCACGCCATTACCTCAAGCTCGCGCCGGTTCTTCGGCGCTATGATCTCTATCAGTTCACCTCCTAAACCCTTGACCACATCTGACACTGATTGCATCGACCATGCCTGATCTGGGAGCCCTTCAAAGCTTAACTTACTCTTGTACTCAAGCGCATCCAGAGTGCCGCAATCTCTCTGACCCAACGCTGAAACTGAATCCACCGACGGCAACACTTGAGCTTCATCGACGAGTGCAGCACCGCTGTGCACTTCTCCTCCGTTGAGAAAAACAGCCATAAGTCATGCGGGGGCAGGCTACCTCGATGCTCACCTCTGACTGCAGCACACCACAACGCGCCTCGATGGCGGCAAGCAGAGCGCCCGGCGTCACAGCCTCGTCGCTGTCTCCAATTGCCGTGGCCACAAGAACAAGCTTGTTGTACCGTGCCTCCAACGCGTCCATTGATGGCGTCCGGGCCAGCAAGACACGGCCCCTCTCCGGTCGAATACAGGGCTCACCCCGACGCCAAACCTCCTGTGGATACGCCATCTCCAGCAAACTGCACCCGGATCCATCACCGCCGGCGACCGCCCCCGACGCGCCATCGCCGTCTTCGCTCTCCACGGCGAGGGAAATGCTGGAGGTCACGCTCGCGCCGCCCATCGCCGCTGCAACAGAGAAGCTAGGGTTCGTGGGTGGGGAATTGGGAATTTTTTTTCCCCGCTCCAAACGGTCAACTCTGTTAACCACCGCGTCGCGCACTGACGGGCGGGCTCCGCTCTGCCTGCTGGGCCCGGGGCTGACAGGCGGGACCGGCGATGACATGGCATGCGGTCTGATACGTGGTACGTATGCCAGGCGTAGAGCCAGGACTGGCTGCCCAAGTTCCAGGACCGTAGTGTGGACGTATTTTCAAAAATCAGGATCATATTGGATCGATACTCAACTTCCAGGACCAAGTTGGACCGAGCCGGCAAGTTCCGGGATGATACGGGCAATTATCTCTGTAATTCCTCCAGAGATGGACCATGTTCATAAATAACACATTGATAGCTTCGATCTTTTTATGTCTACTAATAAGCTGACTCAAGAGCGGGTTCTAGTGAGAAGTGCATTCTAGACGTAATTTTATTATTTTTGATATACTTTATACTGTCATGATTGAAGATAATATATTAAAAGTTTTCTTGCACAAAAAGTGAGAAATGCATAATGTACTGTTTCACTTTCACCCAAGTTGTACTACTTCCAAAACAAGTTGCAAGTTTAATAGCAAAAATTTCAAAAAAAAACTGAAATTGAGTTAAATATAGAAAATAATACGATGGGAATGGGCCAGGCCTACGCATCGGATCGTTGGCCTCCAAAATTGGCCTCGAGGCCAGGTCCAAAGCCAGGTCTGGGCCGGCCCATTGATTGAAAGTTTCGCCCCAAAATAGTAGCAAAATTTGTAGAAATTTGTACAATGTTGCAACAAGCTCTCATGGCTTAGCATCAAATGGGAGGGAGGACTACATGTAAGGATTGCACTAGTGGCCCACAAAATGTACCCAAAAAGAGAGGTTGACGGTGATCGTAACACTCAAAATCAACTGAAGGGCCGACAACAACTGCTGAAATAAGGGAAGGAAAGCTGTATAGTGACACCAGGAAATGCCAGGTGGCGACCATTCAAGCACCGGATGAGGACATCAAATGGCACACTCAGATTCTTTGCTGATCGCCGCTCAGCTAGCTCGACCCACGCCTAGTTCAGAGTTTTAGCACCGTCAAATTCTTTTATTTATCTTCCTCGCAAAAAATAATTAATACCAGTAATCCTTTTCATCTCCACATCAAGACAATGGAATTCAGCACCACTTGACATTTCAAAGTTGGTCCAATAAATACTACTAGTACAGTACAAGTGTCAATTTCTATGCAGTGTCCAAAAATTTTCCAGGCAGTACAACTGTACAAGCTGACTCAGACCCAAGTCTCCGGGCCCTACAAGTACTCCTGGGCCCGTCTCTTCCTTCCTCCATCAAATCGCCGTCCCCTTCCCTCAATCCCATGTTGGAATTTGCTAGTGAGCTTTTGGCCTAAAGCCCAACTAAAATTCTAAAATTCTCTTGGCCCAGCCTCATACGTTCTCCAGGTATGAAGGGATATAGTACCCAACTAACGACTCTTCTGGAAGCCAAGTTAGTAGTTGGCATTAGTGAACACCTACCACTTTTCATCGGATAGATAGCCTCACTTTAATACATTAAATAATGTTCACAGTGCCAATAGCATCGAGCCAAATGACGCAAACATTTTTTCTTTTCTTTTTTGGATGTGAGGCAAGCGGTCAGGACAAGGCGAGGAGATCAAGATCTTTTTGCCTTGGTCGCCAAATTGTTCTTTAGCTAGAGGGTCCTTCGTCTTCGCGGGGAAACATTTAGTCCTCTCACATGGCTCCAACCTTGTTGGGGATGGGCTTCAGTGGCGAGCAACTAGTGTGCATTTCCGCTCAATTCTCTTCAAACGGACTATGCCACTGTTCCTATGTGTACAAGTCACCCTAGGCTTCGTGACTGACTTGGTCTAGGCCTACATAGCTTTTGGTGCTGTAGACATGGATGTTGTTCTTGGAAGGTAGTCATGGTACACTCGGTGGCGGTGCAAGGCCCCAGGCAGCCCGGGTCGCTGCCTGAGGGTGAGCCTTGTCGCATTTATACTCTAGCATACACTGTATCTACAATGCTACAGTGAACAATGACTGCTTGGGTCATGATAAAACCCTTCCGCCTCTACTGGGTACACCCGCTTGTGAGAGGCTGGATGGGCATGGCTGATACCAGCATCGTGGTGATGTCAGATTAGCAGTGGGGTTGCCAGCCTACCGTGGTGTTCCACGACGTTATTCACACATCATGTCATTCCCGGTGCCTCTTATTCAAAATGTTCTTGACACACTCTTTGTTTGTCATTGGCATTTCTCTCCATTCTGCTAGCTCTTTTCTCGCTTTTTCATATGTGGCCTATTCAAACAATAGGAACGTACGGAAACATGTGTTTGTCCATTACATACATCGAGAGAGATTGATGCCAAACACAAGTATACGTGAGAGAAGATGGAGCAGTAGAGTATATCTATGCACAAGCACGTTGGAAATAGGAGCGCAATTCTGCATTGATTCGTATCCTGCATACATCAGTAAATACGGCCTGGGCCTGCATACGTGTGTGCATGTGTGCCTGTGTTTTGGAAGAGATTCGATGTAACTAGCTCAAGTTGATATGGTGTTGTAACGCATAGACTGAGATGCATCTTTCCTCTCACACGCATGCATAAACAGAAAATTATTGTCAACACCATAATGCATGATAACATGCATATATATACCCTAATAGGACACACAGTTTGCTACCTAAGCTAAGCTCTTATAAAGCCGAACGAAGGGAGTAGATGTTCTGTTAAATTAGTTATAATTAACTCATATTGTTGTGGTGAAGTTAATTTGAGGAACATACACTCGTATACCTTAGGAGGGTCGATTCAATGTAGGCATACTAGGGTATTCATGAGTGTAGAATTGATTGTGTGCATCGATATTCTCATTGATCGTGCACTAGGCACATATATAGGTACAAGGGGTGCGACCGGTGTCTTGTCTCCCAAGATACAAGTAAATACGGAGGGAGAGAGACACTACAGGTGCGGCATACAAAACCCGGACCTACATACGTGTACACATGTTCAACCCCCCGCGCGCGCAGTTGAAGCGTCGCCAATGACGCAAAGACTGGACCGAAAGCCCTCAAAAGTCGAGGTGGGTAGTCCCTTCGTCATAACATCGACGAACTGCTGATCGGTGGGCACATGCAAAAATCGAACACGACCAAGTGCGACGTGCTCGTGAAGCGTGGCCTTGGGAACCTCAAATAGCAACTCCTGAAGAAGTTGTCGTAGCCAGGAGCACTCCGCGACGGCGTTGGCCACAACCCTATACTTGGCCTCGGCACTCGATCGTGAAACTATGGGTTGTCGTTTAGACGACCACGAAATCAGAGAGGGCCCGAGGTAGACACAATAGCCGGAAGTGGAGCGCTGAGTGTCGGGACACCCAGCCCAGTCGGCGTCGGAGTAGGCGACGTGGCTGGTGTCAGGTGATGCTGTCAGGGTGAGACCCATAGCCGTGCTGCCACGTATATACCGGAGAATACGTTTCACCAAAGCCCAATGGGTGTCACGAGGAGCATGCATGTGGAGGCACACCTGCTAGACAACATACTGAATATCCGGACGCGTCAGTGTGAGGTTCTGAAGAGGACCTACAATGGAGCGGTAGAAGGGAGCGTCGGACGCTGGAGAGCCCTTGATGGCGGACACCTTAGCCTTTGTGTTGACAGGCGTGGAAGTAGGCTTGCAGTTGAGCATGCCGGCTCCCTCCAGAAGCTCGTAGGCATACTTCTGCTGATGCAGGAAGAAGCTAGTGGCACGACGGACAACCTCGATGCCGAGGAAGTAGTGGAGAGCCCCCAGGTCCTTGAGGGCAAACTCGGTGCCGAGGCGAGATGTGATCTGCTGAAGTAGCGCTGGCGAGGACGCAGTCAGGATGATGCCGTCAGCATACAGGAGAAGGTATGCGGTGGAGACACCCTAGTGATAAACAAATAGGAGGCATCAGACCTTGTGGACCGGAACCCCTACCGCTGAAGGAAGGCCGCGATCCGCTGGTACCAGGCCCGAGGCACCTGCTTCAACCCGTAAAGAGAACGGGAGAGCAAGCACACGTGGTCCGGATAGTCAGTGTCGACAAAACCAGTAGGCTGCTGACAAAGCACCTGCTCGTCAAGATGACCATGCAAGAAAGCATTGGACACGTCGAGCTGGTGAACTGGCCAGACGCGAGAAACAGTAAGCTGGAGGATAGCGCGAATCGTGCCCGGTTTGACAACCGGCGCAAAGGTGTCGGTGAAGTCCACGCCGGCGCGCTGGTGAAAACCGCGCACCACCCAACACGCCCTGTAGAGCTCAAGAGACCCGTCGGGGAGAGTCTTGTGGCGGATGACCCACTTGCGAGTGATAACATTGGCACGGAGAGGCCGCGGGACAAGCTGCCACGTACGGTTGCGCTGTAGGGCGTCGAACTCCTCACACATTGCATCAAGCCAGTTCGAATCCCGAAGGGCTGGGCTGCGCGTGCGGAGGTGGGTAGCGGAGACGGGGCCAAGGTAGACGCGGCACACGCGTACTCATCGAAGGTGTAGCACATGCTAGGACGAAACGTCCCAGTCCGAGCCTGAGTGACCACACTGGTGAGAGGTGCGGGTGCAGCCGACGGAGCCGAGAGGGGGACCCAAGAGGAGGAGGTCGAGCCAGTCTTCGAGGACTCCGAGCCGGCACCCGCGGTGGTGCCAGAGGCCGTGGCGACGTGGGCGCCCGAGGGGGCCATGGCGGCGGAGACGCCCGAGGGGGCGACCTCACCAGAGGGGGTGCCAGAGGTCGCGGTGGGGGCGGCGGTGGGGGCGCCCGAGGGGCTGGCCACACCCAAAGCACCGCGGGAGGGGTGGCCTGCGCAGGAGGCGCAGGCAAGGCCGGGCCCAGTGCTCGGCTCGGTGAGGGGGGCGGCTCGCCGTAGGTGGTGGCAAGGGCGAGCCGCGCCGCGGGAGACGCCGAGGAGGACAGTACCTGCTGAAACGGGAACACCAGCTCATCAAAGTACACGTGCCACGAAGTATAGACGCGGTGGGACACTGGATCATAGCACCTGTAAACTTTGGTGTTGGGAGGATAACAGAGAAAGAGCAAGGAACCGACCGGGGAGCGAGTTTGTGAGGGGTGTTGGACGTGGTGCTACGATAACAGAGACACCCGAAAAATGCGAAGACCGTCATAAGATGGAGCCCCACCGAAGAGAAGCTAGTGAGGAGCATAGTTCCAGCGAGGACGACACAGACGGATGTTAATGAGGAGGCTGGCGGTCGCTAGAGCGTCCGGCCATAACCTAGGAGGCACGTTGGAGTGGTAGAGAAACGTGCGGACACAATCATTAAGAGTGCGGATGACGCGCTCGGCATGGCCATTCTGCTGTGACGTGTAGGGGCAAGTGAGGCGAAAAATGGTGCCGGGAGACGCAAGGAAATTGTGGACGGCAACGTTGTCGAACTCTTTTCCGTTGTCAGTTTGTAATGCAAGAATAGGACGACCGAACGGTGTGGTGACATAGGAGTAAAAAGTGGTGAGTGTGGCAAGAGCATCGGACTTGCGACGGAGAGGAAATGTCCACACATAATGGGAAAAATCATCCAATATCACCAAATAGTATAGATAACCCGTGTTGCTTGCAACCGGGGACGTCCAAACATCACTATGCAATAACTGAAATGGAAAAGTGGAAATGTTTGTAGACTCGCTAAAGGGAAGACGAACGTGCTTTCCGAGACGGCAGGCCTCACAAGTGTGGTTGTCAACCTTATTACATGAGAATGAAAAACTCTGAAGAATCTGACGTAAAACTGTGGAGTTAGGATGACCGAGGCGGACGTGCCAAATATTGACACTAACAGCAAGGGCGGCTGGACGGGTGATGGTGTCGGCAGAAGGATGCACCGGGTAGAGCTCGTCCGGGCTATCACATCGGTGGAGTACCATCCGTGTACGAGCGTCCTTCACAGAAAAGCCAACATCGTCAAATTCAACAGTAATAGGGTTCTCACGAGCAAGGTGACGAACAGAGACAAGGTTGATAACTAAGTCAGGAGAGACAAGAACATTATACATGTTAATAGGAGTAGAAGTGGAAGGAAACGACATATGACCGACATGTGTAATGGGTAGAGAGGAACCGTTACCAATGGCGATGTGAGTGGGAGCATGAATGGGAGTGGAAGACGTGAGGTTACCAGGATGAGCAGTGGCGCCCGAGTCCATGTACTACTAACCGCCGCCGCCATAGTTGCTAGGTGACGGAGCCGAGTGCAGAGCGGCGAGCAGGGCAGGATCCCACGATGCCGACACCTGGGGCGGGTAGAACCCGTCATAGGGAGGCGCGAGGGTGACACCATAGCCGCCCGGGGCCGGCGATGCAGGGAGGGCCGAGTAGGGGGCGGCGCCGGGCAGTGAGGCCCAAGGATGCCTGGGGTGGGAGGCCGAGGAACCGGCATCGAGTATGCGTGAACGACGCCCGTCCACGGATTGGTGCCATAGGTCCATGGTGGAGTCGCCTGCTGCTGACGAGGGGCTCCCTGACTCCTAGGGCTGTTGCTTGCGCCCGCCCCCACGACGATTGCCGCGCCGACCGCCACCCTGCGGCGGCTGCTGGGGGCAGCGGGAGGGGCAGGGGCGCGGGTTGCTACCGGGGCACGGTCGGGGCGGGTGGCGGCGTGGCGCCGCGAGAGGTGCCGGTGGCGTGGGCGTGGTGCTGCACACGCTTCTTCACCCCCTTCATCCGGCGCTCCTCCAACCGCAAGTATGCCACAAATTTGAGGAAGGAGGGCTCCAGCATCAAGGTGAGGTTGGAGGCGGCATTGCCGAAGTCCTCGTTGAGGCCGGCGGTGAGCGTGCTGCGGAGGAGGTCGTCATCAACCTTGGCGCCAATGTCACGGAGTTCATCCGCCAACGTCTTTAGGTGGCGGCAGTAGTCATCATTAGACTGTTCATCCTAATGACAGTCAAAAAATTCCTGCTGCAGAAAAACGTGGCGCTGAAGCTTGTTGTCGGTGAAGAGGCCGTTGAGCTTGACCCACACGGCACGGGCGTCATCACCATCGCTCATGACCGTGTGAAACAGGTCCTTGGTGGTGAAGAACCATCGGATGAGCGTGGCGTCGATTGCGGTCTACTCGGAGTCACCCACCATGGCGCGGGAGTCAACGGTGCCGTCAACATCAACCACTAGATTGTTCTCGCGGAAGAGCAGCGAAAAGTACATCTTCCACGTGAAGTACGTGGAGTCGGTGGCATCGAGGACGACGGGGACGCGTTCGTGGATGTTGATGTGGCGGATGTCAGCGGGTCCGGCCTGACGAAGGGGTTGGAGTAGGTGGAGGCGTTCAATGACATGGCGGTGGCGCGGGGATGAGGAGAGGCGGCGGCTAGGGTTGGGTGATGGTGCAGCGTGGCGGGAGAGGCGGCGCGGTAGGAGGAGCGGCGGAGCGGGAGAGGCGGCGCGGCAGAGGAGGTGAGGCGCGACTGCAGGTAGGAGGGGAGGCACGGCGCGGGAAGAGGGGAGCGGCGGTGGCGTAGGGCGGCGGCGGCCCGAGGCGGCGGCGGCTAGGATTGCGGAAGCGTTTAGGAGAGGATCGAGACGGTATCTGATACCATGAAGAATTGATTGTGTGCATCGATATTCTCATTGGTCGTGCACTAGGCACATATATATAGGTATAAGGGATGCGACCGGTGTCTTGTCTTCCAAAATACAAGTAAATACAGAGGGAGAGAGACACTACAGGTGCGACACATATTCAACAATGAGAAACATGCTAATCAATCTACTGTGTGCAATCCGGCAAACCAACATGTGATGCAATTCACAACTCATCCCATTTAATAATAAGCAGAATTAACTTAGCGATGCCCAGGGCAAAGTTAAGATAACTTACAAGTGTGTATTGTCCCGTGAACTAAGCATAGCTTAAATGGTTAGCTTCATTATGTTGGAACCAACTCATCAGGATTCAAATTCTAAAGTTGGCACCTCTGATTCTCGTAGGGTGGATGTGCATGCATACGTTCGTAGGGTTGAGTGTATGTGAGGATTATATTTGTACCATGTTAAAAAAATGTGTGGTTGTATCCCGTCTTGTCTTATTCTAGACCATGGTCTTCATCATGTACACGGTGAGATTAATTACTTTTTTTGCCAGTCTTCTTGATAGTCTACACGATAGACATTGAGATGTCAAATATAAGCAAATATCCATAATGTGGAACTATTTGGCGCGCAAAGGAAACAGTATCCCTTTCTCTATGCCTCGTATTCTCTGAAGCTTTTCATGATTTCTTTATTGGTTTGTCCATTTCAGAATTTTAGGCCATTTAGAGCTAGCTAGCAGTCTTGCGGGCTGCTTGATAGATGGCTCTTACAACAATCATGGGTAGAAGTTTTTCTTCGAAGAATAATTAGTGGTGAAGTGGAGCTAACTTTATATCATATATGCACACAGAAAGATTGGAACACATGGCTAAAGGTTGTTCGACATTTTTTTTCTGCCATATTATTTTAACTCATATGCTTAATTGGGACAGTCATTCCACTTACCGGGCATAAAAATATTACATGTGCACTTCAATTTGTGTATAAAATGGTTTGGTCTTAGGAGCCATTTGTGTAACATAGAAGTTTCGGTGTTCATATAAATTATACAGAGCTAGCAGACCGAGCCTCCTACACACCTCTCGTCGACCCGCTCCATCCCGATCCGATCTAGGGCTTCGAGCAGCCACCGCTCCTCTCCTCGCCGCCGCCGGAGCTCCCCGGGGCAAAGACCAGACGGGGGATGATGGCGGCGGTGGGGCATTCCTTCTCAGCGGCTCCGCGATGCGGTTGCGGTGGAGATCCACGCGGGTGTCCTGGACATGTGTGTTGTCCGGCGTCAGCAACACAACTGTGAGGTCCCCTCAGCCGTTGATGGCTCACCCAGGCGAGGGCGGCGTTTCCGGGTGGAGGTGCGGCTTCGGTCGTGCGATTTCTCGGTGGCAGACGTCATCCATGGGCATGCTGAATGACGGAGGAGGTCAATCTGGTGGTCTAGCCGGGGATGGGCACGAATTTGCTAGCGAAAGCTTGGTTTGGCATCCAGAACCGTCAATAGCGGGGCCCATGGGTGTCGTTACCTCGTTGGAGCTATTGTGGGGAAAATTGCATTCCCTGTGTACCGTGGGGGAAACCCCGGATTTGGGCTTTCTGGACCAGATGATGGCAAGGCTTCTACGTCGTCACCTCCATGTGGGCATCATCTTTGGGGTTGTGCACCGGCTAGAGGGATAAGTGTTTGGCTTGGTTGCTGGGCGCAGGTCTTCATATGCTTCTCGTGCAGTGACCAAGGTGGAGCGGCATGCCATCTATAATATGGAGGATGGCGAGTCTTGGCGGCAAGGTGCAGCAGGGTCTCGACGCTGGATACCGTTCGATGGACGTGTAGGAGGCCTGTGTTGTTTGGTGTTGTGGTCGCGTCGATTGTAGAAGGGTCTAGCAAGATCAGTGCATTGATTTCTCCCGGAGATGAGAATGTGAAAGCAGGTGGTGACGGATTCTACAGCGTGCACATGCGGTGCATGCTGAGGGTCTTCTAAACCGGCTGCTGCTCCCAGCTAGCCGGCTAGCGGCTTGGTGAGGCCACTTGATTTCTTGATGTGCGTGACATGCGGTCAGGGCACATCATCAATCTTGTAAGTACGGTGACAGTTTTTATCAGGAAGGTGGCTTTGGATTGATCTATGTATTTATTTTGTAATACATGTTGAGTAATACAATAAAGATGGTTGTATGCATCGCTCGATGCAGAGGCCGGGGGTAATCCTCCTTTTCAAAAAAATATACATCTCTAGAGCAGGGATGAGTAGCTTGAGACATTAGCCAAGTAATGTTCTGGTCGATAGCATTACAGTTGGGATCTTTAGAAACTATAAACAGGACGGAACATTGTTATGCTAGCGTAGTAAATCTCTCCTCTTTCTTCATGTGTCCTATGCACTATGTAAAGGCTTTCCATTTCCCCCTTCTCTTATCAGTAATTTCCTTAAGCAGTGAGGCCACTAGCTAGCTCCCCACTTGTTTTTTTTCCTTTTGCAACATACTTGATAGATCCACACTGAATTGTGTGTCAAATGTTGTTTACAAATGTGAAAATGGTGAAATGGACATATGAGTACACAGTGATGGAGGTTGACAGGATTGTTGTATTAAGGTATCATATTTGTTTACCACATGACATATGTGGTAATCAACCCAATCTTGAAAACCCAAATATCACATCAGTTGCATTCCATAACTTGATGTCTCACGTGGATTATATGCACGTAAAAAGTGATTTACTAGTGCGGAGGTCTGCACCGCTGCTCAAGTGAGAATAAATCCGCTAAATTCATCCTTTCTGAGAAAGCCATGTACCCCCTCTGTCTCATAATATAAGTGTTTTTTTTACACTAGTGTACTGTCAAAAACGCTCTTATAACATGGGACGGAGGGAGTACCAGCGAGGAGCCGCCTTATAGAGGAACATTTGTTTTGCTATCGCCATCTCATTCTTATCGTTTTGCCCTTATGTGACATCAGATGGCCAGCTAATGATATGACTCTCGGTTTGGCGGAGTGGGAGGACGGTACCATCGGCAACTAGTGCAAGTGTGGTCGCTACACGTGGAATGGTGGCACTAATAATTTTCTATTATGAGATTTAGATGCTCTCGATGAGCTTCACTACTAATTTCATTGGCATCGAGCATTTTGGCAAGGCTGCAGATTTAAGGACGCAATTTGTTTGAATATTGCATTTTTCGTCCTTGCTAGTCTTGGGCCAGACCCATTATCATTTTTTTCCAAATGAAATCGTATTTTTGATATTCTGTCGAGTTAGATTACAAAATGATTTTAAGTAAACGGGTTTTGATTATGGTTTTGGCACGTTGTCTTAGTAATCTTTTGGGCCTCTGTTCTTTTACTAAAAGGAGTGGGGGAAACACTAAGTGGTGTATATATGCTAAAAGATGATTGAACGCTGCATAAGCTAAAAAACATAAGGGCATGTACAGTGGTTGATAAGAAAATCTTATCTTAAATCCGTCAAGTAATCTAGAGAAGACAATAAAAATGGTGTACAGTGGGTTATCTCTTAGTCATATTTCTAATAACTAGATATCCCGAAATATGTTGTGAGATCATATCCATCTCAACATTAATACTACGTGGGGCTACTAAGAAAGCACCGTTGTACATGCCCTAATGACGTATCTCTCGTTTTAGCATTGGTGTCTAACCGTATTTATCTTAGTGTGGCATGGAGGGAGCTTGTGAAGTTGTGATTTGTAAATGTGTCGCTTTGTTGGGTCCACGTATATAGTGGTTTTGCCGGGCAACGCAGGCCCACATGCAGTGATAGGAACATGGCACGTGCAGGTATAAAACGAGGTTAAAAAGTCTAAAAACATGTCAATGTGGGAGAAGCATCGAGAATGTAACATTTTAGCTGGCTATGTAGTTTGAGAGGGTGTGACTACATCTATGGAATGATCAAATTAGTGTCGATGTGCGAGCTTGTTGTCGTAGCAAGAGAGATCAACTGAGGATGGACAAACACGTGTCCATTATAGGTAGCACGGGGCAGGATCTTGCAACAATACCAATCAGAGAACAGTGCGGGGTAAGACAAGACAGGGGGCTACTTCCAGCGAGTAATGATCATCTCAATCATGTTGTCTCCCATTCCCTAGTGATCGTATTCCACAACCCCTTTTGGTTCTTGTCTCATTTTGTGATTTGTCTGGGGCAAACGGAGCTTGATATGCTACTTGGGTAAAGACATGTGGTATATATAAGATGCATTACCTACCTGGAGAACGCATAGCAAGGAATACACGTGCACACAAATGTCATTGTGAACCTGCATGGCTGAATGTTGTGGCCCCTGGTGTACTATTATTTCAAGCCATAGCCTGCTCTGCAGAAGACAGAGATAAGAGCTTGATGGCTTAAATATTTGAGACTTTGTTCTACTGTGCTGGTAAGATCGCATTACGAGTTGTTTAAGGAGGCATTTATGAGATGTATGCATATCTCTATTTCTTTGTTGGGTTCCCGCTACTAGACATGTATAGAAGAAAACATGCCAAGGATTGTGCTAATCATGGAACATACCCCCTGATGAGCAGGCCGGCATAAGATGATCACAATGGTGTTGCAAATGAAGCAGGCTTAGCTATAGAATTTGTGGTTGTCATGGGCGTCCCTCTGACTTTGTCTACTGGGTATTCGTTCATTGTTTGTTATTTTTGTTCACAGTCAAAAGAGGCTAATTTGTAGTAGAAATTAGTGCAGAAGACACCAAATCAGGCTCAACCAGGTGGTTAGTGTGATGATGGCCGTGAAGGTTGCGAGTAGCAGCAACACATTTATCTTCCTAGGCATAAATATCATCTTCAGTTCCTCCTATCTAATTAAGCCAGTGCACAATTGAGGTGTTGTGGGGAGCATTGTTGTTTTTTTCACATGGTAAAGTTACCATCATATATGTCATGAGTCATGACATTGTATGGACTAGACATCTCTCAAAACTTTCCATCAAGCGGATCTACAAAAGTTACCATCGTATATGTTATGACATCGTATGGACTAGACATCTCTCATTTGTCAATGATCTAGAATTTGAATGCATTGCAACAAGGTCATATGAACTCATTATTTAGAGATGCCACATTCTTGCCACATGTCTTGCATAAAGGTTCTCTGCCAATTCATTCAAGATACAAAGAGCAAACTCATGGTGCTATCAACAGCACAATCCATAGAACAAAAGTTTGCCTAGTTTATATGTACCTCAACATGACAAGTAAACGCGGCGATAGACCTTGACATGATGTCATGGTTATTTGGTTCCATTTTGAAGCTCTACACAAAACCTGACAACAGGTACACGCTCACACTTGTTTGCACTCTTTCATCACTCGTCCACTATAGAAAACACCAATATATTACAACCCATGAAAACGCTATTTAAATCGGTTATAGGTTGTACTAAGCATAGGCAATGATTTCTGATCAGTTATGTGGGTGAAAAGCGATACATAGTTGGGTTGGTTCTAGACCTTGGTTTGATGAACCACCTAATAATACTTATAGAAAAGGACATCCAAACACTAATTGTGTAGGACGCCGACCCAACTGCTACGAGTGTGGTGTAGATGAGAATGTTGCTACAGGTAGGGAAATGATGATACCATTGATGATAGAAGGTTCGAGGTTATGTTGCCAATAGCGTTATTGTGAGGAAGGATGGCACGCAATGAGATGGTCAAATGAGAGAGGCGTCCCATAATGTTTTTTCGCACATCCCCTTGTTCCTGGTGCCTCTTGTTCCATAATCTTATTCACACATTCTTATTTCGTATTTCTCTTGTCTCTCCATCTTACTAGCTCTCTATTCTCTCTTTCTCATATTTGGCCTATTCAAACGATAGCAACAAAAATGGATGCTTCATGGAGTACACATATGGAGAGTATTTGATGCCAAATGTAGGTACAGCTGAGTGAAGCTAGAATAATAGCATATATATATGGCACAAACAAGGTGGAAGGTTGTTCAGTGAGTACAATATATAGAAGTATGATCCTACATTGATTGATGTCCTACAGACATCAGTAAAGACGTCCTACGCTTGGACATGTGTGCGCATGTGCACCTGGTGTTTCGAGGAAATCCTATCTACCTATCCCAAGTAAGAGTAGTATTATGCACATGATGAATTCCCAAATGATCCACACACGACAAGTCCCCAACACCACTGGATTGCCTCAGTTTAATATGTGTAGCTTCAAATCGTGCTTTCACCCAAGTAAAACAATGTGACATTGTGGCGTACTGCATAGACAAGGGTGCATGTGCATCTTTATTTGACATGCATGAGTAGAAATTATTAGTAGTGCCATAATTAAAGCATACACTTGCTACCTCAAAAGTACTCCCTCTAAATATAAAAGCGTGTAGACCACCAAAGTAATGATCTAAACGCTCTTATATTTCTTTATTGATGGTGTACTTACATGCTACGCTAAACTAGTTAATTATCTTAGCATCCAGGTGAAGTTAATTTGAGCAATATGTGATACAATTCACAACTCCTCTGATTTAATTACCATAAGTAAGATATCATCATCGAGCATATAAAGATCAAATATGCACGTGGAAAATACCATAGCTTCTAGCAATATTTAAATTTTAAATCTAATAAAGACCCTACCTATAATCCTGCATCATTCACAAAATGGCCCCTATCTATAATCCCCGACCATTCTGAAATATACCTCACATTGTAAGAACTATAATATATGTAAATGAGATCTAGTTTCGAAGATATTGATGCAAGAAATGTAATAGTAAAAACTCATAATTTGGACACTTCTATGTTCATAAATATCAATGCAATGGATATAATTGTGGAAACTCATAGTTTAGATACTCGGTTTGATATATATTCAATTTGAAATTTGAATTTCATAAGAAGAAGAAAAACATGCATGAAACTCCTTCCATTGCACGATCCAGTGGGGAAAAAAAACCCGCCAAAACAACCTAGTTGCGACACCTACAGAGCATGCAATATGCCACGACCATCAATGGCAATGAGGGGCAACACCACCAGGGTGCTCCTTAAATAGCGATTATGAACAATAGAAACTCATACACCATACCACGGCTGATCAAATCGTTGTTCTAGCTAGAAGGGATCCTCCTAGTGTTTGGCAAGAGAGCATTTCTTATGTAATTGTGCCCCTAATTCTTACAAGTGTATTTTCACGCAAGATGCCCGTGCATTACACGGAACATCAAGATGCATTTTTTTACAAAACACCTGTTGTGATTGATCCATGCGGGAGTAATCCCATGTATAAAAACTAATGATATCTCGAGAAAGAGGAAAGATAATGTGAGGAGGAGTGGGGCATGGTGGTTATTGGTGGTCAGACTGAGCGAAGGCATGATGATGGACGACGCCGGCAGCGCCCACCATGCCAAATTGTTCCAGAGGCTTCTTTTTTAATTGCTCAACAGTGAGGTTGTGGGAGATAAGGATGAATGAGGAAATGCCTTATCTGTAAATGTGAAGAGGTGTGAGTATCTTTTTACAAAATTACCATAGTTTGCTTTCTATCCGTCAGATATAAATCAGACGGGGTATATTGCAAGATGGTAGGCACACCATCATCACCAACTCGAACTTTTATAAGAATAGAGACATACAACGAATAATGGTCCACTCGCAAAAAAACGAATAATGGTTGATTCTTAAAAAAACTCATATACTTGTTATTAGCTCGAACAAATTGATGGATGAATTACATTGCTTCAGCCGGTTAACCCTTTGTAACGGTCATTTTTTTTTGCGAGGGAACGAGAATTCATTAATCAAGCGGCAGCCAAGTCTGCAATACATAGGTCAGATACCTCCTCAGGTCCTGAGCGAAACCACACCGCAGTGCGCTTCTTTATTCTACCATAGTTCGCTAGGTAATGACTAACAATGTTTTGCTCTCGCTTAATATGCTTGACTAAGAATTCCCTATTCTCCTGAAGAAGTTGCTTAATTTCTTGCACCATCATCATGTGTGCCGATCTATCCTCTCCCGTTTCAATGATTAGCTTGACGACTTATGAACAGTCAGTTTGAATAACAATGGGCAGGGCTGACCACTGAGTGGCAAGGGAAATGCCTTCCCAACATGCATGTAGTTCAGACTCCAATGGAGACGCACACCGTCTCAGTTCGTGGCAAGACGAGTAGATGATCGCTCCCCTATCATCCCGAAGGACCATCCCAGCCCCTGTTGTATCATCTTTCTCTGAAAATGAGCCATCAATACTTAACGCCGTCCAGCCCGTCGGCGGCGCGTCCCATCCCTGCCTTTTCTTTACTACCTCACCTGCATGTGATAATGCACGCCTCTCGTACTGAGGTACAGTCACCATCTTGCCTTTAACATGGTCACCATTGGGATTGGCCTGCAAAGCAAGTAAGGAGCATATGTAGCTGGAGAGAAACCGAGCCGATGCCTCCACTGGTGGCGGCCGTTTGTGATGGACGATCTCATTTCTCACGTGCCAGCATCGCCAAATCGTCATGAGCGTGTACAAACACTCCTCCTCCGGCAACTCCGCTTGCACTTGGAGCAACCACTCCGGCCCTGTATTCACCAGTCGTCGGACGTCCGGAATACTCCATTACTGCGCCATTGCCTGCCACAGCGCGACTGCTCGAGGGCATCTGCAAAGAGCATGAAATGTGTCCTCCGGTTCGGTGGCACACACAGGACAAAGATTAGAAACTTCAAGTGTACGATGCTGCTTATTAACCCATGTAGGTAAGCAATCTGTAGCCACCCGCCACGCGAACACACACACCTTAGGAGGAGCAGGGCACCTCCATAAAAAAGCCCAGATGGCTCATCGCCCGTCCAGTGCCCTGCTCGCCGCGACTGATGATGGACGAAGACGAGCGCCGAGCGCCAGCCGATACGCGCTCTGAACCGAGAAGACACCATTGCGCTCCGGTTCCCATGCCAGGACGTCCTCTCCTAGTCGAGGTGAAGTGCGAATTTTTACAATCTGTTCCACGTCCACAGGGTAGAAATATTGCTGCAGGAGGTATACACGCCAAGCTCCTCGGTCATCCAACAGTTCAGAAACTCTCCGCAGCCGGCATCTTCCTTGCCTAGTGATAGGTTTGCCTGAGCCCCCGTTCGGTATCCAGCGATCCCTCCAGATGCGAATGGACCGGCCGTTGCCCACCCTCCAAATTATGCCACATTTTAGAAGATGAAGTCCATGCACTATAGCTTGCCATGTTGGTGACGCTCCATTTGGAAACACTGTATCCTCCCGATTACCAGTAGGGAAGTACTTAGCCTTTAACAATTGTGCGCACAAACTATCCGGGAAGTTGAGGATGCGCCAAGCCTGTCGTGCCAACAGTTCTTGGTTGAATAAGCGAAATTCCCGAAACCCCATACCACCATGTGATTTGGGCTGCAATAATTTATCCCATGCCCGCCAATGCGTTTTCCGCCGGCCCTTCTCAGCTCCCCACCAAAAATTCCTCACCATACGATTGAGGTCGTCGCATGTAGACACCGGTAACCTGAACACACTCATCAAGTATGTTGGGAATGCTTGAGCAATAGATTTAATTAGAACTTCTTTTCCACTCTTCGCCATTGACTCACACCATGTCACAAATAGCTTGATAAACTTTTCCTAGATATTCTTGAACCTCCCCTTAGACATGCGGCCATTAGGTGTTGGGAGTCTAAGGTACTTCTCCTCAAAACTCACATTGCGCACACCCAACACTCGAACCACATCATCTCTGTCTCCCTCATTACAGTTTTCACCAAACAGTATCAAACATTTCTAGGGGTTAATAAGTTGCCCTGTAGCTCGAGCGTACTCATCCAGGACACCTTTAATATGTACTGCCTCTCCTTCTGTTGCACGGAAGAACAAAAGTGTGTCGTCAGCAAATAGGAGATGGGAGATCCCTGGCGCCCTTGGGCACACTCTCAGTGGTGATATATGTGCATTTCTCCCCTCTTTCCTAAGAAGTGCCGCAAGACCATCCGCCACGAACAAAAATAAGAATGGTGATAGCGGATCTCCGTGCCGTAGCCCACGCGACGGTGCAAATGAATCCGAGCGGGCTCCATTGATTTTTATAGTGTATCGCACCGAGGTGACACATGACATTATCCATCTCACCCATCGATGCTCAAAGCCCAACTGTTGCATCACTCGCTCCAGGAAAATCCAATCCACCCGATCATATGCCTTTGACAGGTCTAGCTTGTACGCACAAAAACTTCTATCTGGGTTCTTCTCATGTCGGATATAGTGAGTACACTCGAATGCCATGAATGCATTATCTGTAATAAGCCTACCGTGCACGAAGGCACTTTGTTCCGGTGAGATGATTCCACCTAGTAGAGGCCTAAGCCTGTTTACCAGGCATTTGGCAATAACCTTATAAATCACGTTGCAGAGGCTAATTGGACGGAAATCAGACAACTTGATCGGTTCATCGATCTTTGGGATAAGCACAATAGTTGTCATATTAACTCCCTCTGGCATGTGTCCCGACTCAAAGAATAGTCGCACTGCTGAAATTATATCATCTTTCATAATGGCCCAATGCTTCTGAAAAAATCTCGCCGGAAAGCCATCCGGCCCTGGCGCCTTTAGTGGCCCAGTCTGAAACATCGCATCGGCTATCTCCTTATCAGAGAAAGGCGAAACCAACTTATCATTCATGTCATCTGTAACTACCCGCTCGAACAAGGGCAGCACATTATCTGCATTCAGGGAGGCGTCAGCAGTAAAGAGATTTTGAAAAAAGTCCATTGCCATACCTTCCATCGCTCTCTGATCTGTGTGCACCACCCCTGAATTATCAGCAAGGCCTTTAATTCTATTTTTCCTAGCTCTCCATATAGCCCGCCGGTGAAAAAACTGGATATTACGGTTGCCGTCCTTGAGCCAGTCAATGCGAGACCGCTGCCGCCAAAACATCTCTTCCCTGTACAGCAGTTCCTCCAAGTGATCAGACTCCCTTCTTATTTCTTTACGGTCTGCATTCATGTGCATTAGTTCTTCAAGGCGGGATCTAGATTTTTCAATTTCCTTGATCACGTTTCCAAATTTCTTGTGGCTCCACTTATCAAGTTTCTCCATTACAACGTCCAGTGAAACTTTGATGTCATGCAGACCATGTTTTGCACCTCCATCATTCCATGCTTGTGCCACGACCTCCTCTAGGGCGGCCTCTCTCTCCCACATAACCTCGTAGCGACGAACACATCTCTTCCTACCTCCGGACTCAGGGATGCATCGCATCAGTAGGGGAAGATGGTCCGAACAGGAAGACACCAAGTGTTTTACTGATGCCTCGGGGAACTTGTACCTCCACCTGTTATCCGCAACCACTCTATCAAGTCTGACTTGTACATTCGCTCTTCCGCTGCGCTTATTATCATAAGTGAAGGGGTAGCCAGAGAACCCCAAATCAACTAAGTTGCAAGCTTCAAGCACATCCCTAAAAGCAATCATCTGTCCAAGCGATCTCGGTGTCTCTGACAGATGTTCGTAGTCCCACATAACTTCATTAAAATCTCCTGCCAAGAGCCAAGGCAAATCATCCTGGGCTTTTAGTCTTTTCAATCCCTCCCACATTAAGTGTCTATTTTCCACTCGCGGTTCACCATAGACAAAAGTAACTCTCCAAACTTGATCATCAGCGGGCAACCGAATATTCGCATCAATCCACCTTTTATTGCAGTCACGAATATCGATGTGCAAAGATTCATCCCAAAATAAGGCTAGACCACCGCTATTACCCTCACTGCTTATTCCTTCAAAGCCACGAAGACCGAGTCTATTACGAAGACGACACATCTTATCTTTCTGTTGTCTAGTTTCACATGAAAATATCATACTTGGGGAATGGGCTTGAGAGAGAGCCACGAGATCCCGAACTGTCGAAGCATTCCCCGCACCTCGACAGTTCCACAGGATGCGATTCATTGCTCCTGACGGGGCGCCACATCTGGCCCCGTCAGTTTACCGGCGGCCCCTGGGCCGGTTGCCTCCAATTCCACCTCGCCTTCCATGCTGGTTGCTCCATCCTCCCTCTGCTGGCCCTTAGTCTTTCCCTTCTTCTGTATGCCTCCAGCTGGAGCCTCAACATATGGTACCAGGTCTTTGCCTTCACTAGCAGCCTTTCCATGCCCAAACAAACCAGCCACCTGTCGTTTGCCAAGGATGAAAACATTGTACTCCAGAAAGTTCACAACGTTACCCAGGGAAACCTCCTGCTCCATGTTGCTAACATCATGCACCAATGGTAGTTCTATTACATTTGTTTGCTGGATGTCCAGATATTTCTGCTACACCTCCACTTCCCCTATTTCCTTCTCTTTTTTCGCTGAAACCTCTGCCAGATCGTTCTTCACTGGAGCTGCATGCATCTTCTTCCTAATTCTGGCCTGGTGATCTACATCTGCAGGGCTCGGGCCTTCATCAACAGTTGGCTTCGGGCGGGAAACTCCCTCACCGGGTGTCCCATGATCGCCCCCACCAGCCGTTGAGTTCACCACCGGTGCCGTCAAGAGCAAGGCCACGATGGGTGCAATTCCTGTCATAGTTGTCGTTCGGGTTTGCATATTCCCGCTAGAGAGACCTAGTGAGTCTCGATCAGGCGGTTCCCACGTGCGTAGATCGGTTTGTGCTTGTTGAGGAACCCTAGGATCCTTCTCTTCTTCCGCTCCCGAACCAAGACTCTTGTGGATCAAGGGACTGCCAACACCTCCAGATCCCGCTTCCAGTTGTGCCATGCCTAGGACCTTCCCAACCTGGACTAATCTTGCCTTGCCGAGGAACTGCTCGAGACACGCTTCTGCGTTCCTCCGAGTTGCGGGCGGACGGAGCCGCAACAAGTCCAACATGCAGACCTGGGTTGCATTTGGAGACGGTGCCTGCCTGCCTTCCGGCCGGCCGGCCGGGCGATGGCGGCGGCGAGGGGGCGAACGCCCCAAAGTCGCCTAACCCTAACGAAACGGTATCCATCTTGAGTTAGGAATCAATTCAGGTTTTTGGTACCCTTTGTAACGGTCGTTGCTACAATATATCGGTCAGTCACACCGGGCGACGTGTTATGAGTCATGCCCGTTAACCAGTGCGAGTGCGACATATTTTATTTGGTTGTTTTTTTTACTATTTTTCCAAGCATTCCTTTTCTTTTTTAGGTTGTTTCCAGTTTTTTAGCTTAGTTTGGGTTTCCGTATTTTCCTTCTAGTTTTTTCTTTTGTTGTGGTATATTGTGAGTTTTTTGTTTACCTTTAATTTTTTTCCATTTAATTTCATAAATATACTTATGTTTGTACATACGCATTTTCAAAAATACATGTGGAACGTTTTTGAACGCATGATGAACATTTCTGAAATACACAGTGAACATTTGTTAAATACTTAATGATTTAAAAACTGCTTATGCAAGTGAAAAAACTTAATACATTTAAAAAAATACTCACATGTTTTCTAAAAATGTCTATCCATTGTAAAAATATGTTCAAATTCATATTTAGAATCTGAAGAAATAGAAGAAAACTGAACACAAAACAACAAAAATCGCTGAGAACCTCTCGCTTTAAACAAATTGGGCCGCGTTGTTTCGTTAACTTGACAAGTGCCTCTCCTACTGAGACGGCCCATTCTCGTGAAACGTAGCGGCGGATTCTGTAGATCGGAACGGTAGTGATTTGTTTCCAGGTACTTTTTTCAGCTTAAACTGGTAGCAAAATACAAAAAAAATGAGTATTAAAAACTGGTAGCAAACTGGTGTGCTGTATTGAAAATTTTCTAACATTTTGTGGACTAATATAAAACTGTGAACAATTTTTAAAACCGCAAAAGAATTAAAATCCGAACCTTTTTGAAATATTTAAATATTTTCGTGGAAAACAAAGAATTTTTGCAATTCTAAATATTTTTATTCCGAGTTTTTTTGGCTGCAATTTTTTTCAGATCGTCGAACATTTCTTAATAGTTTAGAACATTTTCGAAAAAATGAACTGTTTTTTAGATAGGTGAACCTTTTTGAAAATATGGACATTTATTGAAATAGATAACTTTTTTAGAGATTTAGAACATTTTTAAAGACATGAACATTTTTGGGAATTTGTGAGCATTTCCTGAAAACATAAACAGTTTTTATAATTTCATAAACAGTCCTAGGGAAAAAAATGCACTTGTTGTTCAAAGTTGTCACTTCGTTGTTACTTCTGATGTTCATTGTTATACTGCCATAACAAATAATGAATAGATAGAAAGTTTCTCTCTCTCAAAGAAAAAGAATGAATCAGATGTCCTTATTTTGTGAGCACAATCTTAACTATATTTTTACGTCTACGCACACGTCATGTTTAAAAGTCTATACATGTAAACAGATTTGGGTATCAACTTCTAAAGAATGAAAAAGGTAGAAAATTATCTGGATAATTTATGAAATGCATATTACTATATGTCCGCCGAATAATGTCATAAGTAGAAACATGTCATCCCATCAACACAGTTAACCTAGAGATATTTGTTCACTTTTTGCAAAAAGAGAGGAGAGATTTGTTCACAAGAAGGTGCCTACTGGCACGGTCAACAACGGAGCTGGTGGTTGAGCACCCGGGATGGTGGTTTCTTTGGACACATTCTTCAATCTTTGATCCTAGGCCAAGGGTAGCACTACTATGCAAAAGCCTACACGAGTGGCACAAAGCAACGGTCACATCAATCCGGAGGAAAAAAAACATGGGGAACAAAAAATGTTTACTACCATTAAAAAAGCTCACCTGGATATGTGCAGAAGAAAGAAGACAACAAACTCAAGTGACGTGTAGCAGCCTGGAAGTTGATCCCTTCTAATTAGTGGGAAACCAAAGGGTGGGGAAGATAAGAAGCCACAGGTCGACCACAAGCTGCATGCCCAAGCAGCGGCGCATGACCTTCTTCATGTTCGTGAGCCATAGCGAAAGACATCCATGTTTTGTGAACAAAGAAAACATGAGCAGCCATGGACGGAGCTACCTTGTAGCCATTGGGATCAGTTGACCCCAATAAAATTAGGAATTCCTTCACTAGCTTAGTACTAGTAACTACTCATTTATTGAAGATGCCCCCACCGCCATAGACGTGACCCTATCAAACTATTTATCTAGCTTCGTCCTGGGAGCATTGTGTCATCAACCAACATTGCAAGGGAGAGCTCCTTCTACCATGCTACCCATGTCCTCCACGTATGTCCTCCTTCCCATAGTCTATCATATAGCCCCTTTCTTGGACTGCTACATAGCCCCTGTATGTTGATGTCTCCTTCCCGATGCCTCTTATTCCATAAGTTTTTTTTCACCATTCCCTTGTTGTTTCCAGAATTGTTTCTAGCTAGGTCACTACGTGTGAGATATCTCAACTACACTGTTTTGGATTTCTCGTTGTGGAAAGTGCTAGTGGAGCAACATGTATATATGTACAGAGAAATAATTCGTACACAAGTTGTAGGCTCAAGCTACAACTGACATGTGGGTCAGGCGTGGCTTGAAAACCTGACAACCAGCTCGTCTTGACTCCTCTTATCAACCAAAGCCACCTAGTCCATAAGTCAAACATACTTTGGATTAGAATTTATAAAAAAAAGATACATGAAAATAATCATTTGACAACTGATTAATTCAATATGCTTAATTTTAAATGGTTCAGTTTTTACACTCTTTTATGATGGAACAAGGTCCATCTTGCCCTTCTGATGTCAGCAATATTAAATATTGGCCCGCAATTCGGACTAATCTGTGGTATGATCAGGTTCCGCTCAAGGCTAATGGACATTTTGTGTGTTATTATGCATTTCTAAGTTCCAAGATCTAGATTTGCACTACTCGGTCGCATGTAAGTCAGACCATAAAAAAATGTTGAAAAATCATTTCAATCGTTTGAATGGATCGTATGTACTCAAAAAAAAAAATTGAAAGGAGGATAACCCTCGGCCTTTGCATCAGGACGATGCATGCATCCATATATTATTGAAAATCCAAAATTCAGTAGCCGAATAAAATCGACTCAGAAATAAAATGGAAAACAAACTTTGAGGTCGAATACCTCGCGACAGTAACTCCCCAGATAGCCACTAACCCTATGTTATAAGACACAATAGACACAACAAATGCACAACTCCTAGCCTACGCCTTCAAGAAGGAAATGCCGCATGTGCGCCGATGATGGCGAGTCCACCACAAGGTTGAACTCTGGATTCTCATCTCCAAAGCCAAGCTTCGATCCACCACCTTCAACAAGGACATAACGCAGGCGCGCGACGACATAGCCCGATCTGAGATCTTGTGTTTCCACTGAAGTGAATAAAATCGTCATTGAAGCCTCCTGTACCATCCGCCCTTATCCCGATATCCGTCTACCGAGGCCTCGATAGCCGGATACCTCTAGAGAAGACAACGGAGACAAAGACGTCCCATACCGCCCGCCTCCCGCTACTGCCTCACCACCTTGGATCCAACAGCAACAGGCTAAGCATGAGCCCTCCACGAGAGCCATCGTGCATCACCTGCCGATAGCAGGCATGACATGACATCTCCACATAAGACGTCGCGTGTAGCATCCGTCGGTAGCACATCCACCGGTGGCTTCACCTGCTGGCGGCAGGTACCGCCTAACAACTCCGAAAGAGTCACATGTGTCACCTGCCGAGCTGCATTGAACCCGGTCTGTTCATGGAGGGGGCATCCCATACCGCCACCACCCTCAGAAGGCCATCGCCATCTCGAGATCCAGACTCTGAGTGACCCACACGACCCCGGTGTCCGCCACCGTTGATGAAGAGGGGCTGCCGCCCCGATTCCGGGTGCTACATGGAGCACCCATCATTGTGCCAGCTGCTGTCGTCGCCCATACAATGGCAACCGCCGCCGCGATCCCGCATCAAGCCCCGCGACGCTGAAGGAAGCTCCGGCCACCACGCGCATCCTACACAAGCTCGGAAACGGGATTCCAAGATCCGACGCCACCGGCACCATCACAAGGAGCCACCACCTGGCCTGTCATCCCTGACGGAGGGGACACTGCCAGCACCATGACCGGATCTAGGCCAGCCATCGCCGTCGCCACCGCCACCGGCCACCCCCAGCCCCACCTCCATCCTCTGGCCACGCCCAGCCGATCGCCACATCAAGCCCAGCCGAACTCCACCGCGCCGTCAATCATTGCCGCCGGGAGCCTAGTGCCGCCGTGCCTAGGATCAGCATGACGCCATCGCTGAAGTCGTCGTCCCGCGCCATGCAGCATCGAGCAAGGAGAGGAGAGATCCCTGCCGCTGCCTATGTCAACCAGATCAGCGGCGCGCATCAGCGGCGGCGAGGGAGGGAGCTGGAGCCTGCAGGAGGCCTAGACCCAGCCGCCACTACTTCTTGAGCTTGCGTTGGTTTTTCCCTTGAAGAGGAAAGGGTGATGCAGCAAAGTAGATATAAGTATTTCCCTCAGTTTGAGAACCAAGGTATCAATCCAGTAGGAGACAACACACAAGTCACCGAATACCTGCATAAACAGTCAAACAACTTGCACCCAACGCGATAAAGGGGTTGTCAATCCCTTCACGGTTACTTGCAAAAGTGAGATCTGATAGAGATAGATGATAGTAAAAAACAGTAAAGTAAATATTTTTGGTATTTTTGGTTTATAGATCGGAAAGTAAAAGATTGCAAAATAGTAGACCGGAAACTAATATGATGGAAAATAGACCCGAGGGCCATAGGTTTCACTAGAGGCTTCTCTTAAGATAGCAAATAATACAGTGGATGAACAAATTACTACCGAGCAATTGATAGAAAAACGTAAAGTTATGACGATATCTAAGGCAATGATCATGAATATAGGCATCACATCCATGTCAAGTAGACCAAAACGATCTACTACTATTACTCCACACATCGACCGCCATCCAGCATGCATCTAGAGTATTAAGTTCATAAAGAACGGAGTAACGCATTAAGTAAGATGACATGATGTAGAGGAATTAACTCAAGCAATATGATGAAAACCCCATCTTTTTATCCTCGATGGCAACAATACAATACGTGCCTTGCTGCCCCTACTGTCATTGGGAAAGGACACCACAAGATTGAACCCAAAGCTAACCACTTCTCCCATTGCAAGAAAAATGAATCTAGTTGGCCAAACCAAATCGATAGTTCGAAGAGAATTACAAAGATATCAAATCATGCATAAAAGAATTCAGAGAAGATTAAAATAATATGCATAGATAAGATGATCATAAGTCCACAATTCATCGGATCTCGGCAAACCACCGCAAAAAAGTATTACATCGAATAGATCTCCAAGATCATCGAGGAGAACATGGTATTGAAAATCAAAGAGAGAGAAGAAGACATCTAGCTACTAGCTATGGACCCGTAGGTCTGAGGTAAACTACTCACGCTTCATCGGAAGGTCAATAGGGTTGATGTAGAAGCCCTCCGTGATCGAATCCCCCTCCGACAGGGTGCCGGAAAAGGTCCCTAGATGGGATCTCACGGGTATAGAAGGTTGTAGCAGTGGAAAAATGTTTTTGTGGATGCCTCTAGTGGTTTGGGGATATTTGGGAATATATAAGCGAAAGAATTAGGTCAGGAGGGTCAGGAGGGAGGGGGCACAAGGGTGGAGGGCGCACCCTACCCCCTGGTGGCGCCCTCCGTCCTTGTGGCCGCCTCGTGAATCCTCCAACTTCATCTCCAAGTCTCATGATTTGCTTCTGGTCATAGAAAAATCATCATGAAGGTTTCATTCCGTTTGGACTCCATTTGGAATTCCTTTTCCGTGAAACTCAAAAACAAGGAAAAAACAGGAACTGGCATTCGGCTCTAGTGTAACATCTCAAATTTGTAATTTGGAATGTTATGCATTAGACCATCATTGCATATCATATTTTATTGCATTTTGGCTTGATCCTAGAAATTCTATGCAACTCAAGGACCCACGGAGAGAGTTGGGGATTTCGTTATTTTCATATTTGAGTTTTCTCAAATTTTGAAAAGAGGATCATTTGATTTTAATTATTTTCTCTTTGAATATTTTTTTTTATGAAAATAAAAAGAGAGGGGATAAAATGACTTCCCCAAAATAAAGAAATATTGGAGGTTTAATGTTAAAATCAAATAAGATTTTTTTTTGGAGTTTTTATCGCTATTTTATTTGAATTAGGAAAAAATTGCGTTTTTCAAAATTGCATTAGAGGCCCAAACAAATGTTCACCTTGTCCGGTAGATTTTTAGAGGACGGAGAAAATTTATTTCAGAATTTTTGGAGTCCGTTTAGTATTTCATTTATTCGTTTTTCTGAGCGGAATTACTTTTTTTAAGTCAACCGAGTTACCGGGCCGTGTCCGACCTAGACACTGCGCCCGGGCGGCTTTATAAGCCGAAGGCCCGCGACCCCGAGGCCCAAGTCGCCAGCCCCGCCGAACCCTAGCCCCACCGCCCGCCGCCGCCGCCTGCCGCCGCCAGCACCGCCGCCGCTGGTCCCGCTCACCGCCGCCGCTGCTGCTGCCGCTGCACACCGCCGCCGGATGCCGCCGCCCGACCTCGCCGCCGCCTCACCGACCGCCGGAGGTAGCCGCCGCCGCCATCGGTTTTCGCAGGGAAACCGATCAGTTTTTTTTAAAACCCTAGATCCCGTTTTTTTATAAGATCGGTTTTTCGGTTTAGTTATTTAATGAACGCCCATTCATACATTCGTTTTAACGAACGGTTTTCACTAGTTAACCGCAGACGACGAACGTTTATTCGTTAGCCTGTTCATAAATTTTCTTATTCTAGGGTTTTTCCGTGATTATTTTCGATCGCGATTTCTGCCCTAATTTTCGATCTAGTATAACTTTTCGCTCGTTAGTCGGAATCAGGCGATTCAAGGGCCTAGATCTTCGTCTCGAAGCCCTCTTTCTGGTTAACCAACTTGAACAAGGTGTTGCTACTTGAAAATTTGACTTTAGTTCATATTAGTAATCGGATCTTGTTTCTTTCACAATTTGTGTTTTGTTGCTTCGTTCGATTTGTTTCTTTTTGCAAACCGGAGTTCTTAAGTTGAACCTTCTGGTTAGATTTTTTCTTATTTGAGTTTTACCCGTACTTCTAGTTGAGTGCTTATTGTATGCTTGTTTGTTGCGATAGAGTACCCGGAGTGCGTAGCGTGCTACTACGAGTCTCTAGGTTTTGCGGATCATCAGCAAGCCAAGTAACACTTTGATCATACCTCTTTACTACCCAGTTTTATTACATTAGATCAATCCTCAAACACTTGCATGATTAGGACCTGATTAAATTGTGGGTTTTGGGAAGTAGATGAGGTAGTACCTATTACCTGTTTTATTATCAAACCCTTGGGAGTTACTTCTACGCTGCTTATATTTGCTATGCTATGCTCGTAGACGTGGATTGGGTTTTGAGAGTATTCATGACAGTGGTGATTTTGTTAATTAATGGTTCAACTTAAGGTGGCAACTTAAATTCACATCTGGGTGGATTGCTTGTGGGCACCTGGAGAATCCAGTGTTGTCCTAGGATATCCCGGAGGACCCGTGTGATCATCCTACGGCCTGCCACCCAGGCTCAAAGGGATCATAAGATTATTCATGCTAGAAACTTTCGTGTGCATCCACAAGCTATTATGGGATCTAGCATAGTTGAGTAAGTTGCGTGAAGCTCTTGAAGAGGTAGACTAGCAGATGTAGTGGGTTGTAGGTGGTATAGTCTACCCAGAGTAGAGAGTTAATGCTTCAGAAAGACTGTGTCTTGAATCTCTGACCATGGATGTATTCGAGTCTTGTGGGGAAAGTGCGCAAACCTCTGCAGAGTGTATAAACTAATCATGGTTAGCCGTGTCCCCGGTTATGGACATCTTGAGTATCTGGTTCTTGGATTATCATGTGGATCTCATCACTCTTAATTTAAATTGATTAGGTTAATGATGATGTTTAATTGGGATTGAGTTGGAGGAACCTTCTCAATGTCTAACAACTACCATGATAGTTAAATAAATTTATTCCTTTGTTGTAGGGGAAAATTGGCTTTTCGCAAAACATATTAACCATAAAGCCTCCACCAGCCATATATGCATGTAGTGATAGCAATTATTCTGTTAATTTCTCTCTTGTGTTACATTGCCAGCATATTCCATGTGCTGACCCGTTTCGGGCTACAACGTATCATGTTGCAGACTTTCCAGACGACGAGTAAGGAGCCATAGGTCATTGTCTTTCACTCAGTGATGCCGTTGAAGTTGATGGACTCACCTTATTCTTCCAAGCCTTCCGCTGTTATCGATTTAGATGGCCTTAAGCCATATTTATTGTTTTATGTTCTCTTTTGAGGCATTCGATGTAATAAGTGTGTGATTGGTACTCTGTTATAAATCCTCAAGTATTGTGCGTGTCAGCATTACCGATCTAGGGATGACACTGATGCACAGAGATCGGACTGTTTGAGGTCTGGTCGCTACAAGATGGTATCAGAGCACACGCTGACTGTAGGACACGACCACTAAGCTAAAACCCTAAATCGCTACTCTCTTCTCATTTCTGACCCCTCTCCATTTTCTACTCTTTAGGATGGCGGATGCAAGGAACAAGTTTGCACAACCGGATGAAGACAGTCCCTTTGGACGACACTTGAAGGAAGTCACTAGGTACCTGAACATCGGAATACCAAGCTTCACCAGGACTTACAACGCTACTTTACCAGAAGAGGAGCGCTGGATGATCCAAGTTCAAGTTCCAGGAAGGACGTTCATGCCAGTCACCGAGCCCATAGAGTTTTCCTTTGATGCACCCACCTGGAGTTTAGGCAAGAGCATGGCCGCCCACATCACCATGGGACGCATTGGAGAAGTTTACCACAAGGATCTCAAGGATACTATTTACCAGATTTGTGGGTGCCGAAATGATCAATGGGACATGATCAGCACCAGGAAGGATAGATCTATTGCATCTTTCATCCAGGAGTTAAACAGCACATTCATCGCCAGGAGAATCAGATGTGTGTAGGCATGATAGATCTGAAGAAGGCAATGACAAGGATCACCAAGCTTGAAGAGGAACTCAAGGCTAATCGTGAATATTATGAGGAGGAAATCGTCGTACTAGTAGAGAAGAATGATGACCTGACAAGGAAGCTGGGAGTATTCATGGGAGACCCTGCACCAGGAGGAGAAGATGACGATTTCACTTGCCCGGAGAACTACGCATCATCATCGACGACACCGACTCGGACCCTGACGATACCGATGATGACTTTGTTGATGAAGCTGGAGCAGGTATTATGGAGTCTTCCACCGATCATTTTTTTTGGTCGACCACCATAACAGTAGTAGTATTCCCCCATGTATATAGTATAGTCCGAGCACTTTTGTAACGATAGTTAGACCGATTGTATGCCTTTGTTTGAATTGATTGAAGTGATATGATTGTGTTTGTCTCATGTGCATATGGGTAGTGTTTTTCCCCTAGACCCCATTCTACTCTGTTTTCTCATCTTTTCTAAACCCATCAGATGCCTCTGAGACGCGACAATGGATTTGCTTTCCCACCGGAGCTCACCCAGTTGATCAAGCAGCAGAATGCTTTAGTGTAGATACTAGTCCAGAATCAGAATCAAGGGAACAACAACAATAACAAGAACCCACCCCCACCCCCACCTGTTGATCACTTAGCCCATTTTCTAAGGTTGAATCCGCCGGTGTTCTCCAGTAGCACCGAGCCGATAGTTGCAGATGATTGGCTCCGCAAGATTGGAAGGGAGTTGACCACTGCAGGATGCATAGATGCGGAAAGAGTGCGTTTTGCCTCACATCGGCTTGATGTACCTGCAGCAGCATGGTGGGAGAATTACATTGTCACCTATCCCATCAACACTGTTACATGGGACCAGTTTCAGCAGGCCTTTCGCACAGCCCGTATATCAGCAGGAGCTATGGCCATGAAGAAGCGTGAGTTTCGCAACTTAAGCCCAGGAGGACGCACCGTTGGCCAGTATGTGGATGACTTTAGTAAGCTAGCACATTATGCCCCAGATGACGTTGCTACGGATGCAATTAAACAGGAGAAGTTTCTGGAAGGACCGAATAATGAGCTGAGCATGCAGTTGATGGTAGCAACTTTTAATAACTACCCCGTTTTACCCCAAACTCGGGAGGACCCCTTCAACATAACCATGGAGGTCACAACCACAACGGTGGGATTACGGACAACCATAGTGGCCTCAGGAATGCAAAATGGTAATGGAGGAAGCAACGGCCAAAATAGTACCAACCCCGCAGCACCCGCCAAGAAGGATCTAAGTCACATTACTTGTTTCAAGTGCGGGAAGAATGGACATTATGCCACAGAATGTTCTGAAGCAAACAATAGAAATGGCAATGGAAGCTCTGGGAAGAAGCCCAACCCTTTCAACAGGGGACAAGTGAACCACGTTAGCGTGGAGGAGATTGAAGCGTAACCCGATGCAGTAATAGGTAAGTTTATGATTAAGTCATTTACTCCAATCGTTCTTTTTGATATTGGTGCATCGCATTCATACATATCAAGGGGATTGGTGGATAAGTTTAAACTGCCAACCCAAACCCTTAGGACACCTATGTTAGTAACCTCGCCAGGAGCAGAGTATATGGCTAGCCTTTGGTGTGATCGGTTACCATTAAGGATTGGCAACTACCTGTTTCCCTCAGACCTAATAGTATTGGAGTCACAAGGACTGGATGTGATATTATGCATGGATTGGTTATCGAAGTATGAAGGGAATATTGACTGCGCTAGTAAGTCGATTTTGCTTACCACCCTAGAAGGAAGAAGGATCAAGTATGTATCTCGGCATGTGCCGAACATGACTCAAGTAAATTCCTTATCAGGAGTTGTACAGGAGGAAGTACCAGTGGTGAAGGATTTCTCGGATGTATTCCCAAAAGAGTTCCCAGGCATGCCACCGGATAGAGAAATTGAGTTTTTTATCAAACTTTTGCCGGGCACAGGGCCAATATCTAAGAGACCCTATAGGATGCCCGTTAAGGATTTGGAGGAAATTAAGAAACTCATTAAGGAGTTACTGGATAAAGGTTATATTCACCCAAGCTTGTCACCTTGGGGATCACCAGTGCTTCTAGTGGAGAAGAAGGATGGATCTCTGAGGATGGTTGTTGACTATCATGGATTGAATGAGGTGACGGTCAAGAACAAGTACCCACTGCCTATGATAGATGATTTGTTTGACCAGCTGCAAGGAGCTAAGTTGTTTTCCAAGATCGATCTGCGATCAGGGTACCACCAGCTGAAGATTCAAGAGCAGGATATATCTAAGACAGCTTTTACCATAAGGTACGGGCTATATGAGTATACCGTTATGTCATTTGGTCTGACTAACGCACCTGCCTATTTCATGAACATGATGAACAAGGTGTTTATGGAGTTTTTGGATAAGTTCATCGTGGTGTTCATCGATGATATTATGATCTACTCGAAGAATGAAGAAGAACATAAGGAGCATTTGCATTTGGTACTTGGGAAGCTCAGAGAACACCAGCTATATGCCAAGTTCAGCAAGTGTGAGTTTTGGTTGAAGGAAGTTGGATTCCTCGGACATGTTATATCCGGAGAAGGAATAGCAGTAGACCCTACCAAGGTTGTCACTGTGACAAATTGGGAAGCACCCACAACGGTTGGAGAGATCCGGAGTTTTCTTGGACTCGCAGGATACTACCGGAGGTTTATTGAGAATTTCTCGAAGATTGCAAAGCCCACGACGGAGTTGTTGAAGAAGGACACCAAGTTCAAATGGACTGAGGAATGTGAGGCCAGTTTCCAGGAGTTGAAGAAACGCTTGGTTACAGCTCCAGTGTTGATTCTTCCAGATCAACGCAAGGATTACCAGGTGTATTGCGACGCTTCTCGTCGAGGACTTGGAGCAGTGCTTATGCAGGAGGGAAGAGTTGTTTCATATGCCTCACGACAGCTTAAACCCCATGAGTTGAATTATGCTACACATGATTTGGAGTTAGCAGCCGTAGTGCATGTGTTGAAGAAATGGAGACATTTTCTCATCGGAAACCATTGTGAGGTGTACATGGATCACAAGAATGTGAAGTACATTTTCACGCAGAAGGAGTTGAATCTCAGGCAAAGGAGATGGTTGGAGCTCATCAAGGACTATGATATGAAGTTGCATTATCATCCCGGAAAGGCTAACGTAGTAGCCGATGCGTTGAGCCGCAAGAGTCATGTCAATACACTCATGACCGGAGAGTTACCCAAGGAGTTAGCGGATGATCTTTGTGAGCTATGTTTGGAAATAGTTCCGAGAGGTTATGTAGCAGCATTGGAGATTCAGTCTACCTTGATGGATAAGATCAGGGAAGCCCAAAAGACGGACAAGGATGTTGCTGAGATAAAGGAAAGAATGAGCAAAGGAAAAGCTAAGAGATTTCGTGAGGATGAGCACGATACCCTATGGTTTAAGGATCGCGTTTATGTGCCTAATGATCCAGAGATCAGGAAGTTGATTCTACAAAAGGCCCATGATTCGCCCTATTCGATTCACCCAGGAAATACCAAGATGTATCTGGATTTGAAGAATAGTTTCTGGTGGACCGGCATGAAGAAGGATATTGCGGAGTATGTAGTAGTTTGTGATGTATGTCAGAGAGTGAAGGCAGAATATCAGAAGCCAGGTGGATTGTTACAGCCATTGCCGATACCCGAATGGAAGTGGGATAAACTAGGCATGGACTTTATCACGGGATTGCCCAGGACCCTTTCAGGCTATGACTCGATATGGGTTGTAGTCGATCGTTTGACGAAGGTAGCTCATTTCATTCCAGTCAAGACCACGTACACCAGTGCTAAGTTGGCAAAGATATACATCACCAGGATCGTATGTCTGCATGGAGTTCCGAGGACCATTGTATCAGATAGAGGAACCCAGTTTACCTCAAAGTTTTGGAATCAGTTGCATGAGACTTTGGGAACCAGGCTAGAGTTCAGTACAGCTTTTCACCCGCAGATAGATGGACAGACTGAAAGAGTCAATCAGATTTTGGAGGACATGTTGATGGCTTGTGCGCTAGACTATGGATCTAGTTGGGACGACAATTTGCCTTACGCAGAGTTCTCTTACAACAACAGCTATCAAGCCAGTTTGAAGATGACCCCTTCCGAAGCATTGTACGGAAGGAGGTGCAGGACACCATTGTTGTGGGATGAAGTTGAAGACCGTTAGTTATTTGGACCATATTTGATTAAAGAGTCTGAAGAGAAGGTTAAGCTGATTCGCAATAGACTCAAGGTAGCCCAGTCCAGGCAGAAGAGTTATGCGGATTCTAAACGCAAGGAGACAGTTTATGAAGTTGGAGACAGAGTGTATTTCGTGTATCACCACTTCGGGGAGTGAAGTGTTTTGGAGTTAAAGGAAAGTTAGCGCCACGTTTTGTGGGACCATACCGTGTTTTGGAACGTATGAGAGAAGTTGCTTACAAGTTGGAATTGCCCGAAGGATTGTTAGGAGTTCACGATGTGTTCCATGTTTCTCAGTTGAAGAAGTGCCATGTAGAGATGGCTGATATTCCTCTGAGAGATACAGTGCCACTGGAATCGATTCAGTTGGATAGCGACTTGACCTACGAGGAGAAACCAGTCAAGATTCTTGATTTTGCCAACCGAGTCACACGCAGCAAGGTTATCAAGTTCTGTAAAGTTCAGTGGAGCCACCATACGGAGGATGAAGCCACCTGGGAATGAGAGGAAGACCTACGGAAAGACCATCCTCATCTATTTTCTAGCCAACCCGAATCTCGAGGGCGAGATTCATCTTAAGGGGGGTAGGTTTGTAACATCCCAAATTTCCAATTTAGGATGTTATGCATTAGATCATCATTGCATATCATATTTTATTGTATTTTGGTTTGATCCTAGAAATTCTACGCAACTCAAGGACCCACCGAGAGAGTTGGGGATTTCATTATTTTCATATTTGAGTTTTCTCAAATTTTGAAAAGAGGATCGTTTGATTTTAATTATTTTCTCTTCCAATATTTCTTTTGTGAAAATAAAAAGAGAGGGGAGAAAATGACTGCCCCAAAATAAAGAAATACTGAAGGTTTAATGTTAAAATCAAATAAGATTTTATTCGGAGTTTTTATCGTTGTTTTATTTGCATTAGGAAATATTTGTATTTTTCAAAATTGCATTAGAGGCCCAAATAAATGTTCACCTTGTCCGGTAGATTTTTAGACGACGGGGAAAATTTATTTCAGGATTTTTGAAGTCCGTTTAGTATTTCTTTTATTCATTTTTCTGAGCGGAATTATTTTAAAAAAAGTCAACCGACTTACCGGGCCGTCTCCGACCTGGACACTGCGCCCGGGCAGCTTTATAAGCCGAAGGTCCGCGACCCCGAGGCCCAAGTCGCCAGCCCCGCCAAACCCTAGCCCCGCCGCCCGCCGCTGCACCCCGCCCCGAACCCGTCGCCGCCGCCGCCCGACCTCGCCGACCGCCAGAGGTAGCCGCCGCCATCGGTTTTCGTGAGGAAACCGATCGGTTTTTTTTCAAAACCCTAGATCCCTTTTTTTATTAGATCAGTTTTTTCGGTTTAGATATTTAACGAACGCCCGTTCGTACGTTCGTTTTAACGAACGGTTTTCACTGGTTAACCGCAGACGAGAACGTTCGTTCGTTAGCCTGTTCGTCAGTTTTCTTTTTCCGGGATTTTTTCGCGATTATTTTCGATCGCGATATCTGCCCTAATTTCCGATCTAGTATAACTTTTCGCTCGTTAGTCGGAATCAGGCGATTCAAGTGCCTAGATCTTTATCTCGAAGCCCTCTTTCCGTTTAACCAACTTGAACAAGGTTTTGCTACTGTAAAATTTGACTTTAGTTCAGATTAGTAATCAAATCTTGTTTCTTTCGCAGTTCGTGTTTTGTTGCTTCATTCGATTTGTTTCTTTTTGCAAACCGGAGTTTTTAAGTTGAACCTTCTGGTTACATCTTCTTATTTGAGTTTTTATCCGTGCTTCTAGTTGAGTGCTTATTGTATGCTTGTTCGTTGCGATAGAGTACTCGGGGTGTGAAGCGTGCTACTACGAGTCTCTAGGTTTTGCGGATCATCAGCAAGGCAAGTAACACTTTGATCATACCTCTTTACTACCCAATTTTATTGCATTAGATCAATCCTCAAACACTTGCATGATTAGGACCTGATTAAATTGTGGGTTTTGGGAAGTAGTTGAGGTAGTACCTATTACCTGTTTTATTATCAAACCCTTGGGAGTTACTTCTATGCTGTTTATATTTGCTATGCTATGCTCGTAGACGTGGATTGGGTTTTGAGAGTATTCATGACAGTGGTGAGTTTGTTAATTAATGGTTCAACTTAAGGTGGCAACTTAAATTCACATCTGGGTGGATTGCTTGTGGGCACCTGGAGAATCCAGTGTTGTCCTAGGATATCCCGGAGGACCTGTGTGATCATCCTACGACCCGCCATCCAGGCTCAAAGGGATCATAAGATTATTCATGCTAGAAACTTTCGTGTGCATCCACAAGCTATTATGGGATCTAGCATAGTTGAGTAAGTTGCGTGAAGCTCTTGAAGAGGTAGACTAGCAGATGTAGTGGGTTGTAGGTGGTATAGTCTACTCAGAGTAGAGAGTTAATGCTTCAGAAAGCTGTGTCTCGAATCTCCGACCATGGATGTATTCGAATCTTGTGGGGAAAAGTGCGCAAACCTCTGCAGAGTGTATAAACTAATCATGGTTAGCCGTGTCCCCGGTTATGGACATCTTGAGTATCTGGTTCTTGGATTATCATGTGGATCTCATCACTCTTAATTTAAATTGATTGGGTTAATGATGATGTTTAATTGGGATTGAGTTGGAGGAACCTTCTCAATGTTGAACAACTATCATGATAGTTAAATAAATTTATCGAAATATGTATTTGGCAACCCTGTGACAGATTGCAAAAACGCCACACCACCTGGATGCCGTTCATTTTGATCCAAATCGAGCGAGCGACATCACGCATCTCGCATCGCTCGAGCACCACATCTCTCGGCAGTTTTGCATCTCACATCGCAACACTCGAGCGCGCCCCATCCCCGAGCTCCAACCGTGCCGCATCCGCCACCTTGCCGCGCCCTCCCTCCAATGAGCCACCATCGGTGAGCCAGACCGCACTGCACCTCCCTGCTCTTTCTCTCCCCTCCATCCTCCTTCCTCCCTCTCTCTGTCTCATCTCCTTCTTCTCTCTATTATCCCATCCAACAGGAGCTCCTCCACTGGATCCCACCCGCCTCGACGGTTGCGACCTCCAGCGACTCCTTGACGTCCGCCACCGCCCCCCGCCTGCACCTCTCCACCGGCCTTCTGGCTCGATCCGTTGCTTGCCGCCGCTGGAAATGCAGCTCCTTCGCTGTACCCCCTCTGCCCTGACGGTTGTGGCCTCCGGCGCCTCCCTGATGTCCACCGACGACCCTGCCTACACAGCTCCGGCAGCCGCTTAGCTTGCCGGTGAGGGTTTGCTCCCATCGAGCATGTTGACCCCAACCATGTTCGCAAGCCTGCAGCGTTGAATGGCCCGCTAGCAGTCCACCCCTCCTCTATTCCATTTTTCTCTTCTCTGGTATTTTTTTGACCCGATACTTTTCTTGGAAAGTATGATAATTGACCAGAGAAAAATTGTTCAAAACATGCACCCAAAAACTTCTGTTTAAATAACAAGGTGATATATGCAGCAAAGAATTGATAATTTAGGTACAAATACCGTGGTAACTGTGACCTTGAGGAATTTTTTTGTTGAAAACAACTCTGATAACTTTAGTGTAAATAACATGATAATATACGAACCGCGGAGTTGATAACTCTAGGTAACTTTGAAGGGGTGGGGAGTTGTTAAAAACATTCACTCGATAACTTATGTAAATAGGAGGGTAATATACGAACTGTAGATCTGATAACTTGGGTAGAAATATAGGCGGCCATGGGAGGAGGCTATGCAGCGGAGACGAGAACGGGAAAACATACTACTTACAAACACCACGGTAATATTGACCAAGCAAGAAAAATGTGTTGAAAAATATGTCAACGGTAGCTTCTATGTAAATAGCATGGTAATATACGAAGTACATACACAATAACTTATCGTGGTAACATTGATCAAGAGAGAAAAGTTCTTGTAAAACATACCCCGGTAATTTTTATGCAAATAGTACGGTAGTATACACATTGCAGACATGATAACTTACGCAAAAACACCACGGTAACTTTGATTAAGAGGAAAAATTGGTAAAAACATACCCCGGTAACTTATATAAAAAAATTATGGTAATATACGAACCGCGGCTGATAACTCATGTACACGCACCGATATAACATTGACCAAAGAGCATGGTAGTATACGAACCTCAGACCTCAAAACAACATGGCAATATAAGAACCGTAGGCCCGATAACTTATATGAATACAACATGGTAATATATGAACCGCAGGGTCGGTGAACCATTTTTATGCGTTCGATAACTTATGTGAAAATAGCACGGTAACCTGCATATAACTGGCATGGTAATTTATGTAGCCTAGGCGTGGTAAATTTTGGCTAAAAAAAGTCATTGGAACATGCCAACATGGGATCTAGTTTCGAAGATCTCGGCGCGATGAATCTTTTATGTAAAAACGATTTTTACATCGGACCGACGGTTTAAGCTACAAAACATTTTAAATTTTTTGAATAAAAAGATTCTAGAATGACATCAGCTTTTTTGTCCTCTAGTGTATGCATATACTTAGAAGAAGAAATGCACGTGAAAGAAGAAATAGTCAAGCTAATATATGTATATATTTAAAGTGAAAAAAGTAAAAGTGTGGCAGTTTTGCTTATATGGTACACATGTGCCAAATATCACAATCCAAATCTACCACGGATGTGTAGCAGGTAGCTGCCCCCGTTTACTTTGTGAGATACCAAAAAGTGGGAAGATAAGTCACGTCCTCAGAAGGTCAACAACAAGCTGCATGCTCAAACAGGAGGGGCGCGACCTTCTTCATGTTTGCCATGGAGACGAGAGATGTGTCTTCCATGATGGAAACCGCCTACAACTGGAACAGTTATCATTCACCGTCGTCGCTACGCGAGGTTCCACTAGTAGAAAAACGACTTTTAGTACCGGTACTAAAGGGTGGGCACTAAAGCCCCCCCTTTAGTCTCGGTTCAAAACGAACAGGGACCAAAGGCCCATCACGTGGTACGAGGCGCTCCGTGGTCTTGAGGACCTTTAGTCCCGGTTGGTGAATTTTTTTATATATTTTTTTGAAATAAAGAAAAAACAATCCGTCTACTGGGCCGGCACGGCCTGCATACGACTAGAAACCCAACCCCTAGTTGGGCCAGGATGCAGTCCCGTACGGTCCAGTAGGCCCCACAGGGCGGAAGACTTGCAATAGGCCCACAAAGGCCTTCTTAAAGAGGAGCTCGACACGATAGCCGCGACGGGGCTTATAAACCGGTGTGAGCTCCTCTCAACTAGCAAGGTGGGACTAAATATTGTGCACCGCG
>NC_041392.1:43783476-43820795 GCF_002162155.2 Triticum dicoccoides
CCGCGGGGGGCAGCGCACCACCTTTAGTACCGGTTGGAGCCACCAACCCATACTAAAGGCCACCATCTCTTTAGTACCGGTTCGTGGCACGAACCGGTACTAATGAGCGCCGCCCGCCTAGCCGTTAGAACCGGCACTATTGGTCACATTAGTGCCGGCTCAAATACAAACCGGGACTAATGAGCTGAACATTTGACCCTTTTTCTACTAATGTTCGCCCACCATATCTAGCACCACCTCCTTCCTTGGAGCCATCGTAGCCCCATTCTTGGACTGAACTTGAGCCCCCTCACGTTGATGTATCCTTCCCAATGCCTCTTATTCCATTAGTTTTTTTTTCACCATTCTTTTACTGTTTTCAGATTTGTTTCTGGCCAGGTCATTGCATGTGAAATATCTCTACACGGTCTTGGATATGGAGCGACTCGTATATATGTGCAAATAATTAATTCATACACGAGTAGGCTCAAGCTACACCTGTCCATGTGGGTCTCACCAGCCTGGCCTAACAACCAGACAACCAGGCTCGTCTTGACTCCACTTGTCAACCAAAGCCCCCTAGTCCATAGGTCGCAAATATTTTAGATTACTGTTTTATGAAGAAGATACGTTCAAATCATCATTTGGAAACTGATTAATTAAATATATTTAATTTTAAACAATTTATCTTTTTACACTATCCACGATGTAACAAGATCCATCATTAGCAGTTCTAGCACATGATCAGTTGGAAGATCGCACTACGGCCTCGGCATGTCCTCCAGGGATCGATAGGAGCGGTGTTTGTGCGGGGCAGTTTTTTCGGGATGCGTGCGTGGGGCTGGGGTGTGTGGGGGAGAGGGGCCGAAAAAAACCCGGACGAAATTGGTGGAACGAAAAAAAATCTGGACGCAATTCTACAAACTGCTCCATTAGGAATAGAGATAAGAAATGGATATTAAACCAACGCGGCCATAAGACAAGCTGGAACTTTATTTTCTGTTATACATTTTTGAAATTCTTGATTTCCTTACTCTTGGTAAATGAAATATCATTTTAAATAATGTATATTGCATATTTTAGATATCTCCATATTTTGTAGTGTAAGACAATTAGAAATAGTAGCTTACGTAACTAGCCCGTGCGACTGCACGGGTTGGCGACTAGTCTTAACTATAATTTCACATCTGTAGAGCCCGTTTCTTAGCCTGTGCCCGTAACCAAATTTGGCTTTCAACTTGTGATCTAATAGGGGCAAAAGAATGACAATCATCTGAATAATTAACTGAATGTGTATTAATAATGTCTGCTGAATAATATCATGATCAGAGATAGGTTATCTCATCAACATACTTAGCCTAAAAATATGCATTCACAAAAACGTGCTTACAAGCACCTGGACGGAGCTGGTGGTTGAGCATACGCCGGGCACTGGGTGTCTTTGGGCACATTTCTTTGACTTTCCTGGGCTCCGTTCCTATGTCAAGGGTTAGTCCCGAGAACTACTGCACAAAAGCCCCATTCGGTGCGCGAAAAGCAACTGTTTCATCCATCCGGAAGAAACATAAGAAACGGGCTCAAGAGGTTCTTTCGTAGAGTTAAGTTAACTGACCGGTCAAGAGGTCTGCAGAAGGAAGTCAGGCAGCTCAAATTATGCACCACAAATATATAGTCCGTACGGGTACACATAGACGTTGATACAAGGGCTCAGTGTCTGCTGATGTGTACTAACAAGCATCCGGTGTATGTTTTTTTTTTTTGGCATGGTGCATCCGGTGTATGTAGGAGTGAGTGATCTGCCCACTCGATTTAGGTTTCAGCCAATACATGCGGGAAAAAACCCACAAATATCACGTTGCCCCAAGATCATGGGTGCTTGTGTACCGCGGGCTGGTACATAAAGGCAGAGTTTCCTCAGTCCTCACGGACTTGTCCACCAGTCCACGACAACTCTGTTTTCAGCTACACTTTTTTCTTCATCTTTCTTACAGGGATTACCGACTATTATAGATATCTTGAGTCTTGACACATCTTCCACACGAAAGAAAAAAAAATAACAGCAAACGAAACGCCACTCGTCTTTCACAGGGACCAGGAGGCTGAATTATGACACTTCTTCTTCGGTACAACCCCCACTAAACACATCAACGGACGAGATTTCTCGATACCCCTTCATAATAAAGGGTAGGATGGTATTTTTTGAAATACTTTTCGAACATTGATGAAGGCTGCAGGGAGGGCGACGCGAGATGTAAAAAATCATAAAATAAACGACCCTGCTAAGAATCAAACCGCACACCTCTTACGTACTCCCTCCTTTTCGGTTTATAGGGCTCAATTCAAAAATCTCACCAACCAAGGTAGATGGTGAGTGGTGGAATACTTTTTGTAATTTACAAAAGCACCCAATTAATGCTCTTGTTTTCCTCAAAAATTAATGTTTACCAATGTATTAATTGCAATGCATGCATGTATAATGTACATGCATTGGTCAATTTTCTCTTAATACTTGCATACAATTATTTAATGCACCTTGGAATCTGAACTTGTGATGGTGAACAACCAAATTGAGCCTGATAAAATGGAAAAATTAAGATTTTGAGATAAGCCATATAAACCGGAAAGGAGGGAGTATGAAGCTAAATCGCTCACCAGTTGCTCTGACTAGTTTTTGTTAATAATTAGGATTGTGCAAATTTAAGAATCCATTCGACCGGATTTATTGGGCCCATCAGCCAAAACAGGAAGACCACGAAAAACACACAGAAAAAATTGGAAATAAATCTCAGCTAATCGCCGCTATTAATTAGGCCTATTAACTAACCTATGCATGTGATGGCTACTGCCTGATCCAATCAAGGAGACCCATGCATTAGCTTCCATGGAGAGACCAGGAATAAAGTGACATCCTTAAATTCAGCAGCCTATTTTTTGGTAAACTATGCAGCTCATGGTAGGCATCCATGCCAGGTTTTAATTATTTCCAACATTATATGCAAGTTGCGGCACATCTGGCCATTTATCGCCCTTTTTTACTAAGGAAACTCCAGAAATTGTAAAATTTTGTAGAAAACCAAAACAGAGCATGGTGCCTTGATTTCGTCATACAAGTCAATGAAAAAAATGAGGTCATTTAACGGATGTTGAGAAACAACGTGCTCTCAGCGGAGCCTTCTCACCTATCTGGACACCCTAGGTTGAACATGATATTTTTGTGGACATTCAAAAAAAGGGCATCAACTTTGGTTAACTGGTGGGCATGCACATGGTGAAGATGTGAACACTTTTTCAAATTTGCCAGCATTTTTTCATATTTGCATTTTTTTGAATTTTTTATTTTCTAGGGCCTAAATATTTTTTTTCTTCTCTGATTTTTCGTTATTCTTCCCCTTTTTGTTAATTGATTTTCTCCTTGAACTTTATTATTAATTTTGAAACCTGTTCAAAAATTTGAAATTTTCTTTAGAATACCATATTCTTTTTTGAATACAAATTTAAAAAATGATCTGGAATTTCACAAATTGTCCCCGTACTCTCATACGACCCTTCTCGCCTGCCTGAACAATCTGTGTTGAATACGGTTCATTTTTGGACATGCATGAAATGACCTAACTTTTGCCAGCGGGTGGGCATGCTCATGGTAGCCATCCATGTCAGATTTGAACGATTTCTGACATCATATACCAGTTGTGTCACGTTGGCCATTTATCGACCATTGTTCACTCAGAAAAGTCCAGAAAATGCAAAAAATGTCGAAAACTCAAATAACCAGGCATGGTTCCTTGAATTGGTCATATAAGCTCACGAAAAAATTGAGATTATCTGACGATGCCGAAACACATGCTCTCATATCGACCCTTCTGACTTTTTCATTGATTCATGTTTCATTTAACATTTCTTGTTTCTTTTCAAATTTATTTACCTTTTTTCAAAAATGTTTATGTTTTCAAAGTTTTTGGAAAATTCAAAATTGGTTAATGGTTTTAAAAAGTTATTCGGAATTTTAAAAATTGCATTTTCAATTGTTTTTAGAAATTCAAAAAATGTACAGGGTTTTCAAAAAATGTTTTTTGCTTTCTAGAAATTGTTCTGAATGTTAAAATTCTTGTTGTTTACAATTTTTTCTCAAAAATCTAATAATGATCATGTTTTCCCATAATGTTTGGAACTTTCAAAAAAGTTCAGGTTTTTTAAAAATTGTTTGCGGTTTCCCAAAATGTTTGTGTTTTTTAGAAAATTTAGAAAACACTCATGTTTCCATAAATTTTTTTGTTATTTCCAAAAATATACGAGAATTTCAGAAAAAGGTTATTGTTTTCTGTAAACTGTTCATAATTGCAATGCATGCATGTGTAATGTACATGCATTGGTCAATTTTCTCTTCATACTTGCATGCAATTATTTAATGCACCTTGGAATCTGAACTTGTGATGGTGAACAACCAAATTGAGCCTTATAAAATAGAAAAACTAAGATTTTGAGATAAGCCCTATAAACCGGAAAGGAGGAAGTATGAAGCTAAATCGCTCACCAGTTGCTCTAACTAGTTTTTGTTAATAATTAGGATTGTGCAAATTTAAGAATCCATTCGACCGGATTTATTGGGCCCATCAGCCAAAACAGGAAGACCACGAAAAACGCAAAGAAGAAATTGGAAATAAATCTCAGCCAATCACCGCTATTAATTAGGCCAATTAACTAACATGTGCATGCGATGGCTACTGCCTGATCCAATCAAGGAGACCCATGCATTAGCTTCCATGGAGAGACCAGGGAATAAAGTGACGCCCTTAAATTCAGCAGCCTATTTTTTGGTAAACTATGCAGCTCATGGTAGGCATCCATGCCAGGTTTTAATTATTTCCAACATTATATGCAAGTTGCGGCACATCCGGCCATTTATCGCCCTTTATTACTAAGGAAACTCCAGAAATTGTAATTTTTTGTAGAAAACCAAAACAACCTGGCATGGTGCCTTGATTTGGTCATACAAGTCAATGAAAAAAATGAGGTCATTTAACGGATGTTGAGAAACAACGTGCTCTCAGCGGAGCCTTCTCACCTATCTGGACACCCTAGGTTGAACATGATATTTTTGTGGACATTAAAAAAAGGCATCAACTTTGGTTAACTGGTGGGCATGCACATGGTGAAGATGTGAACACTTTTTCAAATTTGCCAGCATTTTTTCATATTTGCATTTTTTAAATTTTTTATTTTCTAGGGCCTAAATATTTTTTTCTTCTCTAATTTTTCCTTATTCTTCCCCTTTTTGTTAATTGATTTTCTCCTTGAACTTTATTATTAATTTTGAAACCTGTTCAAAAATTTGAAATTTTCTTTAGAATACCATATTATTTTTTAATACAAATTTAGAAAATGATCTGGAATTTCAAAAATTGTCCCCGTACTCTCATACGACCCTTCTCGCCTGCCTGAACAATCTCTGTTGAATACGGTTCATTTTTGGACATGCATGAAATGACCTACTTTTGCCAGTAGGTGGGCATGCTCATGGTAGCCATCCATGTCAGATTTGAACGATTTCTGACATCATATACTAGTTGTGTCACGTTGGCCATTTATCGGCCATTGTTCACTCAAAAAAGTCCAGAAAATGCAAAAAATGTCAAAAACTCAAATAACCAGGCATGGTTCCTTGAATTGGTCATATAAGCTCATGAAAAAATTGAGATTATCTGATGATGCCGAAACACATGCTCTCATATCGACCCTTCTGACTTTTTCATTGATTCATGTTTCCTTTTCCATTTCTTGTTTTCTTTTCAAAGTTATTTACCTTTTTTCAAAAATGTTTATGTTTTCAATTTTTTTGGAAAATTCAAAATTGGTTAATGGTTTTAAAAAGTTATTCAGCATTTTAAAAATTGCAGTTTCAATTGTTTTTAGAAATTCAAAAAATGTACAGGATTTTCAAAAAATGTTTTTTGCTTTCTAGAAATTGTTCTGAATGTTAAAATTCTTGTTGTTTACAATTTTTTTCTCAAAAATCTAATAATGATCATGTTTTCCATAATGTTTGGAACTTTCAAAAAAGTTCAGGTTTTTTAAAAGTTGTTTGCGGTTTCCCAAAATGTTTGTGTTTTTTAGAAAATTTAGAAAACACTCGTGTTTTCATAATTTTTTTTGTTATTTCCAAAAATATACGAGAATTTCAGAAAAAGGTTATTGTTTTCTGTAAACTGTTCAGAATGTTAATAATGTTCCTGTTTTCAATTTTTTTCTCAAAAATCAAAAAATGTTTGGGAATTACTTAAAATGTTTGCGCTTTTGAAAAATTGTTCAGAATTTCCAAAATGTTCCCATTAACAAGTTTTGTTCGCTTAGTTCCAAAAATATCCGCATTTTTTCATAAAATATTTAGGATTTTGAAAATGGTTCATGTCAAAAAAGACAAGGTTTTAAGAAAAAAAATTATTTTTCAAAGTTTGTTAGAGTTGTTGTCATAATTGCTGGATTTTCAAACATTACCTGCTTTTAAAAAATTATTAAGAATTTCCAAGATAAGATATAAAATCCAAAAACTGCCTGGATTCTGTGTTGTAGTTAGTTCTTAAAGTGGTACGCTCCGCCTTATGCACGAATCTCTCGTAGGTTGACTGGTTGGTAGTTGCACTTTCTAAGGTGGAGGTGCAGTGTTCGAATCCATGCGAGGTCAGTCAAGGGTATGCAGAGCATATACAAGTACAGGCGGGTATTCCATGTCAAAAGTCCATATTACCCTTTATACGTTGTGTGTGAAGGATTGTATCGAAACGGGACTCTATGTAGTATGATTCAACCACACGAAAGAAAAAGTAAAAGATCAGCAATAGGAGTTACTGCAGACAAAAGAGACTATGGATTCTCCTAAAGAAAACAAGCGTGTAGTGCTAACCATTCTGTTTAAGTAGAAGACTGTCAGATGTTGGTATAGCGGATGATCGAACCAAAACAAGTTACTGCAGCATATGCATATTTAAAAAGTGAAATGCGCATCAGCTAGCCCATACAGCCGTAGGCCAATGTATGGGGATCACGCCGAGAGAGTATACAGCAAAAAACTACCACATTACATGATTTTGCCCAAAAAACTATCACTTTTTTAATCTTTCAAAAAACTACCACAAATTTGGTTGGCTATTTCAAAAAACCCAAGTGACTAAACCATTAAGTTCTGAACGAAATTATGACAGCTCGGGTCCACTCATCAGGTTGACCTTCTCTTTGACCGTTAGGTTGACCGTTAACAGGTTATGACAGGTGGGCCCCATATATATTTGAAGTGCATTCAGGTCCCTATAGAAAAAATAAAAGCAATCAGGTCCCTGTAATTTTATTTAAAAAGCAATCAGGTCCCTTGCAAAAAAATATAAAAAGCAATCTGGTCCCTGCCAGCGAGCTCATCGCCGGAGCCAACGAAGGGACCATGTGCACGCCGTCCGGCCTTGCTCTAGAGGCAGAGCTCGAGGGCGTTCTGGCCGCTGCACACGGCGGAGCCGTTCCTCCTGCTGCTACACGCGGTGGCTCCCGCTCCTCCCGCTCTTCCGCTGCTCATGGCTGACCATGGCGGGGCGGCATTCGCAGGTGACAATGGCGCGACGAGGAATGGTGGGGTGAAGGGAGGTGGTGATGGGTCAGCCACACCCTGCGACGACGACTGGTCGTCTTCGTCTAGCTCAGCGTCGCAGAGCTTCACGTAGTGGCGGCAGCCGGTGCACCACCCGCGTGCGGCTGCCACCTGTTGCACGCGTCCTCGTCGGCGTTAGTGTCGGGAGGTGACAACCACACTGTGGCTCGCTGCACGGAGGAGAAGTTCCCGGCGGGGAAGGTGGTGTCGGGCATGGCTGCTCCGATCTTGGTTCTGCTCGGCCGTGGCGGCGTCGGCTGGCTCGGGAGAGAAAGAAAAAGGTAAGGAGAGGGATAGAAGAAGAGATGAGAGGAGAGGAAGAAGAGATGGCTTACATGTGGGCCTCACTTGTAAGATAACGGTCAAACAGACAGTCAATAAATGGTTTGGTTAGGAGCGGGGCCGACCTGTCATAATTTGAATTAATTCTAAACCACATGACAATTTGGGTTTTTTTAACAGCAAATCAAATTTGTGGTAGTTTTTTTGAAAGACTAAAAAAAGTGGTAGTTTTCTATAGATATAGCTGGTAATGTGGTAGTTTTTTGGTATATACTCCACACCGAGACGATCGGAATCCCAGACATAGACTAAGCAGGAGCATGGCGAGGAAGGGGAAGCTGACCCATCACGGCATAGTAGGAAACAGAACCCCAACAAGCACTTCAACCCAGCTACGTGGGAGCTGTTAGCAGTACTAGAGCTAGATTACCTCAACCAAATAGATCTAGGGCTAGCGAGGGACCCTCGGGTAAGTTACAGAAATCTGGTTGTAATCTTCCCCCATCCCCTCTCTCAAATACGTCAACTTCCTTCCTCCTACCTTCAGACACCATCCTTACCTCAAACCCTTGCATCTACTGATACTAGATCTGTTGCAATCAGGTCCCGCGTCCCGCCATGCCTCGTGCCCATATCCACAGTCAGGTTTGAGGGTCGGTTGGATAGCTGGAGGTGCTGGGAGGTCACGATCGAATGGCCTAGGGTCCTAAATCGTTGAGAAGAGCACTGGCTCCCCCGGCTCTTGTACTTTCAGATTCCCGGCACTTTCTATTCCCTAACGTGTTTTCATCATAAATCATCCTTTCTTCTTCTTTTTACTCATCGGTGGCCTATTTGACAACACCAGAAAAGAGTGCTCTTCACCTAAAGAGCCTCACATATGGGTCAAGATGGAGTCGTCGTATATAGACGCGCGAGCACACACAAACTGGTATGCCCAACAGAAGGTTGTTGGGTATGTACTATTTTACATTGATTTATGTTGTAGCCAAGTGATTGGTACTATGGAACATTTTTACATATGATCTATTGGTACATATGTAGAATAGGTTGTACATATGTTGTACATCGTGCCCATATGATCTACATATGTCGTAGCCAAGTGATTGGGTACTATGGTACTATTGGTACCACATTTTTCATTTTGGACCCTATCTCATTTTCTGGTCTACAGAGTTTGATACGCTAGTTGGGTGAAGATGAGGGGTATATATAGTCTTCTACAGTAAATCATGACATGATGAGCCATTCATTTTTTTTGTATTAAGAGTTTAGATGAAGATGCACTACACCCCGACATGAGTAAGTTTCACGTGTGGGAAAAATTGAATATACTCTAAAAAAATGGAATGGATGTTAAACAAATGCCGCATCAAATTTCTTCAGTTGGGCCCATGTCAGGCCAACTCTAACGAATCCCCTTAGAGGAGAATGCGGCCGAGCAAATCTCAGTGGAGTAAATATACTCAACTAACTTTTGGCTGGATCTAGGCGATCACCTAAATATAACGAAGTAAATTTTTGTTTTTCTAACTTATGCAATTGTATACATTGCAACTACATATTATCACATACATAAAAAGTAAACATGAATATGAAGTTTCAAGCAAACCATGAATAAAGTTTACAAGCCGAATTCAAAGTTTACAAACCAAATTATTCAAATTTAAACACACCGAATGGTTCAAATGTAGCAAATAACACAACTAGGTACTGCTATGAAGTTGCCAGTGATGCTCTCTAAGATCTTCTTGGAGTTGAGTATGAACTTGTTGGTTCTCCATCATGCGATGCCCTTCAAGGAATGCCTAGATCCTATTTGTATCATATTGTGGCTCAACCGGAGTCCCTTGGTGATGTACTAAAATTTCTCAGGCATATCTCTCATCTTCAATGATCATGTTATGCAATATGATGCAACAAGTCATGATATGCCATAGAACCTTGGAGCGTCGGTGGTCTACAGGGTCAAGAACAATTGCAAAGCGCTTCTGAAGCACAGCGAAGACTCTCTCCACATCTTTCCTAGTTGCTTCTTGACATTGGGCAAAGTGAATATTTTTGTTACCTTTTGGACGCATAATTGTTTTGACTAATGTGGCCCATGGGGGTAGATGCCATCTGCATGATAGTAACCCATCGAGTAGTTCTGCCCATTGACTGAGTAGTTGCAAGCAGGAGCATCTCCTGCAATAAGCCTAGAAAATAGTGGTGATCTCGATGACACATTCAAGTCATTGTGAGAACCAGGTAAACCAAAGAATGAATTCCATATCCAAAGATACTTCGCTGCAACTGCCTCAAGAATGATCATTGGATTGTTGCACTGGCCTTTGTACTGACCCTTCTACCCTACAGGACAATTCATCAATGTCTAGTGCATACAATCAAGTGATCCAAGCATCCTTGGCCATCCTCTTGCCTCACTCTCTGTCATCAGCCTCTGGGTATCTTCCTCGTTGGGTGCCCTCAAGTACTTGTGTGCATCCGAAAGCGTGGTGAATGTACTTCAGATATATGGATTCACAAGAAGGTGCCTACCAACATGATTAAGGACGAAGCTGGTGGTTTAGCACCCAGGCTGGGTTTATTTGGACACATTTCTGAATCTTTTGTCCTAGGCTACGGGTAGCACTGCTACGCACATAGGAAACTATTCGAGATTGCATATTGTTGCGCTGGTTGTGACAAGATACCAAAGAGTGGGAAGATAAGAAGTCACATCCTCAGAAGGTCGACAACAAGCAGCATGCTCAAACAGCAGGGCGTGCCCTTCTTCATGTTAGCGATGGAGACGAGAGATGTTTCTTCCACGAGGGAAACAGCCTACAACTGCAACAGTATATCCTGCACGTCCTCCTTCCTTGGAACCATCATAGCCCCATTCTTGGACTGATCTTGAGCCCCCTCACCTTGATGTATCCTTCCTAATGCCTCTTATTCTATACGTTTTTTTCACCATTCTTTTGCTGTTTTCAGATTTGTTTCTAGCTAGGTCATTGCATCTGAAATATCTCTACATGGTCTTGGATATGGAGCAACTTGTATATATGTGCAAAGAATTAATTCGTACACGAGTAGGCTCAAGCTACACCTTGCCATGTGGGTCTCACCAGCCTGGCCCAAAAACCAGACAACCAAGCTCGTCTTGACTCCACTTGTCAACCAAAGCCGCCTAGTCCATAGGTCACAAATACTTTAGATTACTGTTTTATGAAGAAGATATGTTCAAAGAATCATTTGGAAACTGATTAATTCAATATGTTTAATTTTTAAAAAATTATTTTTTACACTATCCAGGATGTAACAAGATCCATCTAGATCGTTCGATGTCAGTCTTATCAAATCATGGCCAGAAATTCAGGTTAGTTCGGTATGATCAGCTAAGGTTCCACTCAAGGCCGATGGACAACTTGTGTTACTTACGGATTTCTACTTTCGAAGTTCATGATTTGGATTTTTCAGCCGCATGTATGTGAGGCGATAAACAAAAATGTTGAAAAGATTTGTTTCAGTCGTTCGAATGGATTATATGTGCTTAATTTGCACGCACAATCTCAACTATAATTTCACATCTGTAGAGCTTGTGCTCGTAACCAGATTTGGCTTTCAACTTGTGATCTGACAGGGGCAAAAGAATGACAATCATCTGAATAATTAACTGAATGCGTACTAATAATGTCTGCTGAATAATATCATGAATAGAGATAGGTTATCTCATCAACATACTTAGCCTAGAAATATGTATTCACAAGAAGGTGCTTACAAGCACCTGGACGGAGCTGGTGGTTGAGCATACGTCCGGCTGGGTATCTTTGGGCACATTTCTTTGACTTTCCTGGGCTCCATTCATATGTCAAGGGTTAGTCCCGAGAACTACTGCACAAAAGCCCCATTCGGTGCACGAAAAGCAACTGTTTCATCCATCCGGGAGGAACAAAAGAAACATGGAAAATTATTTCATACAGTTGAGTTAGCTGACCGGTCAAGAGGTCTGCAGAAGGAAGAACACAACAATAAAACTCAAAAACATTTGGCTAGCTAAACCAAGCCACAGGGAACCGGCAGAGGGAAGGGAGTGAGGGACTGAGTCAGGTAGCTCAAGTTATGCACCACAAATGTATGGTCCGTCAACAGGCACACATAGACGTTGATAGAAGGGCTCATTATGTGCTGATGTGTACGAACATGCATCCCATGTCTGTAGGGGTGAGTGATCTGCCCACTCGATCTAGGTTTCAGCCAACACATGCGGGAAAAAACTAACAAAAATATCACGTTGTGCCAATATCGTGGGTGCTTGTGTGTCGCGAGTTGGTACATAAAGGCACAAGCTGGTACATAAAGGAAGAGTTTCCCAGTCCTCACGGTGTTGCCCACCAGTCCACGACAACTCTGTTTTCAGCTACACCTTTTTCTTCATCTTTCTTACAGGGATCACCGACTACTACTATAGATCTCTTGACTAGTCTTCCACACGAAAGAAAGGAAAAAAATGATCACACGAAAGATCACTTGTCTTCCACAGGGACCAGGAGGCCGAATTATGATTCGACTACACGAAAGCAAAAATAAAAATCAGCCATCGAAGTTACTGCTGGTGAGAGAGGCTATGGATCCTCATAAAGAAAACAAGCGTGTAGTGCTAACCATTCTATTTAAGTACAAGTCTGTCAGACGCTGGTAGAGCCGGTGATCCAACCAAAACCAGTTACTGCAGCATATGCATATTTAAAAAGTGAAATACACATCAGCTAGCCCATACATTCGAAGGTCAATGTATGGGGATAATGCAAAAACGAACGGAATCCCAAACATAGACTCGGCCGTTGCTCTAGAGGCGCCAGACCCTCCTCCTCCCCTTCTCCTGTACCTGCCAGGCCCGAAGGCCTCGTGGAGACGATCCAGTCACCACGGGTCTGGACTACGGAGGAGGTGATCGCGTTTGGTGGACATCCAGACCCGGTGCTGTCTAGCAGGCGCGTCAGCAGCCGGGTTCAGGACCAGCCGGACGCCGACAACTTTCAGCTTGGGCGTGCTATGAGGGCCTCAAAGCTTAGGGACGTCGAGACTCAGACATGTATGTTAGTTAATAAGCAATGTTCTATTCTGCATTTTTCTGAAAATGAGATTATTAGTAAGGCACATGACATAGGAGTATCACTTGGGTCAAATGGGAAAGAAATTGCTAAATCAATTAATGATATTTTAGACTTAGAGGCTGAGAGAGCCTCTAAGTTGATCTGTGCGTTAGTGGCAGTTAAACCTATGTCGGATGCTGATATTAATAACCTGGGTATCTCTACGCTAGAGAACTTTTGTGATGAAATGATGCCTTCTTCGGATGCCGAAGGAGAGGCAGAAGATGCAGAGACTGTGTCACAAGTTGCCTCCCCGTCATTGCAGGAGGGGGTACAACATACTTTAAACCATGTAGAGGAGGTGTCGGAATTAGATAAACCTAAAAGATCCTGGAAGAGGAAGATTTATCCAACGTCGGCGGTCTGTAGAAGTGCGAGAGTGAAATTCAAGAAAAAAATTCCATGATGAATTATGAAAGGGATCTTTTGGAATAGTAGAGGTCTAGCAGACTTGGCTAAGAAGAGGTTCCTGGCTGAAACAGCCGTTGAAGATAAACTTGATTTCATTGCACTTCTTGAAACTGGTAGAGATAACTTCACTTCTCAATTCCTCGGTTCACTTACTAGTGGCATTGACTTCGATTGGCACTGCCTACCGCCGAGAGGAAGATCTGGTGGGATTCTTCTAGGGGTGAAGTGCGAAACTCTTGAGGTACTAAACGTGGTACGAGGAGATTTTGCGGTTAAGTTCCGGGTTATGTCTAAATTGGATGGTTTCCGATGGGCCTTAGTGGCGGTTTATGGCGTAGCCCAACCCGAATTTAAACCGGATTTCTTGGCGGATCTGGTTAGGATTTGTGGGGACGAGACATTGCCAATATTATTGGGGGGTGATTTTAACATCATTAGGAGGAAGGAAGAAAAAACAATGATAATTTTGATGGACTATGGCCCTTTATGTTTAATATGAACATTGAGAGTCTTAATCTTAGGGAGATAGAACTCACGGGTAGACAGTTTACCTGGGCAAACTCTCTTCCTACTCCTACTTACGAGAAGCTAGACAGGGTCCTTGCGAGTGTGGAATGCGAATAGAAATACCCACTGGTATCGGTGCACGCGATGCAGAGGGCGGTTTCCGACCACACGCCCTTGTTAGTTGACTCGGGTGAATCAACTCATATTGGCAATAAAAATATTTTCTCATTCGAACTAAGTTGGTTTGAAAAAGAAATTTTTATATAGATGGTGGCGAGAGAGTGGGCTAGACCTATTGCAGGAAGATACAGCATCGAGCGCTGGCAGAATAAATCAGACACCTGAGACAATTCTTGAGGGGATGGGCCAAAAATGAGCGTGGGATCTATAAACAAGAGAAGGAAAGGCTTATCCAACTGATTCAGACGCTAGATTTGCAAGCGGAAACGAATATTCTGGACGAGTCAGAGCAGGCAGTTAAGTCCGAGGCCGAGTTGAAATTACGTGCCTTGCTTAGAGAAGAGGAAATGAAATGGTCATTATGCGCTAAGTCCTTAAGGTCATCCAAGGGGATGACAACACCCAGTTTTTTCATATGATTCCTAATGGCAAGCATAGGAGAAAGAAGATTATCCAGCTTGAGCAAGATGAGGGAACAATTGTGGGTCATGAAAATATGAAGCTTTATATATCCAACTACTACAAATAGTTGTTTGGATCACCGGTGGATAATGCGGTGACCCTAGATGACCAAGTAGTTGAGGATATACCTCAGTTGCAGTCAGAGGAAAATGAGATTCTTTCTGCACCTTTTACTGAGAAGGAGGTTTTTGAGGCGATCACTCAAATGAAACCGAATAAGGCACCGGGTGTTGGGTAATGCAGTAATTTCAAAAAAATTGCTACACACACGCAAGATCATGGTGATGCATAGCAACAAGAGGGGAGAGTATCGTATACATACCCTCGTAGACCGTAAGCGGAAGCGTTATGACAACGCAGTTGATGTAGTCGTACGTCTTCACGATCGACCGATCTAGTACCGAAGATATGTCACCTCCGCGATCTACACATGTTCAGCTCGGTGACGTCCCGCGAACTCACGATCCAGTCGAGCTTCGAGGGAGAGTTTCGTCGGCACGATGGTGTGATGACGGTGATGATGTTACTACCGGAACAGGGCTTCGCCTAAGCACCGCTACGATATTACCAAGGTGGATTATGGTGGAGGGGGCACCGCACATGGCTAAAAGATCAATGATCAACTTGTGTGTCCATGGGGTGCCCCCTCCCCCATATATAAAGGAGTGGAGGAGGGGGAGGGCCGGCCCTCTCTATGGCGCGCCCTAGGGGAGTCCTACTCCCTCCGGGAGTAGGATTCCCCCCCCCCCTTCCAAGTAGGAGTAGGAGAGGAGGGAAGGAGGAGAGAGGGACGAAGGAAAGGGGGGCCGGCCCCCCTCCCAATTCGGATTGGGCTTGGGGGCGTGCCTCCCTCTTTTTCCTTCCCTCTCCTCTATTCCACTAAGGCCCAATAAGGCCCATATACTCCCCGGGGGGGTCCGGTAACCTCGCGGTACTCCGAAAAAATGCCTGAACCACTCGGAACCATTCTGATGTCCAAATGTAGGCTTCCAATATATCGATCTTTACGTCTTGACCATTCCAAGACTCCTCGTCATGTCCGTGATCAAATTTGGGACTCCGAACTACCTTCGGTACATCAAAACACATAAACTCATAATACCGATCGTCACCGAACGTTAAGCGTGCGGACCCTACGGGTTCGAGAACTATGTAGACATGACCGAGACATGTCTCCGGTCAATAACCAATAGCGGAACCTGGATGCTCATATTGGTTCCTACATATTCTAGGAAGATCTTTATCGGTCAAACCGCATAACGATATACTTTGTTCCCTTTGTCATCGGTATGTTACTTGCCCGAGATTCGATCGTCGGTATCTCAATACCTAGTTCAATCTCGTTACCGGCAAGTATCTTTACTCGTTCCGTGATGCTACATCCCGTAACTAACTCATTAGCTACATTGCTTGCAAGGCTTATAGTGATGTACATTACCCAGAGGGCCCAGAGATACCTCTCCGACAATCGGAGTGACAAATCCTAATCTTGATCCATCGGAGACACCTGTAGAGCACCTTTATAATCACCCAGTTACGTTGTGACATTTGGTAGCACACAAAGTGTTCCTCTAGTATTCAGGAGTTGCATGATCTCATAGTCATAGGAACATGTATAGTTATGGAGAAAGCAATAGCAACAAACTAAACGATCATCGTGCTAAGCTAACGGATGGGTCAAGTCAATCACATCATTCTCTAATGATGTGATCCCGTTAATCAAATAACAACTCATGTCTATGGTTAGGAAACATAGCCATCATTGATTCAACGAGCTAGTCAAGTAGAGGCAAACTAGTGACACTCTGTTTGTCTATGTATTCACACATGTACTAAGTTTCCGGTTAATACAATTCTAGCATGAATAATAAACATTTATCATGATATAAGGAAATATAAATAACAACTTTATTATTGCCTCTAGGAGTCAACGGGTCTGCAACATTCAGATCATGTTTCTAACACCCATGGAGTCTTGGTGCTGATCATGTTTTGCTCGTGAGAGAGGCTTAGTCAACGGGTCTGCAACATTCAGATCCGTATGTATCTTGCAAATCTCTATGTCTCCCTCCTTGACTTGATCGCGGATGGAATTGAAGCATCTCTTGATGTGCTTGGTTCTCTTGTGAAATCTGGATTCCTTTGCCAAGGCAATTGCTCCAGTATTGTCACAAAAGATTTTCATTGGACCCGATGCACTAGGTTTGACACCTAGATCGGATATGAACTCCTTCATCCAGACTCCTTCATTTCCTACTTCCGAAGCAGCTATGTATTCCGCTTCACACGTAGATCCCGCCACGACGCTCTGCTTGGAACTGCACCAACTGACAGCTCCACCATTTAATAAAAACACGTATCCGGTCCGTGACTTAGAGTCATCCGGATCAGTGTCAAAGCTTGCATCAACATAGCCGTTTACGACGAGCTCTTTGTCACCTCCATATACGAGAAACATATCCTTAGTCCTTTTCAGGTATTTCAGGATGTTCTTGAATGCTGTCCAGTGATCCACTCCTGGATTACTTTGGTACCTCCCTGCTTAAACTTATAGCCAGGCACACATCAGGTCTGGTACACAGCATTGCATACATGATAGATCCTGTGGTTGAAGCATAGGGAACACCTTTCATTTTCTCTCTATCTTCTGCAGTGGTCGGGCATTGAGTCTGACTCAACTTCACACCTTGTAATACAGGCAAGAACCCTTTCTTTGCCTGATCCATTTTGAACTTCTTCAAAACTTTATCAAAGGTATGTGCTTTGTGAAAGTCCAATTAAGAGTCTTGATCTATCTCCATAGATCTTGATGCCCAATATATAAGCAGCGTCACCGAGGTCTTTCATTGAAAAATTCTTATTCAAGTACCCTTTTATGCTATTCAGAAATTCAGTATCATTTCCGATTAACAATATGTCATCTACATATAATATCAGAAATGCTACGGAGCTCCCACTCACTTTCTTGTAAATACAGGCTTCTCCTAAAGTCTGTATAAAACCATATGCTTTGATCACACTATCAAAGCGTATATTCCAACTCCGAGAGGCTTGCACCAGTCCATAAATGGATCGCTGGAGCTTGCACACTTTGCTAGCACCTTTTGGGTCGACAAAACCTTCTGGTTGCATCATATACAACTCTTCTTTAAGATATCCATTAAGGAATGCAGTTTTGACATTCATTTGCCAAATTTCATAATCATAAAATGCGGCAATTGCTAACATGATTCGGACGGACTTAAGCATCACTATGGGTGAGAAGGTCTCATCGTAGTCAACTCCTTGAACTTGTCAAAAACCTTTTGCAACAAGTCAAGCTTTGTAGACAGTAACATTACCGTCAGCGTCAGTCTTCTTCTTGAAGATCCATTTATTCTCTATGGCTTGCCTATCATCGCGCAAGTCAACCAAAGTCCATACTTTGTTCTCATACATGGATCCCATCTCAGATTTCATGGCTTCAAGCCATTTTGGGGTATCTGGGCTCATCATCGCTTCCTCATAGTTCGTAGGTTCGTCATGGTCAAGTAACATGACTTCCAGAACAGGTTACCGTACCACTCTGGTGCGGATCTTACTCTGGTTAACCTACGAGGTTCGGTAGTAACTTGATCAGAAGTTTCATGATCATCATCATTAGCTTCCTCACTTACTCGTGTAGGAATCACTGGAACTGATTTCAGTGATGAACTACTTTCCAATAAGGGATAAGGTACATTTACCTCGTCAAGTTCTACTTTCCGCCCACTCACTTCTTTCGAGAGAAACTCCTTCTCTAGAAAGGATCCATTCTTAGCAACGAATATCTTGCCTTCGGATCTGTGATAGAAGGTGTACCCAACAGTCTCCTTTGGGTATCCTATGAAGACACATTTCTCCGATTTGGGTTCGAGCTTATCAGGTTGAAACTTTTTCACATAAGCATCGCAGCCCCAAACTTTAAGAAACGACAACTTGGGTTTCTTGCCAAACCACAGTTCATAAGGTGTCATCTCAACGGATTTAGATGGTGCCCTATTTAACGTGAATGCAGCTGTCTCTAAAGCGTAACCCCAAAACGATAGCGGTAAATCAGTGAGAGACATCATAGATCGCACCATATCTAGTAAAGTACGATTACGACGTTCGGACACACCATTACGCTGTGGTGTTCCAGGTGGCGTGAGTTGCGAAACTATTCCGCATTGTTTCAAATGAAGTTCAAACTCATAACTCAAATATTCGCCTCCATGATCAGATCGTAGAAACTTGATTTTCTTGTTACGATCGGGCAATGCCTCATGCCCATATCCACAGTCAGGTTCGAGGGTCGGTTGGATAGTTGGAGGTGCTGGGAGGTCACGATCGAATGGGCCAAGGCCCTAAACCGTTGAGAAGAGCACTGGCTCCCCTGCCTCTTGTACTTTCAGATTCCTGGCACTTCCTATTCCCTAACGTGTTTTCATCGTAAATCATCCTTTCTTCTTCTTTTTACTCATCGGGGGCCTATTTGACAACACCAGAAAAGAGTGCTCTTCAGCTAAAGAGCCCCACATATGGGTCAAGATGGAGTTGTTCGTATATAGATACATGCGCACGCACACACACAAACTACCTGGAAGAAGGTTGTTGGGTATGTACTATTTTACATTGATTTATGTTGTAGCCAAGTGATTGGTACTATGTTGTATTGTACAAGTTGCAATGCATGCCCTTTATGGATCGACAAATATATAGCCGGACTGTCAGGCCACTACATGCTTGACTCATTGCTATGGGTGGCACGCTAACCTAAAAATCTGTAGTCCACCGGATCTGCATTAAACAATTTTAAAGTGAGGGGCATCACCGTGTTGGGGAACGTAGTAATTTCAAAAAAATTCCTACGCACACGCAAGATCATGGTGATGCATAGCAACGAGAGGGGAGAGTGTGATCTACGTACCCTTGTAGATCGACAACGGAAGCGTTTGGTTGATGTAGTCGTACGTCTCCACGGCCCGACCGATCAAGCACCAAAACTACGGCACATCCGAGTTCTAGCACACGTTCAGCTCGATGACGATCCCCGGACTCCGATTCAGCAAAGTGTCGGGGAAGAGTTCCGTCAGCACGACGGTGTGGTGACGATCTTGATGTACTACTGTCGCAGGGCTTCGCCTAAGCACCGCTACAATATTATCGAGAACTATGGTGGCAGGGGGCGCCACACACGGCTAAGAATATGATCACGTGGATCAACTTGTGTGTCTATGGGGTGCCCCCTGCCCCCGTATATAAAGGAGCAAGGGGGAGGCCGGCCGGCCCTTGTGGGCGCGCCAAGGAGGAGTAGGATTCCTACTCCTAGTTGGAGTAGGTTTCCACCTTTCCTAGTCCAACTAGGAGAAGGGGGGAAAGGGGGGAAGAGGGGAAGGAAGGGAGAGAGGGGCTGCACCCCAAACCCCTTGTCCAATTCGGACTGGGCTTGGGAGGGGCGCGCGCCACCTCCTGGTCCTTCCCACTAAGGCCCATTAAGGCCCATTGCTTCTTCCTTGTATTCCCGTAACTCCCCGGTACCTCCGAAAATACCCGAATCACTCGGAACCTTTCGGATGTTCGAATATAGTCGTCCAATATATCGATCTTTACGTCTCGACCATTTCGAGACTCCTCGTCATGTCCCCGATCTCATCCGGGACTCTAAACTCCTTCGGTACATCAAAACTCATAAACTCATAATATAACTGTCATCGAAACCTTAAGCGTGCGGACCCTACGGGTTCGAAAACAATGTAGACATGACCGAGACACGTCTCCGGTGAATAACCAATAGCGGAACCTGGATGCTCATATTGGCTCCCACATATTCTACGAAGATCTTTATCGGTCCGACCGCATAACAACATACGTTGTTCCCTTTGTCATCAGCATGTTACTTGCCCGAGATTCGATCGTCGGTATCCAATACCTAGTTCAATTTCGTTACCGGCAAGTCTCTTTACTCGTTCCGCAATACATCATCTCGCAACTAACTCATTAGCTGCAATGCTTGCAAGGCTTAAGTGATGTGCATTACCGAGAGGGCCCAGAGATACCTCTTTGACATTCGGAGTGACAAATACTAATCTCGAAATACGCGAACCCAACATGTACCTTTGGAGACACCTGTAGAGCTCCTTTATAATCACCCAATTACGTTGTGACGTTTGGTAGCACACAAAGTGTTCCTCCGGTAAATGGGAGTTGCATAATCTCATAGTCATAGGAACATGTATAAGTCATGAAGAAAGCAATAGCAACATACTAAACGATCGGGTGCTAAGCTAATGGAATGGGTCATGTCAATCAGATCATTCAACTAATGATGTGATCCTGTTAATCAAATAACAACTCTTTGTCCATGGTTAGGAAACATAACCATCTTTGATTAACGAGCTAGTCAAGTAGAGGCATACTAGTGACACTCTGTTTGTCTATGTATTCACACATGTATTATATTTCCGGTTAATACAATTCTAGCATGAATAATAAACATTTATCATAAAATAAGGAAATAAATAATAACTTTATTATTGCCTCTACGGCATATTTCCTTCACACCGGTCATCACACGGTGAATACATGAACTCCTCAAACTACGATCATCACCGGGAGTGGTGCCGACTATTGTCACTCCGGGGTTGCCGGATCATAACACGTAGTAGGTGACTAGAACTTGCAAGATCCGATCTAGAACATGGATATAATGGTGATAACATAAACGGTTCAGATCTGAAATCATGGCACCCGGGCCCAAAGTGACAAGCATTAAGCATGGCAAATTCATAGCAACATCAATCTTAGAACATAGTGGATATTAGGAATCAGGCCCTAACAAAACTAGCTCGATTACATGATGAATCTCATCCAACTCCTCACCGACCAGCGAGCCTACGAAGGAATTACTCACTCCCGGTGGGGAGCATCATGGAATTGGTGATGGAGACGGGTTGGTGATGACGAAGAACGAAGATCCCCCTCTTCGGAGCCCCAAATGGAGATCTGGCCTCCCGATGAAGAACAGGAGGTGATGGCGGCTCCGTCTTGTGGATCGTGATAATTCTTTCTCCCTGATTTTTTGTGTGGAAAAAATAGGTATTTATGGAGTTGGAATCAGGGTTTGCGGGGCCACCAGGTGGGGACAACCCACCTGGGCGCGCCAGGAGGGGGCGCCCTGGTGGGTCGTGCCCACCCAGGTGCCCCCCTCCAGTGGGTCTTGGCTCCAGAAATTCTTGTTTATTCTATAAAAATTCCTCGCAAAGTTTCGTTCCACTCCGACAACTTTTATTTCTGCACAAAAACAACACCATGGTAGTTCTGCTGAAAACAGCATCAATCCGGGGTTAGTTTCATTCAAATCATGCAAATTAGAGTCCAAAACAAGAGGAAAAGCGCTAGGAAAAGTAGATACGTTGGAGACGTATCAAGTCCTAGTCGGCCCCCCCTATGGCGCGCCCCTTGGCCGGCCTCCTCCCTCGCCTCCTTTATATACGGGGGCAGGGGGCATCCCAGAGCACAACAGTTGTTTCTTAGCCATGTGTGGTGCCCCCCTCCACAGTTTACTCCTCTGGTCATATTGTCGTAGTGCTTAGGCGAAGCCCTGTGCGGATCACATCACCATCACCGTCACCATGCCGTCGTGCTGACGAAACTCTCCCTCGACACTTTGCTTGATCAAGAGTTCGATGGACGTCATCAAGCTGAACATGTGCTGAACTCGGAGGTGTCATACGTTCGGTACTTGATCGGTTGGATCATGAAGACGTTCGACTACATCAACCGCGTTAACCTAACACTTCCGCTTTCGGTCTACAAGGGTACGTGGACACACTCTTCCCTTCTTGTTGCTATGCATCTCCTAGATAGATCTTGCGTGATCGTATGAAATTTTTGAAATTGCAGGCTACGTTCACCAACACCCCCACCACCACCACCACCACACACACACACACACACACACACACTTTCCCCCGTATATGTTCGAGCGGAGAGCCCGAACAGGGCCTAGACAGGATAGAGAAGAAAAAAGCCCGCCCAACTAGGCCCCCATACTTTGATACTCAACCTATTTGTCCGGGCCGTCCGACACCCCCTCAAACCTAGGCCCCACTTGAAGCCACACTTCAATCTTTCCCTCTCTTCCCTCTCTCTCGTTTTCATGGGCAGGACGAGGATGGAGCACGGGCGGCAACTCCATCATGGTCGGAGCTCGTTCCCCTACCACCAGAGCCTTCGTTGCTCATGCCCGCCGCTGGCGCCCGCGTCCGAAGCTCCAGGGGTGATGGCAGCCAACCTCACACATGACCTATTCTTTAAAATTTCTAAAATGGCAAGGATAATTTAGGGGGTGTGGTTCTGCACCTGGGCAAATCAGGGTTCACCACAGACATATAGAGGGCCCAATTAGTTCATCATCATTGTAGATGATCTTGTGCACAATGGTCATTGGTGGGTGGGCAAGTAGACAGGGCACATATGACCGAAGATATTGGCAGGCCAGCCAGAGAAGGGCTCACTGTGTCCCGATGAGTACAAACAAGCACCCCTAGAAAAAAAAGAGTACAAAGAAGGAGCTTGAGCCTGCAGGGGTGAGTGAGCTACTGACTTGATCTGGGTTTCAGTCGGCACATGCGGGGAGAAATCCCCTCAAATATGGATGTGGGGTACCCGCTCATGAGCTCATGTGCTCTCGGATGAACAGTAAATTAAAAAAAGGTAAATTAAATAAAAAAACAGGAATGTTTCGGGTGCTTGCAAAGTTTCATTATGAAATCACACTCATGGAAGTCGTGGCAAATAAAACAAAATTTATAATCTAGAAATGATACTTTCGAGCGCATTTTGGAGCTCTGGTTTTTCTTTTCCATGACTTCCACGAATGTGACTCCATAACGGAAGTTTGCGAGCACTTCAAACATTCCTTAATGTGAGCCAAAAAATCAGATTATTTGTATTTCACTGTTTATACTAGAAGCATTTGAGCTCGAGCTGAGAGAAAGACACTCTCACTCAGATATCATGTTGCACCACGATGGTGCGTGCCAGGGCCTGGTACATAAAGGCAGAGTTTTCCACATTGTGTATGCCCACCAAGATGCCCACAACGCCACACCAACTCTATTTTCACCTACAGTTTCTTCTTCCATTTCTTTCTTTTACATTACAGGGATTAGATCACCGACAGCTACAGATCTTTTTTTCGATGAACAGGGAGACCTCTCCCCGGTTCCATTAACTCGGGATGAAACCAAACAATGTTTAACCTATTACATCCCAGCTACTTGTCTTGAGAGGTTCAGATTTTTATTACAAACCAGGCATGACAGTAAGGCTAAAAGACTAGAAGAAAGGCAGAGGGAGTTTTAAACTAGCCGTAGGCAGCATGAGCCCAGGTTTCTACGACCGCGCGCCAAACGTGGCAGCTAAAGCTCACATCATGATCGCATCGCTGCCTTTTCTGAACTTGAGCGGGGGCGCCAGAGCCGCCTGAGGAGACCAGCAGATCGCGAGCGTGGACACAGGGCTGAGCATCGCGCTCTTGCCGTGGGTGTCTCTTTTCTTGGCTGGGGAGCGGAAGCCTTCATCTTCAGAGATCTTGAGGTTCCCCCATCTTGCGCCGCCATCAAACCGTGTGTTCTTCATATTCAACCACTCGGGATCATCAAAGGTTGTTGGAGCAGCTTCTTCAATGCTTCCAAGAACGTCTCCATCTGGGCCTTGTTCACTTATGGGGTCAAGATCACCCAGAATTTGATCATTCTATGTATCAGTCCCCAAACCTGAGTAATGGATGTCCAGATGGTGTTATTGAAAATCATAGAGTTCCTATATTTCCATAAGCACCACAGGACAGCAGAGCTAACTATATTCAAAGCTACATGTTTTTGTTAGAAATCCAGAAGTGGGCCATAGATTCAAAATTCAAGCCCACCTCCTTTTGGAAAAAAAGACTGACAAAAGACCAAATGTTTTTGGCTATAATACAGTCAAAAAATAGATGGTGATTGGTCTCATGCTCAGCACAATATACACACTCTAGAGGTTTGATTATGTGTCTTTTCCTCTGGTTATCGCTAGTTATAAGCTTATTCTGGGAAAATAACCAAAGGAAAACATGTATCTTGGGTGGTACTGCCAGTTTCCACACCACAGGCAGGAATAGAGGTTGCACCCCTCTAAAGTTGATCACATGATAAAGAGAACTGGAAGAGTATATCCCTTTATTTTCAAGTTGCCAAATCAGAGCGTCGAGGTCATTGCTAAATTTAATAGCCTTAGCTATCTCCATCAACTGATACCACTGTTCCATCATCTTGTCATCAAAGTTTCTTCTAAAAGTAAGTTTCAGGGTATCACCATCCCAAACCTCCCTGACACTCTTGGTTTGCTCATTGCAAACCATGTAGATATGCCAGAACTGGACTACTAGTGGGGACATGCCAAACCAAGTGTCCTCCCAGAATCTAATTTTATCCCCTGCACTTACCTTCCATCTGTATCCAAACTTCAAAGTTTGGATGATGGATTTGATCCCTTTCCAAAACCTAGAGACGCTAGTGGAGGAGCTAGGAGCAAAGAGATTGGTTTTGCCCTCATATATTTTTGGTCTATCATCTTTTTCCAAGGTTTCCCCTCCCCTTCATAATATCTTTTGACCCAATACCCTAGAAGGCAAAGGTTAATGTCTTCAGATTTGGATGCCTAACCCCCCAAATTCTTTTTTCATGCAGACCATTTTCCAGTTAACTAAGTGTAACTTCCTGTGGCCATCAAAGTCATTCCATAGGCAGTTTGCCATCTGGGTGTTTATAATATCTATAGCCCATTTAAGAAATTTTAAAAAAGACATCAAATATATAGGGATGCTAGCCAGGCAGGCTTGGATGAGGATTATTCTCCCTTTATAAGAAATAAGTTTCCCTCTCCATCCAGCAATCCTTTTCATGATCTTATCAATTAGTGGTTGGATGTCTTCTCTCCTTAGTTATCATAGCGGAGAGGAATACCAAGGTATTTAATTGGGAAAGAACCCTCAGCACATTCTAGTGTATCTAGGAATCCCCCTACCTCATCTCTTTCCATATTAATAGGAACGAGCTCACTCTTATTATAATTGATTCTCATGCCAGAGATGTTTTCAAAGCAAGAAAGAACCATTTTCAGGTTTTTGGTGTGTTCCAAGTCCTTGTCCAGGAATAGGATGGTGTCATCAGCATACTAAAGACAGATTATCCCTCCAGGACAGACCTCTGGGCACAGGCCTTCAATCAAGCTATGGCATGCTGCTTTCATTAGCATCCTAGTGAGTACATCAACTACAAGGTTAAATAACAGAGGGGAAATGGGGTCCCCCTGCCTCAAACCTTTACCAGTAAGGAAGAAATCACTCTCAGTGTTATTTAACTTGACCCCTACCGAGCCTCCTCTAGTGATCTGCAGAATCCAGTGGATCCATTTCTCCCTAAAGCCTATGTTTCTAAGTAGTTCTTCAAGGAACTCTACATTCACTTTATCAAAGGCTTTTTCATAATCTAACTTAAGGACTAAACCTTGCCTCTTACTAGAATGAACAGAGTGCAACACCTCATGAGATGTGACCACACTCTCCAGGATATATCTACCTTTTAAAAAGGCAGATTGATTGCTGGCTATGAGACTTTGCAGTATCATAGCTAGTCTATTAGTAAGTACTTTGGCGAAAATCTTAAAACTACAGTTGAGTAATCTAATACGTCTAAATTTCTTCACGGTGGAAGCATCAGCTTATTTTAGGATCAGAGTCAGCATAGCAAAGTTAAGCCTGTGGATAGCCAGTTCCCCTCTATGGAAAACCTCAAACATGTTTATCATGTCTTTTTTGACCAGATCCCAGAAGTGTTGATAGAAGAAAAAGGGGATCCCATCTAGGCTAGGGGCCTCATCTGAGTATGATTCAAAGACAGCCTTTTTAATTTCTTTAGAGAAAGGGGCTTCTAGTGTCTCATTCTCAGTGGTCTTAACTTTTTCCTCACTAGAGAAGAAAGCTGGGTTTAGATGAAAACCCTCTCTTTCTTCCCGTTTAAACAAATTTTTATAGTAACTACAGGCTATATCTAGGACCCCTTTTGTATCGGTGACTGGCCCCTGTGGGCCATCCAAGGATTGGATGATGGTTTTCCTCCTCCTTTGGTTTGCCACTGCATGGAGATACTCAGTATTTGTATCCCCTTCTTAATATCTCTATCTCTATATCTCTGTTTTGCCTTAATTTCTTCCTGAAGCTAGATTTTCTGGAGCTCACTGTGGGTGAACTCGAACCTAGAAAATTCAGCATCAGAGAGAACTACTGTCTCAGACTTTATATCTAGCTTGTCATATTCCTCAAGGAGAATTTTCTTGTATCTTCTGAGATGGGCCTCCTCATTTGAGCTCCACCCCTTGGTCACTCTTCTAAGTTTTCTAATCTTATCTTGCCAGTTATCCATGGGGTTGGTTTTGAAGGTTGGCTCATTCCAAATTCTTGTGATTAATTTGGAGAAATCCTCCCTAATTAACCACCATTTCTCCATCTTATAGCTACTACTTTTTGGAGTTTGCTCCATACCTGATTCCCAAATAATGGGGACATGGTCACTGCCACATCTAGGTAGTGCATTACAGGAGGCTAAAGGGAAAATCTTGTCCATCTCAGTATTGCAGAATAGCCTATCTACGGTGGACATGATTCTATCCACCTGATTGTTGGACCAGGTGAATTTTCTACTAGCTAACTTAATTTCTAGGAGACTCTAGATCTCTATCCAAGCATTGAAGTTGTCAGACCACCTGTGGTTGACCACTCCATTGCTTTTCTCTTCAGCAAATATAACCAGGTTAAAATCACCCCCAATCAGAGTGGGTGAGGGAACTCTAAGAACAGGGAATGCAGCTCAGAGAGGAAAGCTTCCTTGCCTTCTTCATAGGGTGACCCATAAACAGTAATGATTCTAAAAGTGGTATCATTATTTTTTAACTTAAGGACACAAGTCACAGAGAAATCAAGGTGAGACCAAGCAATGACCTCAAAAATATCTGCATCAACTCCCATCAAATTTCCTCCAGCTGAGCCTTTTGATGGGAGGTGGTGGCAAGAAAAATTCCTACTTCCCACTAAGGACTTAAGGTATGAATCTGAAAAGTCCTCTTTCTTGGTTTCCTGGAAACCCAGGATTGAGGCTTGATTCTTCCTAATAGTTTCTACAATAAGGGTTTTCCTACCTGGGGCATTGATACCCCTCACATTCCCAAAAATGGCATTCATGGTAAAACTTTGGTCCTGGGGTGCTTGCCCCATTTGAGGTTGCAGACCAAATTCCACAGATTATCAGAATTCACACTACTACTATAATTCACCCATTCTCTACACTACCTTTTTTGGGGGTGGTGAACCCTGATTCAGGACCAACAGTCCTGTCAGGATCTTGGACATTGTGAATAGGTAAACTAACTACATCTACTTCTTTAGGATCTACATCAATCCCTATCTTAGATGCAATTGTAAGGAAATTGGGATTATTGAAGAGAGAGAAGGGAGTGGAACATGTACCTTGCTCCTTTTTTGCTGCTGCATCTTGGGACTCTTTGAGTTGTTGAGCTTTATACATGATGGTTCTTGTATCTCCAGCATGCCTGGCACTGGCTCTGGGAGCTTGAGTAGGACCCCATTTCCCATTCTTCTTAGTCTGGAGGGGGGAAAGTCCACTTCATACTGTTGGGGCAGCTCAGCATCCTCATTGCTCAAAGTTTCCTTGTCTTGTAGCTCTTCTTGTAATTCATCCCATTCATCCTCAATATCAATATCCTCATTATTCCATCCTTCTATTTCTCTCAAAAGTCCAAAGTCATCCAAAATGTCATTGTTGTCCATGAAACAGTCTAGAGCACTAGTTCTGATCTGCTGTAGAGATATTGGAGCTTGAGACTTCAAGAGGGATGTGGGGGTGGGTGGTTCTGGAATCATGGATAGCTGGTTGAGGGTGGAGTTTTTTGGGTCCCCTCTCCCACCATCAGTATTGGAGCCACTATCAGAGCATGTCTTGGTGTTTTTATGCAGTCCTGAATTGCCAGATGTCCCATCACTTCCCTTGTCAGTGTCCATTGAGACTGTGATATTGGCTTTTGGGTATCTTGTGCCACTACATCAGTATCAACTTGGGGGGGGGGTCCACTTCTATCTAAATCCTATATAGCTTCCCCTAGATCCCAAACACTCTTTCTTGTGGTATTCTTCTGTGATCCTTGCATGAGATCTTGACTCTAATGGTTTCATAGAAACTCTAGAAATTGTGCTACTGATACGTCTCCAACGCATCTATAATTTTTATTGCTCCATGCTATATTATCTACTGTTTTGGACATTATTGGGCTTTATTATCCACTTTTATATTATTTTTCGGACTAACCTACTAACCGGAGGCCTGATACGTCTCCAACGTATCTATAATTTTTGATTGCTCCATGCTATATTATTTACTGTTTTGAATGTTTATGGGCTTTATTATACACTTTTATATCATTTTTGGGACTAACGTATTAACCCAGAGCCCAGTGCCAGTTTTTGTTTTTACCCTGTTTTAGGGTTTCGAAGAAAAGGAAAATCAAATGGAGTCCAATTGACCTGAAACTTCACGGAACTCATTTTTGGAAGGAAAGAAGCCTAGAAGACTTGGAGTGCACGTCGGGGGATCTGCGAGGAGGTCACGAGGCAGGGGGCGCCCACCCCCCTGGGCGCGCCCTCCACCCTCGTGAGCCCCTCGTGGCCCCCCTGACGTACTTCTTCCGCCCATATATCTCCATATACCCTAAAAACATTCGTGAGGACACTAGATCGGGAGTTCCGCCGCCAGAAGCCTCCGTAGCCACCGAAAGCCAATCTAGACCCGTCCCGGCACCCTGCCGGAGGGGGAATCCTTCTCCGGTGGCCATCTTCATCATCCCTGTGCCCTCCATGACGAGGAGGGAGTAGTTCTCCCTCGGGGCTGAGGGTATGTACCAGTAGCTATGTGTTTGATCTCTCTCTCTCTCTCATGTTCTTTAGATGATACGATCTTGATGTATCGCGAGCTTTGCTATTATATTTGGATCCTATGATGTTTCTTCCCCCCTCTACACTCTTGTAATGAATTGAGTTTCCCCTTTGAAGTTATCTTATCGGATTGAGTCTTTAAAGATTTGAGAACACTTGATGTATGTCTTGCCGTGGATATCTGTGGTGACAATGGGATATCACGTGATTCACTTGATGTATGTTTTGGTGATCAACTTGCGGGTTCCACCCATGAACCTATGCATAGGGGTTGGCACATGTTTTCGTCGTGATTCTCCGGTAGAAACTTTGGGGTAATCTTTGAGGTTCTATGTGTTGGTTGAATAGATGAATCTGAGATTGTGTGATGCATATCGTATAATCATACCCACGGATACTTGAGGTGACATTGGAGTATCTAGGTGACATTAGGGTTTTGGTTGATTTGTGTCTTAAGGTGTTATTCTAGTGCGAACTCTAGGGCTGTTTGTGACACTTATAGGAATAGCCCAACGAATTGATTGGAAAGAATAACTTTGAGGTGGTTTCGTACCCTACCATAATCTCTTCGTTCGTTCTCCGCTATTAGTGACTTTGGAGTGACTCTTTGTTGCATGTTGAGGGATAGTTATGTGATCCAATTATGTTAGCATTGTTGAGGGTACTTACACTAGCGAAAGAATGAACCCTAGGCCTTGTTTCCTATCATTGCAATACCGTTTACGCTCACTTTTATCATTAGTTACCTTGCCATTTTTATATTTTCAGATTACAACAACCTTTATCTACTATCCATATACCACTTGTATCACCATCTCTTCGCCGAACTAGTGCACCTATACAATTTACCATTGTATTGGGTGTGTTGGGGACACAAGAGACTCTTTGTTATTTGGTTGCAGGGTTGCTTGAGAGAGACCATCTTCATCCTACGCCTCCCATGGATTCATAAACCTTAGGTCATCCACTTGAGGGAAATTTGCTACTGTCCTACAAACCTCTGCACCTGGAGGCCCAACAACGTCTACAAGAAGAAGGTTGTGTAGTAGACATCAAGCTCTTTTCTGGCGCTGTTGCCCGGAAGGTTAGCACTTGAAGGTATATCTTTAGATCTTGCAATCGAGTCTTTTAGTTTCTTGTTTTATCACCAGTTTAGTTTATAAAACAAAATTACAAAAAAATGGAATTGTGTTTGCCTCATACGCTTCATCTTTTTAATATCTTTCGTGAGTATGATGGAAAGGAAAATTGTGCCAAAGTGATAGAAGAAGAATGCATTAGAATGTTTAGCACTAAATCTTTGTACGATGAGCATGATTGCAATGTTGTTAGTATGAATTCCTTGAATATCCATGATGCTAATGATATGCAAAGCCACAAGCTTGGGGAAGCTATGTTTGATGAAGATGATATTTTTTGTCCCCCAAGTTTTGATGAGCAAATTTATTATGATGAAAGCATGCCTCCTATCTATGATGATTATTGTGATGACACGTATGCTTTAAATAATAATGATAACAATGAAACTTGTCATCTTGATTTCAATTTTCAATCCCATGATAGTAACTTTGTTGAGTTTGCTCCCACTACTATTCAAGAGAAGAATTTTGCTTATGTGGAGAGTAGTAAATTTTCTATGCTTGTAGATCATGAAAAGAATGCTTTATGTGATAGTTATGTTGTTGAATTCATTCATGATGCTACTGAAAATTATTATGAGGGAGGAACATATGCTTGTAGGAATTGCAATAATATCAAGTTTCCTCTCTATGTGCTTAAAATTTTGAAGTTGTGTTTTTTTTACCTTCCTATGCAAGTTGATTCTTGTTCCCATAAGTTGTTTGCTCACAAAATACTTATGCATAGGAAGTGGGTTAGACTTAAATGTGCTAGTTATATTCTTCACGATGCTCTCTTTATGTTACAATTCTTATCCTTTATGTGAGCATCGTTGAAATCATCATGCCTAGCTAGGGGTGTTAAACGACAGCGCTTGTTGGGAGGCAACCCAATTTTATTTTTGTTCCTTGATTTTTGATCCTGTTTAGTAATAAATAATTCATCTAGCCTCTGTTTAGATGTGGTTTTATTGTTTTAATTAGTGTTTGTGCCAAGTAGAACCTTTGGGAAGACTCGGGGAAAGTCTTGTTGATCATGCTGTAAAAAAACAGAAACTTTAGCGCTCACGAGAACTACTGCCATTTTTATTTGGAGAGTGATATTTAGTTAATTATTTTTAAGATGATTAATAGATAAATTCCTCAGGTCCAGCAATGTATTTTAGAATTTTTGGGGCTCCAGAAGTATACGTTTAATCCAGATTACTACAGACTGTTCTGTTTTTGACAGATTCTGTTTTCGATGTGTTGTTTGCTTATTTTGATGAATCTATGAGTATTATCGGAGGGTATGAACCATAGATAAGTTGGAATACAGTAGGTTTAGCACCAATATAAATTAATAATGAGTTCATTACAGTACCTTGAAGTGGTGATTTATTTTCTTATACTAACGGAGCTCACAAGTTTTCTACTTTAAGTTTTGTGTTGTGAAGTTTTCAAGTTTTGGGTAAGGATTCGATGGACTATGGAATAAGGAGTGGCAAGAGCCTAAGCTTGGGGATGCCCGAGGCACCCCAAGGTAATATTCAAGGATAGCCAAGAGCTTAAGCTTGGGGATGCCCCGGAAGGCATCCCCTCTTTCGTCTTCGTTCATCGGTAACTTTACTTGGAGCTATATTTTTATTTGCCACATGATATGTGTTTTGCTTGGAGCGTCAATTTATTTTGTTAGGATTTGCTTTCTGTTATTTAGAACAATGTTTTGCATCTTTGATTTCAATAAAAGTGACATTGATAGTCTTTACTATGCCTATTTTAGAAGTCCACATGTTGCTGTTTGAAAACAGAAAGTTTACCGCTGTTGCAATAATTTCTAGAAAAGTCAGAATGTGATAAAATGTTGAAACCTTTTGCATATTAAGATCTGATAAAGTTACTACAGTGGGAATTTTCTTTCATAATTTTTGGAGCTAGGGAAGTATGGATGTTGCTGCATTCTTTACATACTGTCCTGTTTAGGCAGATTGCTGTTATGTTTGCATTGTTTGCATATGTTTGCTTCTTTAATGATTATATTTGTGGATAGGACTATTAAATATGCAGAGGCATTTAGTATGCAATGTTGAATAATAATTTTAGTGATTTGCTACAGTAGAGTATGATAAGGTTTTTGCAATGGTTTATACTAACTTATCTCACGAGTCCTTGTTGAGTTTTGTGTGGATGAAGCTTTTGAGATTTAGGGAGACCGTGATATGAGAGGAATTAAGGAGACACAAAATCTCAAGCTTGGGGATGCCCAAGTCACCCCAAGATAATATTTCAAGAAGTCTCAAGCGTCTAAGCTTGGGGATGCCCCGGTTGGCATCACACCTTTCTTCTTCAACAACTATCGGTTAGTATCGGTTGATCCTAAGTGTTTGCTTCTTCACATGATGTTTGCTATTCTTAGATGCAATTTTCTTTTGCTTTGCTTGCTGTTAGAAAAATATTGAGGGAAATGGAGCTTGGAGGTCGAGCTTGGAGAGGAGAAAGCTTAAGTAGTGTGGCTCGGGCATTCCATCGAACACCTTGTGTGCATAGGAGGTGAGCTAGAGCACCACCAAGCCCTCTCCCCCTTGGCCAGAAAAAACAGAGCAGTGTGCTCTGCTCTTACGCGAGGGGGTATATATAGGCACCTCATTGGTCCCGGTTGGTGGCATGAATCGGGACTAAAAGGGAGCCTTTGGTCCTGGTTCAAGCCACCAACCGGGACCAATGGTGGTGGGCCAGGAGCGAGGCCCATTGGTCCCGGTTCGTCCCACCAACCGGGACCAAAAGGTCCAGACGAACCGGGACCAATGTCCCACATGGCCCGGCCGGCCCCCTGGGCTCACGAACCGGGTCCAATGCCCCCATTGGTCCCGGTTCTGGACTGAACCGGGACTAATGGGCTAACTCGTCCTGAACCTTTGCCCCCTTTTCTACTAGTGAATCTTATGAAGAAAAACTTGAATTAGAAGTTTCTATTCCTAGAAAACTTTATGATAAGTGGGAACCAACTATTAAAATTATAATTAAAGATCATGAATGCTATGCTTTATGTGATTTGGGTGCTACTGTTTCCACGATTCCAAAGACTTTGTGTGATTTGTTAGGTATCCATGATTTTGATGATTACTCTCTAAACTTGCACCTCGCGGATTCCACTATTAAGAAACCTATGGGAAGAATTAATGATGTTCTTATTTTTGCAAATAGGAATTATGTGCCCGTAGATTCTATTGTTCTTGACATAGATTGCAATCCTTCATGTCCTATTATTCTTGGTAGACCTTTCCTTAGAACGATTGGTGCAATTATTGATATGAAGGAAGGAAATATTAGATCCCAATTTCCATTAAGGAAAGGCATGGAACACTTTCCTAGAAAGAAAATTAAATTACCTTACGAACCTATTGTGAGAGCCACTTATGGATTGCCTACCAAAGATGGCAATACCTAGATCTATCCTTGCTTGTTATGCCTAGCTAGGGGCGTTAAACGATAGCGCTTGTTGGGAGGCAACCCAATTTTATTTGTATTACTTGCCTTTTGCTCCTGATTAGTAATAAATAATGTATTTATCCTCTGTTTAGGTTGTGTTTTTTGTGTTTAATTAGTGTTTGTGCCAAGTAGAACCGTTGGGAAGACTTGGGTAAAGTCTTGTTAATCTTGCTGTAAAAACAGAAACTTTAGCGCTCACGAGAACAACTGCCATTTTTATTTGGAAAGTGCTACTTAGTTAATTATTTTTTCAGATGATTAATAGGTAAATTCCTCACGTCCAGAAATTTATTTTAGAATTTTTGGGGTTCCAGATCTTGTGCTAGCTACAGATTACTACAGACTGTTCTGTTTTTGACAGATTCTGTTTTTCGTGTGTTGTTTGCTTATTTTGGTGAATCTATGGCTAGTAAAATAGTTTATAAACCATAGAGAAGTTGGAATACAGTAGGTTTAACACCAATATAAACAAATAATGAGTTCATTACAGTACCTTGAAGTGGTCTTTTGTTTTCTTTCGCTAACGGAGCTCACAAGATTTTCTACTTTAAGTTTTGTGTTGTGAAGTTTTCAAGTTTTGGGTAAAGAGTTGATGGATTGTGGAACAAGGAGTGACAAGAGCCTAAGTTTGGGGATTCCCATGGCACCCCCAAGATAAGCTAAGGACACCTAAAGGCCAAAGCTTGGGGATGTCCCGAAAGGCATCCCCTCTTTTCGTCTACTTCTATCGGTAACTTTACTTCGAACTATATTTTTATTCACCACATGATATGTGTTTTGCTTGGAGCGTCTTGTATTATTTGAGTCTTCATTTTTTAGTTTACCACAATCATACTTGATGTACACACCTTTTGAGAGAGCCATACCTGATTTGGAATTTGTTAGAATACTCTATGTGCTTCGCTTATATCTTTTGAGTTATATAGTTTTGCTCTAGTACTTCACTTATATCTTTTAGAGCACGGTGGTGGATTTGTTTTATAGAAACTATTGATCTCTCATGCTTCACTTAGATTATTTTGAGAGTCTTAAATAGCATGTTAATTTGCTTAAATAATCCTAATATGCTAGGTATTAAAGATTAGTAAAAAAATTCCTAGGAGTGTTTTGAATACTAAGAGATGTTTGATGCTTGATGATTGTTTTGAAATATGGAGGTAATAATATCAAAGTCGTGCTAGTTGAGTAGTTGTGAATTTTAGAAGTTCTTGTGTTGAAGTTTGCAAGTCCCGTAGCATGCACGTATGGTAAACGATATGTAACAAATTTGAAACATGAGGTGTTTTTTGATTGTCTTCCTTATGAGTGGCGGTCGGGGACGAGTGATGGTCTTTTCTTACCAATCTATCCCCCTAGGAGCATGCGCGTAGTGCCGATGTTTTTGATGACTTGTAGATTTTTGCAATAAGTACGTGAGTTCATTATGACTAATGTTGAGTCCATGGATTATACGCACTCTCACCCTTCCATCATTGCTAGCCTCTTCGGTACCGTGTGTTTCCCTTTCTCACATTGAGAGTTGGTACAAACTTCGCCGGTGCATCCAAACCCCGTGATATGATACGCTCTTTCACACATAAACCTCCTTATATTTTCCTCAAAACAGCCACCATACCTACCTATTATGGCATTTCCATAGTCATTCCGAGATATATTGCCATGCAACTTTCCACCATTCTGTTTATCATGACACATTCATCATTGTCATATTGCTTAGCATGATCATGTAGTTAACATAGTATTTGTGGCAAAGCCACCGTTCATAATTCTTTCATACATGTCACTCTTGATTTATTGCATATCCCGGTACACCGTCGGAGGCATTCATATAGAGTGACCTTTTGTTCTAGCATCGAGTTGTAATCATTGAGTTGTAAATAAATAGAAGTGTGATGATCATCATTTCCTAGAGCATTGTCCCAAGTGAGGAAAAAAAGATAAAGGCCATATAAAAAAAGGGGAAAGGCCTAAATAAAAAAATGATGAGAGAAAAAGAGAGAAGGGACAATGTTACTATCCTTTGCCACACTTGTGCATCAAGTAGCAGCATGATCTTCATGATAGAGAGTCTCTTGTTTTGTCACTTTCATATACTAGTGAGAAATTTTCATTATATAACTTGGCTTGTATATTCCAAGAATGGGCCTCCTCAAGTGCCCTAGGTCTTCGTGAGCAAGCAAGTTGGATGCACACCCACTTAGTTTCTTTTGTTGAGCTTTCATACATTTCTAGCTCTAGTGCAACCATTGCATGGCAATCCCTACTCCTTGCATTAACATCAATCGGTGGGCATCTCCATAGCCCATTGATTAGCCTCGTTGACGTGAGACTTTCTCCCTTTTTGTCTTCTCCACATAACCCCCATCATCATATTCTATTCCACCCATAGTTCTATGTCCATGGCTCGCGCTCATATATTGCGTGAAAGTTTATAGGTTTGAGATTGCTAAGGTATGAAACAATTGCTTGGCTTGTCATCGGGGTTGTGCATGATGAGAGCATTCTTGTGTGATGAAAATGAAGCATGACTAAACTATATGATTTTGTAGGGATGAACTTTCTTTGGCCATGTTATTTTGAGAAGACATAATTGCTTAGTTAGTATGCTCGAAGTATTATTATTTTTATGTCAATATGAACTTTTGTCTTGAATCTTTCCGATCTGAATATTCATACCACAATTAAGAAGAATTACATTAAAATTATGCCAAGTAGCACACCGCATCAAAAACTCTGTTTTTATCATTTACCTACTCGAGGACGAGCAGGAATTAAGCTTGGGGATGCTTGATACGCCTCCAACGTATCTATAAATTTTGATTGCTCCATGCTATAGTATCTACTGTTTTGGACATTATTGGGCTTTATTATCCACTTTTATATTATTTTTGGGACTAACCTACTAACCGGAGGCCCAGTCCAGAATTGTTGTTTTTGCCTATTTTAGGGTTTCGAAGAAAAGGAATATCAAACGGAGTCCAAACAGAATGAAACCTTCGGGAACGTGATTTTCTCAACGAACAAGACCCGGGAAACTTGGACCCTATGTCAAGAAACAAAAGAGGAGGCCACGAGGTAGGAGCGCGCCTACCCCCCCC
>NC_041392.1:43821075-43827816 GCF_002162155.2 Triticum dicoccoides
CGTGGGGCCCCTGTTGCTCCACCGACGTACTCCTTCCTCCTATATATACCTACGTACCCCCAAACGATCAGATACGGAGCCAAAACCCTAATTCCACCGCCGCAACTTTCTCTATCCACAAGATCCCATCTTGGGGCCTGTTCCAGAGCTCCGCCGGAGGGGGCATCGATCACGGAGGGCTTCTACATCATCACCATAGCCCCTCCGATGAACTGTGAGTAGTTCACCTCAGACCTACAGGTCCATAGTTATTAGCTAGATGGCTTCTTCTCTCTTTTTGGATCTCAATACAATGTTCTCCCCCTCTCTTGTGGAGATCTATTCAATGTAATCTTCTTTTTGCGGTGTGTTTGTTGAGATTGATGAATTGTGGGTTTATGATCAAGTCTATCTATGAACAATATTTGAATCTTCTCTGAATTCTTTTATGTTTGATTGGTTATCTTTGCAAGTCTCTTCGAATTATCAGTTTGATTTGGCCTACTAGATTGATCTTTCTTGCAATGGAAGAAGTGCTTAGCTTTGGGTTCAATCTTGCGGTGTCCTTTCCCAGTGACAGTAGGGGCAGCAAGGCACGTATTGTATTTTTGCCATCGAGGATAACAAGATGGGGTTTTCATCATATTGCATGAGTTTATCCCTCTACATCATATCATCTTGCTTAAGGCGTTACTCTGTTTTCATTAACTTAATACTCTAGAGGCATGCTGGATAGCGATCGATGAGTGGAGTAATAGTAGTAGATGCAGGCAGGAGTCGGTCTACTTGTCTCGAATGTGATGCCTATATACATGATCATACCTAGATATTCTCATAACTATGCTCAATTCTGTCAATTGCTCAACAGTAATTCGTTCACCCACCATAGAATACTTATGCTCTTGAGAGAAGCCACTAGTGAAACCTATGGCCCCCGGGTCTATCTTCATCATATTAATCTTCCAATACTTAGCTATTTCCTTTGTTTTCTACTTTGCTTTTATTTTACTTTGCATCTTTATGATAAAAATACCAAAAATATTATCTTATCATATGTATCAGATCTCACTCTCGTAAGTGGACGTGTAGGGATTGACAACCCTTTATCGCGTTGGTTGCGAGGATTTATTTGTTTTGTGCGGGTACGAGGGACTCGCGCGTAACCTCCTACTGGATTGATACCTTGGTTCTCAAAAACTGAGGGAAATACTTACGCTACTTTGCTGCATCATCCCTTCCTCTTCGGGGAAAACAAACGCAGTGCTCAAGAGGTAGCAAGAAGGATTTCTGGCGCCGTTGCCGGGGAGTCGACGCAAAAGTCAATATACCAAGTACCCATCACAGTCCCTATCTCCCGCATTACATTATTTGCCATTTTCCTCTCGTTTTCCTCTCACCCACTTCACCCTTGCCGTTTTATTCGCCCTCTCTCTCTATCCTCCCTCTCTTTCTCTATTTGCTTCTTTTTTTTCCCGCTTGCTTTTTGTTTGCTTGTGTGTTAGTTTGTTTGCTTGTCACGATGGCTCAAGATAACACTAAATTGTGTGACTTCACAAATACCAACAACAATGATTTTATTAGCACTCCGATTGCTCCTCTTACCGATGCTGAATCTTGTGAAATTAATACTGCTTTGCTGAATCTTGTCATGAAAGATCCGTTTTCCGGCCTTCCTAGTGAAGATGCCGCTACCCATTTAAATAGCTTCGTTGATTTGTGTGATATGCAAAAGAAGAAAGATGTGGATAATGATATTGTTAAATTGAAGCTATTTCCTTTTTCGCTTAGAGATTGTGCTAAAGCTTGGTTTTTGTCTTTGCCTAAAAATAGTATTGATTCATGGAATAAGTCCAAAGATGCTTTTATCTCTAAGTATTTTCCTCCCGCTAAGATCATCTCCCTTAGAAACGATATTATGAATTGTAAGCAACTTGATCATGAACATGTTGCACAAGCTTTGAAGAGGATGAAATTAATGATACGTAATTTCCCTACTCATGGTTTGAATTTGTGGATGATTATACAAAAATTTTATGCCAGATTGAATTTTGTTTCTAGAAATCTTTTAGATTCGGCCGCGGGAGGCACTTTTATGGAAATCACTTTAGGAGAAGCTACTAAACTCCTAGATAATATTATGGTTAATTATTCTCAATGGCATACTGAAAGATCTACTAATAAAAAGGTGCATGCGATAGAAGAAATTAATGTCTTGAGTGGAAAGATGGATGAACTTATAAAATTATTTGCTAGTAAAAGTGTTTCTTCTGATCCTAATAATATGCCCTTTTCTACTTTGATTGAGAATAATAATGAATCTATGGATGTGAATTTTGTTGGTAGGAACAATTTTGGTAACAACGCGTATAGAGGAAATTTTAATCCTAGGCCTTATCCTAGTAATCCCTCTAATAATTATGGTAATTCCTACAACAATTCTTATGCAAATTATAATAAGGTGCCCTCTGATTTTGAATCTAATATTAAAGAATTTATTACTTCACAAAAGAATTTTGATGCTTTGATTGAAGAAAAATTGCTTAAGATTGATGAGTTGGGTAGGAACGTTGATAGAATTTCTCTTGATGTTGATTCTTTGAAACTTAGATCTATTCCACATAAGCATGATATCAATGAGTCTCTCAAAGCCATGAGAATTTCCATTGATGAGTGCAAAGAAAGAACCGCTAGGATGCATGCTAAAAAAGATGCCTTTATAAGAGCGTGTTCCTCTAGTTCCTATGAAAATAAAGATGAAGATCTAAAAGTTATTGATGTGTCCCCTATTAAATCTTTTTTTTGCAATATGAATCTTAATAATGATGGGACTGAATATGATCCACCTTTACCTAGAATACGTTCCAAGAATTCGGAGTTTTTAGATCTTGATGCTAAAATTGATGAAAGTGAGATCGAAGAAATAAAAACCCTAGATGTTGCTAAACCCACTATTTTGGATTTCAAGGAATTTAATTATGAAAATTGCTCTTTGATTAATTGTATTTCCTTGTTGCAATCTGTGCTAAATTCTCCTCATGCTTATAGTCAAAATAAAGTGTTCATTAAACATATCGTTGATGCCTTGATGCAATCTTATGAAGAAAAACTTGAATTAGAAGTTTCTATTCCTAGAAAACTTTATGATAAGTGGGAACCAACTATTAAAATTAAAATTAAAGATCATGAATGCTATGCTTTATGTGATTTGGGTGCTAGTGTTTCCACGATTCCAAAGACTTTGTGTGATTTGTTAGGTTTCCGTGATTTTGATGATTGCTCTCTAAACTTGCACCTCGCGGATTCCACTATTAAGAAACCTATGGGAAGAATTAATGATGTTCTTATTGTTGCAAATAGGAATTATGTGCCCATAGATTTTATTGTTCTTGACATAGATTGCAACCCTTCATGTCCTATTATTCTTGGTATACCTTTCCTTAGAATGATTGGTGCAATTATTGATATGAAGGAAGGAAATATTAGATTCCAATTTCTGTTAAGGAAAGGCATGGAACACTTTCCTATAAATAAAATTAAATTACCTTATGAATATATTATGAGAGCCACTTATGGATTGCCTACCAAAGATGGCAATACCTAGATCTATCCTTGCTTGTTATGCCTAGCTAGGGGCGTTAAACGATAGCGCTTGTTGGGAGGCAACCCAATTTTATTTTTACTCCTTGCTTTTTGCTCCTGCTTAGTAATAAATAATTTATTTAGCCTCTGTTTAGGTTGTGTTTTTTGTGTTTAATTAGTGTTTGTGCCAAGTAGAGCCGTTGGGAAGACTTGGGAAAAGTCTTGTTAATCTTGCTGTAAAAAACAGAAACTTTAGCGCTCACGAGAACTGCTGCCATTTTTATTTGGAAAGTTCTATTTAGTTAATTATTTTTGAAGATGATTAATAGGTAAATTCCTCACGTCCAGAAATTTATTTTATAATTTTTGGGTTCCAGATCTTGTGCTAGCTACAGATTACTACAGACTGTTCTGTTTTTGATAGATTCTGTTTTTCGTGTGTTGTTTGCTTATTTTGATGAATCTATGGCTAGTAAAATAGTTTATAAACCATAGAGAAGTTGGAATAAAGTAGGTTTAACACCAATATAAACAAAGAATGAGTTCATTATAGTACCTTGAAGTGGTCTTTTGTTTTCTTTCGCTAACGGAGCTCACGAGATTTTCTACTTTAAGTTTTGTGTTGTGAAGTTTTCAAGTTTTGGGTAAAGAGTTGATGGATTATGGAACAAGGAGTGGCAAGAGCCTAAGTTTGGGGATTGCCATGGCACCCCCAAGATAAGCTAAGGACACCTAAAGGCCAAAGCTTGGGGATGTCCCGAAAGGCATCCCCTCTTTTCGTCTACTTCTATCGGTAACTTTACTTCGAACTATATTTTTATTCACCACATGATATGTGTTTTGCTTGGAGCGTCTTGTATTATTTGAGTCTTCATTTTTTAGTTTACCACAATCATACTTGATGTACACACCTTTTGAGAGAGCCATACCTGATTTGGAATTTGTTAGAATACTCTATGTGCTTCGCTTATATCTTTTGAGTTATATAGTTTTGCTCTAGTACTTCACTTATATCTTTTAGAGCACGGTGGTGGATTTGTTTTATAGAAACTATTGATCTCTCATGCTTCACTTAGATTATTTTGAGAGTCTTAAATAGCATGGTAATTTGCTTAAATAATCCTAATATGCTAGGTATTCAAGATTAGTAAAAAAATTCCTAGGAGTGTTTTGAATACTAAGAGACGTTTGATGCTTGATGATTGTTTTGAAATATGGAGGTAATAATATCAAAGTCGTGCTAGTTGAGTAGTTGTGAATTTTAGAAGTGCTTGTGTTGAAGTTTGCAAGTCCCGTAGCATGCACGTATGGTAAACGTTATGTAACAAATTTGAAACATGAGGTGTTTTTTGATTGTCTTCCTTATGAGTGGCGGTCAGGGACGAGCGATGGTCTTTTCCTACCAATCTATCCCCCTAGGAGCATGCGCGTAGTGCCGATGTTTTTGATGACTTGTAGATTTTTGCAATAAGTACGTGAGTTCATTATGACTAATGTTGAGTCCATGGATTATACGCACTCTCACCCTTCCATCATTGCTAGCCTCTTCGGTACCGTGCGTTGCCCTTTCTCACATTGAGAGTTGGTGAAAACTTTGCCGGTGCATCCAAACCCCGTGATATGATACGCTCTTTCACACATAAACCTCCTTATATTTTCCTCAAAACAGCCACCATACCTACCTATTATGGCATTTCCATAGTCATTCCGAGATATATTGCCATGCAACTTTCCACCATTCTATTTATCATGACACATTCATCATTGTCATATTGCTTAGCATGATCATGTAGTTGACATAGTATTTGTGGCAAAGCCACCGTTCATAATTCTTTCATACATGTCACTCTTGATTCATTGCATATCCCAGTACACCGTCGGAGGCATTCATTTAGAGTGACCTTTTGTTCTAGCATCGAGTTGTAATCATTGAGTTGTAAATAAATAGAAGTGTGATGATCATCATTTCCTAGAGCATTGTCCCAAGTGAGGAAAAAAAGATAAAGGCCATATAAAAAAAAGGAGAAAGGCCTAAATAAAAAATGATGAGAGAAAAAGAGAGAAGGGACAATGTTACTATCCTTTGCCACACTTGTGCATCAAGTAGCACCATGATCTTCATGATAGAGAGTCTCTTGTTTTGTCACTTTCATATACTAGTGAGAAATTTTCATTATATAACTTGGCTTGTATATTCCAAGAATGGGCCTCCTCAAGTGCCCTAGGTCTTCGTGAGCAAGCAAGTTGGATGCACACCCACTTAGTTTCTTTTGTTGAGCTTTCATACATTTCTAGCTCTAGTGCAACCGTTGCATGGCAATCCCTACTCCTTGCATTAACATCAATCGGTGGGCATCTCCATAGCCCATTGATTAGCCTCGTTGACGTGAGACTTTCTCCCTTTTTGTCTTCTCCACATAACCCCCATCATCATATTCTATTCCACCCATAGTGCTATGTCCATGGCTCGCGCTCATATATTGCGTGAAAGTTTATAGGTTTGAGATTGCTAAGGTATGAAACAATTGCTTGGCTTGTCATCGGGGTTGTGCATGATGAGAGCATTCTTGTGTGACGAAAATGAAGCATGACTAAACTATATGATTTTGTAGGGATGAACTTTCTTTGGCCATGTTATTTTGAGAAGACATAATTGCTTAGTTAGTATGCTCGAAGTATTATTATTTTTATGTCAATATGAACTTTTGTCTTGAATCTTTCCGATCTGAATATTCATACCACAATTAAGAAGAATTACATTAAAATTATGCCAAGTAGCACACCGCATCAAAAATTCTGTTTTTATCATTTACCTACTCGAGGACGAGCAGGAATTAAGCTTGGGGATGCTTGATACGCCTCCAACGTATCTATAAATTTTGATTGCTCCATGCTATATTATCTACTGTTTTGGACATTATTGGGCTTTATTATCCACTTTTATATTATTTTTGGGACTAACCTACTAACCGGAGGCCCAACCCAGAATTGTTGTTTTTTTTGCCTATTTTAGGGTTTTGAAGAAAAGGAATATCAAACGGAGTCCAAACGGAATGAAACCTTCAGGAACGTGATTTTCTCAACGAACAAGACCCGGGAGACTTGGACCCTATGTCAAGAAACAAAAGAGGAGGCCACGAGGTAGGGGGCGCGCCTACCCCCCCCCCCCACCCCACCCTCGTG
>NC_041392.1:43828086-43875183 GCF_002162155.2 Triticum dicoccoides
TGGGGCCCCTGTTGCTCCAGCGATGTACTCCTTCCTCCTATATATACCTACGTACCCCCAAACGATCAGATACGGAGCCAAAACCCTAATTCCACCGCCGCAACTTTCTGTATCCATGAGATCCCATCTTGGGGCCTGTTCTGGAGCTCCGCCGGAGGGGGCATAAATCATGGAGGGCTTCTACATCATCACCATAGCCCCTCCGATGAAGTGTGAGTAGTTCACCTCAGACCTACGGGTCCATAGTTATTAGCTAGATGGCTTCTTCTCTCTTTTTGGATCTCAATACAATGTTCTCCCGCTCTCTTGTGTAGATCTATTCGGCGTAATCTTCTTTTTGTGGTGTGTTTGTTGAGACCAATGAATTGTGGGTTTATGATCAAGTGTATCTATGAACAATATTTGAAACTTCTCTGAATTCTTTTATGTATGATTGGTTATCTTTACAAGTCTTGTCGAATTATCAGTTTGGTTTGGCCTACTAGATTGATCTTTCTTGCAATGGGAGAAGTGGTTAGCTTTGGGTTCAATCTTGCGGTGTCCTTTCCCAGTGATAGTAGGGGCAGCAAGGCACGTATTGTATTGTTGCCATCGAGGATAACAAGATGGGGTTTTCATCATATTGCATGAGTTTATCCCTCTACATCATGTCATCTTGCTCAAGGCGTTACTCTGTTTTCATTAACTTAATACTCTAGATGCATGCTGGATAGCGGTCGATGAGTGGAGTAATAGTAGTAGATGCAGGCAGGAGTCGGTCTACTTGTCTCAGACGTGATGCCTATATACATGATCATACCTAGATATTCTCATAACTATGCTCAATTCTGTCAATTGCTCAACAGTAATTCGTTCACCCACCGTAGAATACTTATGCTCTTGAGAGAAGCCACTAGTGAAACCTATGGCCCCCGGGTCTATCTTCATCATATTAATCTTCCAATACTTAGTTATTTCCTTTGTTTTCTACTTTGCTTTTATTTTACTTTGCATCTTTATCATAAAAATACCAAAAATATTATCTTATCATATCTATCAGATCTCACTCTCGTAAGTGGACGTGTAGGGATTGACAACCCCTTATCGTGTTGGTTGCGAGGATTTATTTGTTTTTTGCAGGTACGAGGGACTCGCGTGTAGCCTCCTACTGGATTGATACCTTTGTTCTCAAAAACTGAGGGAAATACTTACGCTACTTTGCTGCATCATCCTTTCCTCTTCGGGGAAAACCAACGCAGTGCTCAAGAGGTAGCAGCTACCATTCTACATCCAGAAGCACCCCAAAAGTTGATGTGATCTGGTCTAAGACAGTCCATTGACACCATTCGGGATTGAGCTTTCTGAGTTTCAGCCAAACCTCGTGTAGTTCTTCTTCAGCAGTGACATCTCCCAGCCAAACTTCTACCTTGACTATTGTGTTTTCTTTGGTCAATCCCAAACATGGATATCTATCCACCTGTTCCACATCAATTTCTGGAGGGAATTTGACCAGGAAGGTCCATTCATCCAACTTGTTGATGGCCCATGGCCAGTTTGTTTTATAGATGCTAGCAAATTCCTTGGCTAGCTCCTTTTTTGTGACTCCCCCTTGCTCCACAAAGACAATCCCCACATTCTTGAGCCATCCCTGGTGTTGAGCATTAATGTCTGGCATGTCTAGGTGTTAAAAACCCAAACCCTGTGCAGCACCACCAACATACTTGGCATATGAGTGAGGTTTTCTTCGAGTGGGGCAGTCCTCCACCTTGTGGTTGATCATCTTGCATATAAAGCGCCATTTTGGTTTGCTGCACTTGTCTTTTTGGTGTCCTGGGTCTCCACAATTGAAGTAGGTGACACTGGTATAAGACATCAGACCTGGATTTGATTGCTTCTTCTGAACCAGATCCTGCTTCTTTTTCTGCTGTATCTTCCCTTGGTTTTTGCTCTGCTGAGAACCTCCTCCATGGCTATCACTTGTATCTAAGGATTTCCCTCCTGCCTGCCCTTGCAATTGCTGCTGGGGGCATACCATTGTTGTTGCATGCCCCCCATGGTTGCTGTGGGAATTGGCCGGGGAATTGCCCCGGAAAGGCCCATGGCGGGGGAGGCCCCTATTGGGGATATTACTATTGGACATAAACCGGCCAGGAGTAGCCGGATTAGCTTTATGAAGATTAGAAGCCCATGAAGACGTAAGAATGACGGCGCTTTATGAAGGCCCAAGGCCCAGAGACGAGTTAAGGCCTGTAGATGTAAACCGACCTAATTATGTAACTTGCATTGTAAGATAGGAAGTGTAGAGACCGAACCAGACACGTTTATGATCCGGCTTCGGGACTCTGTAAACCGGCGGGCGTCAACCTATGTATATAAAGGGACGACCCAGCAGCGGTTTAGGGACGACGGACAATAACTCGGGAGCCAGACAAAGCGGATTCGCTCCCTGGTCTTCGAAACCCTAGCAATACCAATCACAACTAGACGTAGGCTTTTACCTTCATCGAAGGGGCCGAACTACTATAAACTCCCCGTGTCCCCTTGTCCGGTTTAACCCCTTTAAGCTAACCCGTTGCGATGGCTCCACTACTAAGTCCTTTCATGAGGACATCTGCCGTGACAAACCCACAACAGTTGGCGCCCACCGTGGGGCTATCGCACGATGGTTTCGAGTTCTTAAAGGGAAGTTTTGATGGGCTCAAGGGATACGCTGTGGGCCGGATGACAAAGAGTCATCACGGCAAGCTCTACATCGACAACGCAGGATGGGGCCCCGAGGCCGATTCAATCGAATACGGGTACACGGTCCCCTTTGGTGGGATTCACGTCTTCATCGGCAAGATTGGTGAACCGGGCCCTGAGCCAGACACCTGCACCGACATCATCGAGACGGCTCAGTGTGCAAGCCCTTCCCCGGTTCAGCCCGTGGCGAAGCATGTTTTCGTAGGTGTCATCCATGGAGCAGAATACGAGGACGAACCGGCGTCCGATGGAGAAACCGTTGTCTGTTCCGACGACGAGTCTTCTGGAGAGACCGAATCACTCTATCAGTTGCAGGATGGCCGGATTAGTGAAGGTTCCGAGGGCAATAGTATTCCGGACTTTCCTGATCTGCCAAACCGGGCCGCCATGTTCATGGCCGGTGCACAGTCAGCGCCTCACTCATTAGCCGCCGCAGCAATACTCTCCGGTTCAACAACGGCCACGCCAGCGGGGGCAAGAAGCTCTGCGCCGCCTCCGGCTCAAGTCCTGTCTGACTTGTTCGACACTTTGGCAACATTGATGGCCGCAGAGGTGGATGCAGCAGCCCGAGATCAGCACAACGTGGAGATTGCAAAGGTGAAAGATCAGATAGCTCAGGCTAAAGCGGACCTAGCGGCATAGAATGCTAGGATGGCTACAGAACGGGCCGAGTTGGAAGCTCAGGCCTACCGGATTAGGCTGGATCAGAACGCTTCCGAAGAAGTCATGAGAAGAAGATACCGATCGCATCTCCCGTCGGGTTATGAGCCACGAAATCTCTTCAATACGCCAGGAGCAGGAACTAGTAACCAGCCAATATTAAACCGGACGGAGGCGCCAGGAACAGGAGTGTCGGTTCAGCAGCGCATGATGGGCCCACCTCATGAGAACAACATTGTGCCACAGTATGTTCCAACACCTCCCGAGCATTACTCCAACCCGTTGGACAACATTGTGGCCGCCGCTTCACGATTGGTAGCCCTCCCGACCGACGGTGAACCAGCAGTTGCAATTGAGGCACAACGGGCCAGAGATCTCCTTAAAATAGCTCTAAACCAGCAGCAGGCATATTCAAATAGCCGCGAGAGGATTCATTCCACCCCCCGTCCAAGCCGGAGCTGCAGCAGGCACGTTGAGGATGAACCGGCCGTATCAAGCAGCGCACGTCACCGTAATCCGCCGCGAGGGCACAACCCGGCAGGGGGAGGTGCTAATGCGCAGGATGTGATAGACCATGGTCGCGCGCGTCGAGAGGCCGAGCTAGCAGCTCTGCACGGAGCCCGTCAACCTACTCCAGTTCACCCTACCGCTTCAGTGGAGTCAGGTGTGGTATTCAGTTCCTTAGGGGTGCCGTGTCTTACCCTCGGTTTGCGTAATGTGAGACTGCCCAAGGATTTCAAAAGACCTCGTAAGGTACCCAATTATCCCGCTGATCTGCAACAAGAGGCATGGGTTGAAAGCTACGAGATGGCAATGGAGATGTTAGATGTGGATGAAGCAGTATGTGCTAAATACTTCACCATGTTGTTGGAGGGAACAGCTCGTACTTGGTTGAAGAGCTTAACAACTAACTCTGTCGGATCATGGGCCGAATTGAAGCACCGGTTTGTCCAAAACTTTAAAGATACTGTCGGATCATGGGCCGAATTGAAGAGCTTAACAACTAACTCAGAGGAGGACAAACCGGGGAAAGGGAAAAAGAACGGCAACACCAAGGGGCAGCAGCATAATCCGGCAGGCCATGGCAACAATGGTAAACGCAAGGCCGACAACAGTTTGGACTTTGTGGCTACCACCAATGCTCAGGAGAATGGCCAGCGTCGTAAGGGGAAGCAGCCCCAGAGAGGCGGAGGTTCATGCCCCAATTTGGAGCGTCTGTTAAATCAACCCTGTCCAAAGCATGGATCCAAGGAGAAGCCGGCATCGCATCTTTGGAAGGATTGTTATATCATGCGAGATTTCAAGAACTCCAATATGTTTCAGTACGATAATGGCCCACCCGGCGGTTCAGGAGGTGGTTTCAACGGGCCGGGTTACGGAGGTGGTAGTTCCGATTTAGGATTTCGGGGCAATCAAACCGGACACATCAATCAAGGGCACCAAGGCAACCAGGGAGGTTACAACCATCAAGGGAACCAGCAGCAGCAGCAGTCGGGTTATCAGAGCAATCCTAAGCAGCTAAATAGTGGGCAATATCATGTCTTCACCACTAGCTTGTGTAAGCGTGATCAGAAGCTTTACAAGAGGGCATTAAACTCTGTTGAACCGGCGGTGCCTCAGTATTTGTGCTGGTCTGAGCAACCCATTTTGTGGAGTAGAGAGGATCACCCACCCGGGTTGACAATCTGGGTCACTTGGCCCTAGTGGTGGCCCCTCAAGTTGGGGGATATAAGTTCACGAAGTTACTCATGGATGGAAGTAGTATCAACATTCTATATTATGATACCTTCCATCGTATGGGGTTGATAGATAAGAGTCTTAAACCGTCAAACACTGTTTTCCACGGTGTGGTGCCTGGCAAGTCTGCATATCCAGTGGGCAAGATAGCCTTGGAGGTGGCTTTTGGAGATGACTATGATTCAAGGTCAGAAACATTGACTTTTGAGGTGGTCAAAATCAAAAGTCCGTATCACGCATTGTTTGGGCGACCAGCTTATGCTAAGTTCATGGAGAGGTCGTGTTATGTTTATCTACAGCTTAAAATGCCAGGTCATAAGGGGACCATCACAGTACACGGGAGCAGGAAGATCGCTTTGGAATGTGAGGAAGGTGATGCGGCTTATGCTGAGTCGGTTTGTGCCACAGAGGAGCTAAAGTTTTATAAAGACCAAGTTGATCCAGCAGATATGACTTCTTTGAAAAAGCCAACTATAGAGCACGATCCAGCGTTGAAGTTTAAATCAGCCACAGATACTAAGATGGTTGATTTTGTTCATGGCGATTCATCCAAACAGTTCAATATCAGCGCTAACCTGGATCCCAAATAGGAAAGCGCGCTCATCGAGTTCATCCGTGAGAACTGGGACATCTTTGCATGGAAACCTTCTGACATGCCAGGTGTACCGAGGGAACTCGCTGAGCACACACTTAACATTGATCCTAAGTTTAAACCGGTCCGGCAGTTTCTCCGCTGCTTCAATGAAGAAAGGTGCAAGGCTATTGGTGAAGAGGTAGCTCGGTTGTTGGCCGCAGGGTTTATCGTGGAGGTCATTCACCCAGAGTGGTTGGCTAATCCGGTGCTGGTTCTTAAGAAAAATGGCACTTGGTGTATGTGTGTGGATTACACAGACTTGAACAAAGCTTGCCCTGCAGACCCCTTTGCCCTCCCTCGTATTGATCAGATCATTGATGCTACGGCGGGTTGTGACCGTTTGTGTTTTCTGGACGCTTATTCTGGTTATCATCAGATCAAAATGGCAGTTAAGGACTAGGAGAAGACAGCTTTCATAACTCCCTTTGGAGCCTTCTGCTATGTCTCCATTCCCTTTGGGCTCAAAAGTGCCCAGGCGACTTATCAACGCTGTGTTCAGAATTGTCTTCATAAGCAGATTGGGCGCAATGTTCATGCGTATGTGGATGATATTGTGATAAAGTCCAGGAAGGAGGAAACATTGATAGATGATTTAAGAGAAACCTTTGACAACCTCCGGGTTTACAAGATGATGCTCAATCCAGAAAAGTGTGTCTTTGGTGTTCCGGCACGCAAACTCTTGGGTTTTCTGGTGTCAAATAGAGGCATTGAGGCTAATCCGGAAAAAATTTCAGCAATTACATCTTTGGCTAAACCGGCGTGTATCAATGACGTTCAACGTTTGGCCGGCCGGATTGCGGCTTTGAGCCGGTTTATTAGTTGTCTTGGGGAGAAGGCTATCCCTTTATATCAGATGCTCAAGAAAACAGATGATTTTGTCTGGAGCGAGGCGGCTGATAAAGCATTTGAGAATCTGAAGAGGCAGTTAGCTGAACCGCCTGTGCTTGCAGCCCCGATCGATAAAGAGCCATTGTTGCTATATGTGGCTGCTAATGCCTGAGCTGTTAGCGTGGCTATTTTGGTGGAACGCAAGGAAGCTGGCAAGGAATATCCGGTTCAACGGCCGGTTTATTATATCAGTGAAGTGCTCATTGAGTCAAAGCAGAGGTATCCACATTGGCAGAAGCTGGTGTATGGAGTGTTTATGGCAAGCCGGAAGCTTAAACATTATTTTCAGGGTCATCCTATCTTAGTGGTCAGTTCAGCCCCTCTGGGAGATATCATTCAAAACAGAGAAGCAACTGGCTGGATCGCCAAATGGGCTATTGAGCTTGGACCTCACGGGCTCAAATACATACCTCGCACAACAATTAAATCCCAAGCACTCGTGGACTTTATCAATGATTGGACAGAATTGCAGGCACCAGAGGAAAAGCCGGATAACACGTATTGGACTATTCACTTTGATGGATCCAGGCAGTTGGAGGGCTCGGGGGCTGGAGTCATACTAACTTCCCCATGAGGTGACAAGTTTTGTTATGTCCTCCATTTAATGTTCCCTTATACTAACAATGCAGCTGAATATGAGGCCTTACTCCACGGTCTTCGGATGGCTAAGGAGATGAACTTAAGCCGAGTTAAGTGCTTTGGGGATTCAGATCTGGTGGCCCAACAAGTGTTTGGCACTTGGGATTCTAAAGACCCACTCATGGCTGCATATCGACGAGAGGTGGACAAAGTGGCTGGTCACTTCAAGGGTTATCAGGTGGACCATATAGACCGGCGAAAGAATGAAGCGGCGGACGCTTTAAGCCGCCTTGGTTCTCAGCGTAAACCGGTCCCACCAAATGTCTTTCTTGACGTGCTGCATAGTCCGTCGGTCAAGGTACCAACAGAGGAGGAGTTGGCTATTCCTGACCCGGAGGCTCAATTGGTGGCAGCTTTGCATGTCATACCGGATTGGACAATCCCATACCTGGCTTACATGAACCGGGGCGAGTTACCAGATGATGAAACCTCGGCCCGGCAGATAATCTGGCGTTCCAAATCGATGACTATAATCAACGGAGAATTACATCGTTACAGTGTCTCAGGGGCAATTCAGCATTGTGTTTCTCCTCAAGAGGGTTGTGAGATTTTGCGAGAAATCCATGAAGGGGATTGTGGTCACCACGCCGGTTCAAAGTCCTTGGTGGCTAAAGCTTTTCGCCACGGTTTCTATTAGTTAACAGCTCATGCTGATGCTGAGGATTTAGTCAAATGATGTGACAGTTGTCAAAAATTTGCACGCCGTGCTCATATTCTGGCTCAGGAGTTGAGGATGATTCCAATAACATGGCCGTTTGCGACTTGGGGGCTTGATATGGTTGGACCCTTTAAGCGCTCCAAGGACAAAAAGACCCGCTTATTAGTGGCAGTGGACAAGTTCACCAAATGGGTGGAAACAGAGCCAGTTAGTAAGTGTGATGCGGCCACGGTGGTTCAGTTCATCAAAAAGGTGATATTCCGGTTTGGCTTTCCACACAGTATTATAACGGATAATGGTACTAATATGTCAAAGGGAGAGATGGAGGAATTTTGCCAACGTGAGCACATTCGGCTTGATATAGCATCGGCGGCTCACCCCCAATCCAATGGACAAGCGGAGAGGGCAAATCAAGAAATTTTGCGAGGTATTAAACCCCGGCTTGTAGTTCCTTTGAAGCGGACACCGAGTTGTTGGGTGGAGGAATTACCTTCTGTGTTATGGAGCATCAACACCACACCTAACAGATCTACGGGTTACACACCTTTCTTCATGGTTTATGGAGCGGAGGCGGTTCTTCCTAGTGACATCTGTCACGACTCGCCCCGTGTGACGGCTTATGTTGAAGCTGATAATGAGAAGGCACGTCAGGATTCTCTAGACCTGTTAGATGAGGAGCGTGATCTTGCAGCAGCACGTTCGGCGATTTACCAACAAGATCTCTGACGTTATCACAGCCGCCGGGTTAAGACCAGAACTTTTCAAGAAGGCGATCTGGTGCTCCGGCTCATCCAGGATCAGACTGATATGCACAAGTTATCCCCACCTTGGGAAGGACCTTTTGTGGTTAGTAAGAATCTGCACAACGGGTCATACTACCTCATTGATGTTCGAGAGCACAAAGACTCACATAAATCAGAGGAGGAGACCAAGCGGCCATGGAATATAGCTCTTCTTCGGCCTTACTATACTTAAGCCACAGGCTTCTTCATATGTACATATTTATGACAATGTATATGTTATATAATAAACCGGAGCCTCGGATAAAGCGGGGTCTCTGTTCTTTTTACATCATGTGTGTGCCTACAAGAGTTTCTACTGACAAAGCAAAGTTTTGTTAAACCGGTCTCTGCAGCTGCACGGATACAAAGAAATATCACTAGGGGGCTTGGTTGTTGTCACACCATAGCTACACCTCTTGATCGGTTTAAACACCACAAAGGGATTTCACTAGGGGGCTTGGTTGTTATCACACCATAGCTACACCTCTTGATGGGCGTTAAGCCACAAAGGAAATTAGGTGGGGCCAAAGAGAGTGTTGCACAAAGCACAAACTCAAACATGGGCACCCACTGAGCACAGCTCACAAAGTTACTTGGGGGCTCTTTGTGCAAAGCAGCAAAGAGTTTGAAAGGACCCTTGTAATTGGCTATCAAGCCACGACTTGGAAGCCTGGTGTATTCACCTAGAACCCCGGGTTAACCTGCCTTCATCAAGTAAGCCAATCATGTCCAAGTAATCCTGGTATGACCCGCCGAACGTTCGACAAGTCAATCTTATACAGACCCTGAACTTGTCAAAGTTAACACGACGATTGGTTAATTGGAGGCCCATCTTAAAAGGCTTTGTTAAATGGTTTAACTCAGAGGCCTGGCAGCCCATGAAAAGCCTCGATTTAGAGCCTGGCAGCTCGTAAAAAGCCTCGCATATTTCTTTTTGAGTCCTATTTGCTAAGTTTTTTGCCTTTATTGATGTTCATAATGTCTTCTGATAAACCGGTGTCCTTGACCCGGCTTGGCTTTCAACTACAAGTTGTCAGTACATGATCAGTTATAAACCGGCGTTCATTACCCCGGTCTGGTTTTGACTAACAAGTCGCCAGTGTTATAAGGAAAACCCGGTGTTTATTATATCTCGGCACGGTTTATTATCATAATCCGGCAAATTAAGGACGAAGTTATCACTGCTCCGGATTGGTGTTTACACCTTTACCATACAAGTAGTTGGTCAGCGAACGAGGTATGTTGCACATGTTATTTTTTTACAAACTTTGATTATCCATCCAAGTATTGTCTATTCTTGGGCATCATGACCCGTCTAGTGGTAAATCACTAGGACACTTTTCAAGTTCTTGTATCCAGGAACACAACTAATCATGGGTTATGCATAAATAAGATCCCAAAAGGTGGAGCAAGTTTTCAAATTATCAAAGCATCACAAAACATGCTCGATGGCATGACAGATAAAGGAGTTTTTTCTATCCTATTACATGAAGCTTCCAAACGGCTCCAATTGAATAGTTGTTTTTAAGCATTGGCACATAATAGCTAGTAAACCGGCTTACGGTTTAAGACGCTTCGTATGGACGGTTTGATGGTTGAGGGTGAGTTGGTGCGATCACTTCTTCTTCATCCCTCCCCAGACGCTGGAAATCAATCTTTGACCAATCGATTCCAGTTAAAGCTTGAAACACGGCTTCTTCATGGATAAGGCTGGAGGGGTTAATGTCAGGAGCGTAAGTATGCTTACAGATTGGAGGCACAAATTCTTTGACTTCATGGATTTTGGCAGGCTGTCTCTTCCCTTCAACGTCGTAAGCCGGTTGGAAATGAGACAAGTCTGTGTCCTCTGCCAGTTTGCTGGCTATTGGCCGCATTTCTTTGGTTAGCCTTCGGAGGTCATCATTGTCTAAGTTTGAACCGTCCTCCTTCACACCTGGATATCCTTTAATGATGTTGAGGGAGTCCTGGATTAGGGGGTGTCCGGATGGCCGGACTATACCTTCAGCCGGACTCCTGGACTATGAAGATACGAGATTGAAGACTTCGTCCCGTGTCCAAAAGGGACTTTCCTTGGCGTGGAAGGCAAGCTTGGCGATACGGATATGTAGATCTCCTACCATTGTAACCGACTTTGTGTAACCCTAACCCTCTCCGTTGTCTATATAAACCGGAGGGTTTAGTCCATAGGACAACATACAGAACAACAATCATACCATAGGCTAGCTTCTAGGGTTTAGCCTCTCCGATCTCGTGGTAGATCTACTCTTGTACTACCCATATCATCAATATTAATCAAGCAGGACATAGGGTTTTACCTCCATCAAGAGGGCCCGAACCTGGGTAAAACTTCGTGTCCCTTGCCTCTTGTTACCATCCGGCCTAGACGCACAGTTCGGGACCCCCTACCCGAGATCCGCCGGTTTTGACATCGACATTGGTGCTTTCATTGACAGTTCCTCTATGTCGTTGCCATCAGGAAGGATGCCTCGCCCCGTCTTTAAAGATGGCACCATTGCTAAGGGAGCTTTGGCTGTCGGCCAAACCCTTCGGCTAGGTGGTTTTCTTATGACTGCCTGTTCGGCTTCTGCGCCGACGATGACCTCTCGAGCCATCGAAAACAATCTTCATGTCAGCTCGGAACTCGCCGAGCAGTTAGATCCAATGGAGCTCTCCTCCATAAACGAGCTCTTGGATCGCATCGCTGCCATGGGAGTCGCTACGGATTACGACCAGATTGGGCCTAAACCCGATATGAGAGAGATTAACTCTCCCCAAGTCACCCATCACGTTGCCATGGTAGAGGGACAGTGCGGTGACCCTTCATCTATCTTAAGGACTAGCTACGTCCGGATTCCCGATCCCTCCAAGCCGGATACCCGCGGAGGGGAGGATATCACTCAAGACCTGAACTTAGAGTCAGGCGACGGGCTGGATTCATTGGACAACATCCAGGAATCCAAATTTTTGAGTTCGGAAATTCCTCGGCCTCTGAGCTTCAGATTGGGTGAGGCTTCAGATTTAATTCCACCCACCCACCCGAACATAAGCGATCTATCCCAAATCAGGCAAGAGCCCGATGAAACAGTACATCATTACTGGGTCAGATTCCTCCTGGTTAGGAACCTGATAAGGGACTGCCGCGAGGAAGACGCAATCTCAATCTTCTGCAATAATTGCACGGACAAGGGAATTCTCAACGCCACAAGTCGCCGTGATATTACACGCTTCGCTGACTTAGCATCCATTGTACGAAAGTACTGTGCGATGGAAAGCGCCTGGAAAACCGAAATAAAATTTTGGGATGATCCGGCCCTGAATACAAACCCAGTCCGAAATAAAATGGTGCATCATCGCCAGACACCCGGGTCAAACACCAAAAAGCAAAAACCCTCTACAGGGCATGGAACCGTACTAGAAGGATGGCTTAATGGACCCTGTAAAATTCACAGTACAGAGGACGCCACACCAACTCACAGCCTTAGAGCATGTTGGATACTCCGGCAGGTGGCCAAAATTGGCGAAGATCTCCTAATTCCGGAGGCCACAGAAAGCCACCCCAGAGACACCAATACGGTATTAACAGTCTTCGAGACTTTCGCATCAAATAATATGCGAAAAAGGACACTCCGTAGCCTTGCCGAAGTCTACCAAGTAGCAACAATAAACCCATGGAGTGACACGGCTATTACCTTTAACGCCAGTGATGAACCTAAATTCCGAACAGCCCGAGCACCAGCCGCATTGGTCCTTAGTCCAATAGTGGACGGCTTTCGTCTCACCAAGGTACTCATGGACGGCGGCAACGGATTGAACCTCATTTATGAGGAAACCCTTCAAAAAATGGAAATAGACTGGAACCGCGTTGAGCGAAGCAGCACAACCTTTAGAGGAATAATCCCCAGTCGGGAAGCGCACTGTACAGGAAAAATCACACTAGATGTGGTGTTCGGCACGCCAGATAATTACAGGTCCGAAGAGGTCACGTTCCATGTGGCTCCATTCAGCAGCGGTTATCACGCTCTGCTAGGGTGGGAAGCGTTTACAATCTTCCAAGCAATACCCCATTACGGGTACATGAAGCTCAAGATGCCCGGGCCTAACGGGATCATCACTCTCGCTAGTGATCCGGATATAGCACTCCACGCCGAAAACAAGACAGCCGCACTGGCCCTCGAGGCACTATCCGAAGCCCTAGCGGCTGAGGAACTGACTGCGCTGCGCTCCACGGTGAATAGCGACGATGTGGTACTCGACAAAAGATCCAAGTCCACCTCCTTTAAACCGGCGGACGAAATAGTCAAATTCCAGGTCCATCCAACGGACCCCAATAAAACAGCTTCCATCGGGGCACATTTAAACCCTGATGTAGACGCCGCACTGCGAGAGTTCCTATGAGAGAACTGGGACATTTTCGCCTGGCACCCTTCAGACATGCCAGGAATCCCACGCAGGCTGGCCGAGCACATCTTAAATATCTTTAAAGGATTCAAACCTGTCAAACAAGCTCTTCGGCGTTTTTCTAGACCTAAGAGACAGGCCATGGGAGAGGAGCTAGCAAAGCTATTGGAGGCCGGATTCTTCAGAGATATAAAACATCCGGACTGGCTAGCAAACCTGGTGATGGTACCAAAGAAGGACAAATCCTGGCGCCTGTGCGTTGATTTTAAAGACCTTAACAAGGCTTGCCCAAAGGATCCCTTCCCCCTCCCCCGCATCGATCAAATTATCGACGCTACCGCAGGACAAGATTTGTTGTGTTTCCTCGACGCATATTCTGGCTACCATCAAATCAAGATGGCAGAATCAGACCAAGCCGCAACGGCATTTGTCACACCATACGGCCCATTCTACTTCAACACAATGCCCTTAGGGCTTAGAAACGCCGGCGCAACATATCAGCGCATGATTCAGACATGCCTGGCAAACCAGATCGGCAAAACAGTGGAGGCATATGTAGATGATGTGGTCGTCAAAACAAGACATGTCGAATCTCTAGTAGACGACTTGAGGCTCACATTTGATAACCTCCGAACATACGACATCAAGCTCAACCCGGAAAAATGTGTTTTCGGCGTCCCAGCCGGAAAGCTCTTGGGCTTCATTGTATCTAGTAGAGAAATTGAAGCAAATCCAGCCAAGATCCGAGCTCTGCCACAATTGGATATCCCAAAGGACCTCAAACAAATACAAAAGTTAACCGGATGCGTGGCGGCTCTAAGCCGCTTTATCTCCCGCTTGGGAGAAAAGGCCCTACCCCTTTACCGCCTCCTTCGGCGCACCGAATACTTCGAATGGACGAATGTAGCCACAGTCGTACTCGACGAAATAAAATCCATATTGGCAACAAACCCAGTCCTGGCCGCGCCAAACATTGGCGAACCAATACTATTGTACATTGCAGCAACACATCAGGTTGTAAGCGCAGTGCTCGTCGTCGAACGAGAAATGGAGGACACAAATTCCCCCTTCAAAAGCCGGTCTATTACGTGTCCACTGTCCTCACTCCATGCAAATCACGGTACCCGCATTATCAAAAGATTGTTTACGTGGTATTCATGGCATCCCGGAAACTACGACACTACTTTCAAGAGTGTTCAATAACAGTAGCCTCAGAAGTACCACTTAACGATATTATAAACAACCGTGACGCAATGGGCCGGATTGCAAAATGGGCCATTGAGCTCCTCCCCTTCGACATAACTTATAAGCCACGGTGAGCCATCAAGTCGTAAGTTTTGGCCGACTTCGTCGCAGAATGGACGGAGACCGAACTCCCTAGAGAGTACAACACATATTCAAATTGGATCATGCATTTCGACGGCTCCAAGATGTTGGCCGGACTAGGGGCTGGTGTCGTTTTGACGTCCCCCACAGGAGACACAGTTCAATACGTACTCCAGATTATGTACACAGACTCCAACAATGCAGCCGAATATGAGGCCCTTTTACATGGTCTCCGGATGGCAGTATCCATGGGCATTCAACGCCTAGAGGTGCACGGGGACTCGAACCTTGCAATATCCCAAATAAATGGAGACTTCGATGCCAAGGATCCAAAAATGGTAGCTTACCACAACGTCGTCCTAAAAATGTCAGCTCGGTCCGAAGGGCTTGAATTTCACCATATAGCCCGGGAAAATAATCAGGCGGCAGATGTCCTGGCACGCATCGGCGCAAAACGCGATGTAGTCCCCCAACATCTTCTTGGAAAGGCTGTTCAAGCCATCCGTAGTATGGGAAGGGGAGCCAAACAATAACAGCCCGGACCCAACTACACTGCCCGACACCGAACATTCTGACACAAACGGAGGCTCTGCCAATGAAATAACACCTTCAGCCCACGTAATAATGGTCGTCATCGCCCCATGGACAGAACCATTCCTCGCCTACCTTACTAGGCAGGAACTCCCCGAGGACCAAAATGAGGCACGCTGCATAGTGCGGCGATCCAAGGCCTACAAAGTCCACGAGGGAGAGCTTTATAAGAAAAGCACTATCGGAGTCCTTCAAAGGTGCATCCCCGAAGAGGAAGGGCGGAACCTCCTGGCTGAAATTCATGCCGGACTCGGCGGTCATCACGCTGCAGCTCGGTCCCTTGTAAGCAAGGCCTTCCGTACAGGCTTTTATTGGCCGACGGCCCGGGCAGACGCCCAGGTCTTAGTCCAACGATGCGCCGGTTGCCAGCTCTTTGCAAACCAAAGCCATATGCCACCCACCGCCCTCCAAACTATCCCCATCACTTGGCCCTTTGCGGTCTGGGGGCTTGACATGGTTGGACCCCTTAAAGGCGGAACCCACAAGCAAAAATACTTACTGGTCATGGTGGATAAGTTCACCAAATGGATAGAAGCCAAGCCTGTTAAGACGGTCGAATCCGGACCGGTGATAGACTTTATATCCGGGGTTGTGCACCTTATGGCGTCCCCCACAGCATCATCACTGATAACGGCACGAACTTTACAGCCGACGAGGTAAAACTCTGGTGCAAAAACATGGGCATCAAGCTCGATTATGCTTCCGTCTATCACCCACAAACTAATGGCCAGGTCGAACGTGCAAATGGTCTTATCATGAGCGGCATCAAACCCAGACTAGTGCGGTCCCTCAAGGAATCTAACACACACTGGGTAGAGGAGCTCGACTCCGTACTCTGGGGGCTGCGGACCACGCCGAATCGCACCACCGGATACACACCATTCTTTATGGTGTACGGCGCAGAGGCAGTTTTACCTTGCGACATAATTCATGACTCACCTCGAGTGCGCATGTACGAAGAAAGAGAAGCCGAGCTCGATCGGCAGGACAGTTGGACGCATTGGAGGAGGAGCGTGACGTGGCAAAAGCCCGTTCCGCATTCTATCAACAGCAGGCTCGAAGGTACCAAAGCAGAGAAGTATGGGCCAAAAATTACAATGTTGGTGAATTAGTTCTATGCCTGCCGGACAAGAAAAAGGACAAACTCAAGCCCAAGTGGGAAGGTCCCTTCATAATTGACCAAGTCCTGACTGGTGGAGCGTACCGCCTGCGAGATGCATCGGATAACCGACTCAAGCCGAACCCATGGAACGCAGCCCGTCTCCGAAGATTCTATGCCTAGCGTCGGACTCTGTGTTCGTCTCCTTCCTCTGTCCATTTTTTATATACTGTTTGTCTTACATTTCTCTCCTTCTCCCCTTCCTTTCTCTTATAGCCTTTAAAGGCTCATCAAATGACGTGCTATTCGCACTCATTAAACCTGGGGGCTTCTTTTAACAGAAGCTTATTTATACGGGCTTCATGCCCAACACATGTGTTACACTTCCGCATGTACCTTTTATTCCACCATTATATGCATCGATATGACTTAAGTTTTGGCCAAGCTGGGTTGCCTGGCTGCTGTGCTTACCCCTACGTTCCCGATTATTCGGCTAGGCGGTAAAGGGAGCACCTCTATGATTGTTACTGCCAGATCAGCCGGATGTGTACCTCAGACTGGGTGAAGCCGAAAGCTAGCGTTCTTAAGGGAATATTCGGTCGGTGACCTAAAGATGATCTTTTCAGTTATTTATTTATGCGCCCCCAGATGCTTTTTCCTGCGTCTTTCTCGCAGAATGGGCATGCACTTTAGGGCATGCCTCCTAGGGAAAGGAACCCCTAACGGAACTATTCTCCCTGGAAGATGTTTCTTACTAACCATGTAATATAACATAACTAGTCGGGCACTTGTCTGTTCACGCACTAATGACCCCTATGCCTGGTCTCCATGCATTCTCCGGTTCTTATATAACCGCATGGGAATTCGGACACACTCCGGACCGTCAGGTCCCGAGGCTGAAGCGAAAAGGTCGGCCATGAAAAACGATCTACAATCCGGCTAGAAGGCATTATAAATGTCAATTAAATTGCATAGTCATTCTGAATGATTGTATTCCTCTTCAATACCCTCTAACAGGCTGTCTAATTTACAGTCCTGCTGGGAATACTTTGCGGCCAATTCTACTTGGCCGTATACTAAGCTTACAGGGATCTCCTTCCCATCGGGCCCCACAGGACCGACCTCGGCCATGTGGTTGGGGTCAGCATTTGTGTACCGCGTCTTCACCATGGCCCAGGCCTCCCTAGCGCCTTGATGGCAGGCCGATATCTTCCACAATCAGAAGCGCCGCCGTGCTCCCTTTAGCTTCTCCGCAAGCTCTCCAAGACCTTCGGGCATGGAGATGGATGGCCACAGGGCCTGGGTGACGCCTTGCATCGCCTGCCGAACTCGCTCGAGCAGTTGCGAGAGCTCGGGAAGAAGGTCACCCATAGAACCGGGCATCTCCTCTGCAGGACGACCTGTTAGCACACCTACAGACATTACTCTGTTAGTCGACTTCCCCGCCGAACTTTTTTTCAAAGGTTCGTTCAAGCACTTACTAAATATGCCGCGCCGAAGCCGCTGATTCTCCTTAACGGAGTCTGGCAGCTGGGCACGAACATCTTTCAGTTTGACGCCCAGCTTGGTGTTGGCATCTTGGAGATCGTTCTTCTCCCGCCTCACCTTTGTCAGCACCTTCTCACCAGCCTTCAGCTGGCGTAGGAGGTGTTGCCTTTCCGGATTCAATCCGGCACCATCTGCAATTTCATTTGTCAGATTCGCACCCATGCCGTGCTTCGCAAAATACTTATCTTTCGAAGTGTATATTACCAGAGGGGGTCTCCTTGGGCTCCCCTGCCGCGGCTAGTGCGGCCTCAAGTTGGGCTTTGCACTCTTCCAGCTCCTTGGACAGTAGGGGATTCTTTTATGTAAGAACCTGCATAACAAATGATCCTTAAATCAGTTATTCTAACTGTTTCAAGTCTCGGGGGCTACTGGTATATATATATAATTACCAAAATTTCTTACCCGTATGTATTTTACATATTGCCCCGTGGCTGTGGCTAGACCATTTTGAGCGGCACGGAGGTACGCATCTCCCGAATTGAAGGCATCTAATGCCTCTTGGGAGAAACAAGCGTCGCGAAGAATTGCCCGGCGACGCCTGTGGTTCATGGCACTCTCCACCTCCGAATGGGTGGCAGACAACCTGTCCACATCCTCCGTCGGAGGAGCGTCCGGTGCGCACCTTGTGTTCGCCTCCACCTCCGGACCAGGCTTTGGAGCCTGGCTGGTGGAGGCGCGATTGGCAGCCTCTCCCGATATAGTCCGGCGGGGTCTCTTTGTCCTGAAGAGAGCACGAGTGTTAATATGCCTTGCATGTATAACACCTGGGATAAGGGGGCGCGCCATACCTTTGCGCTGACGCCTCGGTCCGGACTGCACCTCTTTTCTGCCCACGGGGCCCTGCGGCCCCTCGTTGGCTTGTCGCCGCGGGTTCGGCCTCCTGTCTCAAAAACCTCCCCTACAAAGCTTGGTTGTAATCAGGAAACTGAAAACGCGAGAGGGCGGACCCCTATTCGGGGTACTGGGACTTCGATCTCAGTTACCTGGGAGGCCGGGATTAGCCCTGGGTAATCGGCCGTAATGGCCACCAAGGCGTTGTCCTTGCTCAATTGATGGAACACTCCATCAATCAGCTCCACAGATAAGTCCGGATCCTCTTGAGAGGCCGGGTCGAGGGACCGTCCTGGGTCCTCGGGTTGTGGAGGAGGGCTGTTTATTTCTTTAACAGCCTGGCGTAGTTCCTGCGTTGAAGTCGTTAGACTGAATATTTAACAATGGGAATATAAAACGAATGGGTAGGTAAATGTGGCCACTTACCCAGCTTGGGGGATTGTACATAGAAAATCCACCCTTTGGGTCGACGCGGAGAAATTCCTCCTCTTCTCCCTTGTACAAAGTGGACAAGGTATTTGTTAGAGACGCAGCCGAATCTGGCCCCTTACGGCCGTAGCGGGTGGCGTCGTCCTCCCCGTTGAAGTCCCACATGGGGTGGCCTCTATACTGTAGCGGCTGCACCACTCGCATGATGCATGCGGCCATGACCCCGATCATGGTCAGTCCGGAATGAGCTAACAATCTTATCCGGCCCATCAGGTAACGGACGTCCTTGTTACTTTCCCTCTGAGTGCTCCGTGGACGCCAACTTAGGCGCTTCTTTAGTGGAGCACTGTCGAACTCAGGGAGGCCGGTCCGGACAAGATCCGGCAGCGGGATGTTCTCTATGTAAAACCATTCCGAAGGCCAGTCCTCGGACGCCTTCTTCGGGGTTCCGGATAGATATCCGGTCCCGGCGATGCGCCACACTTCGGTTCCGCCCACTTGATATATTGACCCCTTCTGAGAACGAGGCACAAGGTAGAATAGCTCTTTCCACAGCCCGAAATGAGCCTCAACACCCAAGAACAGCTCGCAGAGGGCTACGAAGCCCGCGATATGCAATACGGAGGCAGGCGTAAGATTGTGTAGCTGGAGGCCATAGAACTCCAGGAGCCCCCGGAGAAACGGATGGATTGGAAATCCGAGCCCTCTTATTAAATAAGGGACAAGGCATACCCGCTCTCCTTTGGAGGGATTAGGGGCACTCCCCGCTTGCTCTCAGCCATTATAGATGGCAAGACCGGCTCGAACCGGGACCATATAGGCCGGGGGGAGAAATCCCGTGGTCTGGAGCGTCACTAGCTCGCTATGCGGGATAGAGCATCTCTCCCAATATCCAGGCTGAGGGCTGGAAGGGTGAAAGGAGGAGTTGCGACGGCTGGCCATGGTGGAATGGACCTTTGTCGGATGCGCTCCGATGAACACTCGTGAAGGGGAGAAGGTGTGGTTTGGATCTAAATCCTCGTCCCCTTAAATGGGCGGCTCATTTACGCGGCTAGGGGTGTGGATGTAAAAACACTCAGACTTTTCATATTCGTTTGACACGTGGGGGACGGCCATTATTGGACGTAGAAGCCAAGGAGCGCGACATTCACAAGAAACCGGACTTTATTCAACAGGTACACGGAATTTCGAGGAGAACCCGCCTTGCAATGCCGAAAACAATCTGCGCGTCGGACTCGTCGTCATTGAAGCCTGGTTCAGGGGCTACTGAGGGAGTCCTGGATTAGGGGGTGTCCGGATGGCCGGACTATACCTTCAGCCGGACTCCTGGACTATGAAGATACGAGATTGAAGACTTCGTCCCGTGTCCGGAAGGGACTTTCCTTGGCGTGGAAGGCAAGCTTGGCGATACGGATATGTAGATCTCCTACCATTGTAACCGACTTTGTGTAACCCTAACCCTCTCCGGTGTCTATATAAACCGGAGGGTTTTAGTCCGTAGGACAACATACAGAACAACAATCATACCATAGGCTAGCTTCTAGGGTTTAGCCTCTCCGATCTCGTGGTAGATCTACTCTTGTACTACCCATATCATCAATATTAATCAAGCAGGACGTAGGGTTTTACCTCCATCAAGAGGGCCCTAACCTGGGTAAAACTTTGTGTCCCTTGCCTCCTGTTACCATCCGTCCTAGACGCACAGTTCGGGACCCCCTACCCGAGATCTGCCGGTTTTGACACCGACAGATGTCCTCCGCTTCAAGATCTGGAATCCATGCCTTGGCTCGGATTAGTGCGGTTAATGCTCCTGCTCTTGCAGCTGCCTTCTTCAGTTCGGTAATCCGGGGTGGTAACATGGCCAGCTTCTCAAGAGTTTCCTTTATCAGTGATGGCGCCAGTTTATTGTAAGCCACAGTGCAAATAGCACGCTGGGACCTAGAGTACAGGTGTTCAATCAAGGTATAAGCCGCTTTAAGTTAAATCGGCCTTTTGGTTAAACCGGCCTTCTCGGTTTCCTAGTCAGCACGATCTTTGTTAAAAGACTCTTTTAGCTTTTCCATTGCTGTCAGGGCTTTGGTCAGTTCCTCCTTGGCTTTCGCAGCCTCTGCTTGTTGGGACTTCATGTTCTCTTGCAAATCAGCGGTTCGGGCATCTCTATTGCTTAGTTCGGCCTGCAACAGTGAAGATATGTCAACAACAGGATATATATTTTCTAAGTACATAGCGTATAACAAGTTATGCACTTCATACTTGGGGGCTAATGCCTATTTTCTCTGACTCATTACATCTTTTATAAGTCTCCAGAACAATGCAAGCATTATTGTCACGACCATGAGTAATTTAACTATGGTGCTGACAACTGATGATATGGCGGATGCAAGTGTTGCTGATGTTCACAAAATACTATTGGATGTCAAATGGTTAAAGACAGAAAAGTCTCTGGACGTGCATGTTTTAAAAGACAATAATTACATGCAAGGTGAAACGCTTAATCAAGACAGGAGGCATGCATGCAATATTGATCAGGCTCGTTTTGACAAGGAGAAATCAGCGTGCATTAATGCTTGGAAAGAGATGAGAACCTACGGTGATGCAATGGGCCAAACGATTCGTGATTTATTTAGTCAGTTCAACAACGTAAAGGACATGGATTTATTTCTATTCTTGCCACTTCCATGTAAAAACAAAGTTTCTCAACGTGGCAAGACTTGGAGATTGATACGTGATATATTGTCATTAAAGAACACAGGCTGGGGTCCACCTTCAATATTAGTCGGTTTGTTAGATTAGATCTGCCGAGATGTAAAAGGCAGTTTAGATAGATAAGAGTTCTGGTTGCTTTGCACGTGCTAGTTTTTATTCCTTGTTGGTCAAGTTAGTAGTCAGCTACTATAAAGTCTAGCCGGTTAGTTTTGTAAAAGGGAGGTTAGTTTCTTTAGAGTTTGGGTAGACTATGAAGCGGTCCTCTGGGCGTTCATCTTGTTTATTATTGTGAGATTTTCTATCAAGAAAATTACACTTTGGCGAGAGGATTCTCGTGATCGAGAGTTTGCTAGCTTTTGGCTTGAGGTCCGTCGGCGATGACGGATTGCGTGCTGGTGACGTCTACACCGACGAGAGGTGCCTTGTTTGCCGAGGTATTGCTAGTCAGTTGTTGTTACCACAGTTTCAGGTTGCGTGTATCTCGTGTAATTGGAAACTTTTATCAGTGAAATTTAGTCACGGTTGTTGCATCGTGAAAGATCGGGCAAAATTAGCGGCGCGTCCGAGGTCGTGCTTTCATCAATTATCCTTGACACTTGGGGGCTAATGTACATCGTTTCAAAATGGACATATGGATTAAAACCCAGATTACCTTGCAAAGCTAAACCGGCCTTTGGGGGCTACGCTAAGGAAAGCTATATAATTACATTGGTAAAGTATCGGTCTTGGTTTTCACAAAGGACCTGACATTTTGAGGGTCAGTAGGAGAGACTTAAAGTGTTACAAAGACCCGGTTTACGATTAACATCATAAAACGGCCCTTGGAGGCTACTTGGGCTAGCACTTCAACTTTGGAATCAAGAAGTAAAGGGAGATGAAAATACCTCATAGCGTTCCTTCATCAAGTTTACCAAACCGGCTTCATAGTCATGGTTTGAGTACAGACGGTTTAAGAAACCGGAGTGAAGTTCTTCAGGATTGAGATGGGCATAACTTAATAAGTCAGTATTCCATTTGCCCTTTTCCCTAGCAGCACGCTCTTCTTTGGCACTATATTGGGCCAAGATTACGGGATGGCCAGGAGAGCTGTGGCCCATGCCAGTAATGATAACATCATCTTCTTGGCCTTTAGTGGTTTTTGCGGGTGATGATGGAGTCTCAGTACCTCTCACCGGACTAGCCCAGTTTGGAGCTGCCGGTTCAGTATCAGGCACGGCAGGATCAGCTTCTGGTGGTTCATCAGTATTCCGGTCTTGAAGGGGCGGTTCATCAGAGGTGGCCTCAGGATGAGGACCCTCTGGTTCATGAGTTTGGTCCGGTTCACCTATTTGCTCTTCTTCAAAAACTGCCTGGTCTTCTGACGGATTATTGACCCGAGCTTTCTTGCTGGGTCTGGCTTTGGCTCTGCAAACAAAATTAAAAGAGGTTTAGCATCTTATTCAAGATTTGCAACACATTGGAAGAAAGGGTTTGAAAGCTTACCTAGCCACAGTTTTTAGAGGAGGGAGTTGAGTTGTTGTCGACTCGCTAGAGGATGAGGGAGGTGTCACCTGATAATTTGAATCGGACTGATTAAGAGGTTGTCTAGAATAACCTTCCTTGGGATAAGAATTGTCAGAAGTGGGAGAGACCTCAGACCGGCGCTTCCGAACAGGTAAACCGGCCGAAGTAACCTGTTGGCCACTATGCCGGGTTGTCTGGCGAGCTTCATGCTGCCGTGTCTTCAAAATAAATGTTGGATCCAAGTAAGCAAGAGGATGAGAAAAGCTTACTTTCCGGACTGCTTGACGGGTTTTTTGTGTTGGCATAGAGTCTGAACCGGAGGAAAGGTAATTACCTCTACATCATTAGCCTGGCTGCCTTCTACGTCCTCCTGATAAAGATCATTGTTAATGAGGTGCATGAAAAGGGAGCCAAGTGAGTCAAGTTCTACCTCAACTTCCGGATCATCTGCATCTTCATCAAGCTCCATGCTGATCCGGTCAGCCATTTTCCGCTTTGAGGTACGCTTGACAGCTTTGGTTTTGGGACGGGATGGCTTTGCCGCTTTATCTGCGGATTTCCGTTTCCAGAAGGGATCATCACCCTGTTCATACACAAACAGAGGAAGGTTCACAAGTTGAACAAATCAAAAGATACCAAAGATAAAAAGGAAGCATTGTGCTTACAGCAGGCGGTTTATTCTGAGTGTAGAAGGGGCTCAAGCCGGTTTGGCGACAGACTGATTCTGGTTCATTCAAAATTTTCTTAACGCTTTCAGTGACCTCTTCATCGATTACCTGAATGTTGATGTGGCGTTGGTGGTCTTCAACCTCACCGGTATACTCACACATTAAACCGGGGCGGCGGCTTAGTGGCAAGACGCTCCACGATATCCAGCAACGCACAAAATCAACGGCTGCTAAACCGTTGGCCATAAAGGCCAGAGCTTGGCGAGTTGAGGGGCATATTTGGCCCGTTCCGCAGAGCTTAAACGTTGTGGGAGTGGATGAGTGTTGGAAAGCCGGTGATCACAATAGCCTGGAAGAGGGTTTTCATCTTCAGGGGAGGTATCTATGCAGTAGAACCAAGTCTGGTTCCATTCCTTAGGGTGACTGTGCAGTTTGACATGAGGGAATTCAACTTCCTTCCGCTTTTGAATAGAAACACCACCAAGTTCAGTGTTGGGACCATTTACAAATTCTGTACGCCGGTACATATGAAAGAAGTCCCGGAACAGCTCAGCAGTCGGTTCTTCTTGTAAGTACACTTCACAAAAGACCTGGAAGTTGCATAGATTGGATACTGAGTTGGGTCCGATATCTTGACGATGGAGTTGGAAACTGGCAAGCACATCTCGGTAAAATTTTGACCCTGGCGGTTTGAAACCACGGCCTATGTGGTCGACAAAGACCACAACCTCACCCTGCCTCGGGGTTGGAGGATTTTCTGCTCCTGGAACTCGCCATCGAATTTCAGTTTTCTTGGGCAAGGTGTCGATGCTGACCATTCCGTTCAGTTGTTCCTCGGTGACACGGGAACGAGCCCAATTGCAAGCGGCAAACTGTTTGGCCATTGTGAAACAAAAAGCTGGAAAAGAAATGCCGGTTTACAAATCATTCACGGTGGTACGCGAGATGCAGTGGAATAAAGATATACATGTATGTGAAATTGCGTAAATCGGAGACTAATACAATAGTGAATGACAAGGTCATATCAAGGGCATACATGTGTTGTTAAACCAGACTATTACAATCAACGTAAAGAAGGTTTGCCGGTTTATTAGGGGACTAATGGTACGAGATAGACTGTTTCTACAAAGGTAAACCGCCTAGATGGTAAAGAGGATACAAATCTAAGGCAAAGAGGGTTAAATAAGGTAAAACAGGTTTCACAGGATCACAGAGGCATTTTGGATCTACCACAAGTCAGGAAAAGAAAAGGATTTAGACCTAAAAAAGTTGGTCTTGGAGCAGTTCATGACAGCACAGATCAAGGTTCTTTTTTATGCAATAAAGGCTTGATTTAAAACAAGCAAGAAGGGGAGCTCTAGAACTATCGCGCGGAGCGTATCAAGCCTAAGGTCTACTGTCTAAAGACTGGTGAAGAACAAGAAAGGAACACCATGAACTTGCGGGAACCCTAATGGATCTAGAAAGGAAGGAGGGAAGGACTTACTGCGGCTGCGAAAGCAGCGGAGGTGTGTTGCGGGGCTCTGGTACGAACAGGTTGATGCAGCGGCCGACGATGAGGCAGAGGTGAGGCTTGACGATGGTGGCGGCGCTCGAGTGCGGAGGCGTCGCGAGGAAGAAGAAGGGATGAAGGGGCAACGGAAAGAAAAGAAAGGGGTCCTCTGCCTCTATTTATAAGGGTAAAGAGATAAGCGACAGGCGCGGGAATCGAGGAGCCCAACAAATGGATAGATAACGAGATTGTTGCCTCGATCGTTGGATGCTCATTAATAAAGGGTATCTTTGGATTTAATGAACACGATGATGTCACGGAGGTTTACTACAAATCTGGAGGATGATGTCACGACGGTTTACAAGATCTATGCCAAGATGAAAAGGGAGGAATTTTTCTAAGTATTGAAGATTGACATGAACAAGTTCAAATCAATCTGGGGCCTAATGTTGGGGATATTACTATTAGATGTAAACCGGCCAGGAGTAGCCGGATTAGCTTTATGAAGATTAGAAGCCCATGAAGACGTAAGAATGACGGCGCTTTATGAAGGCCCAAGGCCCAGAGGCGAGTTAAGGCATGTAGATGTAAACCGACCTAATTATGTAACTTGCATTGTAAGATAGGAAGTGTAGAGACCGAACCGGACACGTTTATGATCTGGCTTCGGGACTCTGTAAACCGGCGGGCGTCAACCTATGTATATAAAGGGATGACCCGACAGCGGTTTAGGGACGACGGACAATAACTCGAGAGCCAGACAAAGCGGATTCGCTCCCTGGTCTTCGAAACCCTACCAATACCAATCACAACTAGACGTAGGTTTTTACCTTCATCGAAGGGTCCGAACTAGTATAAACTCCATGTGTCCCCTTGTTCGGTTTAACCCCTTTAAGCTAACCCATTGCGATGGCTCCACGACTAAGTCCTTTCATGAGGACATCTGCCGTGACAACCCACGACAGCCCCTGAAAGCCAAACCCAAAGAACGGCGGCTGTCCTCCACCTACCCCTGCTCCGGCATGCATCTGATCTTGTTGCCAGCTATTGGATCCATCCCCTCTCCCTCCTTTGCTTTTTCCACGGCCGCGGCCTCTTCCACCATCAGCCATGGGTGGATCTATTGCGGTAGTAGATGGGTTGGGGGAGGATGGAACCCTAGCCTTTTCCTCCCCCCCTCCTGCGCATTGCTTTTTATAGGAATCCATAGCTGACTGTACCTAGCTTCTACCTCGTCAATATGGCTACCTGTAAAGCCATCTGATGATATGGTCACCTTTTTCACCAAATTTTTGAGGGCTGGATTGGTGCTTCTCCCTCTTCGAACCACCCTGAACCCTCCAGAGAGCTCCATGACCAGAAGAAACAGTCATCTGAGGCTCTGTTTTGGATGTGTCGCGCTTCTCATCAGCTCTTGACTCTCCAGAGGCTGGGCACGGTAAAATGCCTCCCATCTCACTCTTCTTCTTCTTCTTCTGATTCTTGAGTCTCTCGCTGCTAACGCCCACGCAATCACCATTGTTGGATGAGTGGATTGGTTCGACGCTATCAGTGAGAGCTCTCCCTCTGTCGCATGGACCAGAATACGAGTCACCAGCTTCTGAATTGAATCTGAACCCCTCCTGGGCAAACGCAGGTTCCTCAACAGACATCTAGTGTGCTCCGCGATCAATCTCTCCTCTGCTTCCCTTTCTGAAACTGACTGCGTTTCTGGCGCACTCATTGTGGGAGTGGCAGGCAGAGAAAGTGAGGAACGTGCTATCCACCCTACAACCTGCTTCTGCTCGCAAACCTTATCACTGCAGTCTGCGGTCGCCATGCCCGGCAAAATTTGCTTTCCCCACTCGTGACATTCCGGTCCAAGTGAGTCACTGTTGCAGATCTGGCCGGATTTCAGTTTGTTGCTGGAGCAGGGGAGAGGTACGGCCAAGGATCGACCTCCTTAGTGTCCGATGGTGGCGCCGATGGCAGTTTCCCCTCTATGCATTCCCACCTTGCACGACTTTGTGGATCCACACTCTTGGCCTCCGCTCTCGCCCAATTGACGAAGTCCTTCGGAGGGGCAGTCGGATGCGGCATCCTCCTCTTCTCCTCTCTGCTGCCTTCAAAGTAGATCTGCCTTGCTAGGTTGAGAAGCTCCTGATCCGCGTTGTGGCCATATGACATATGTCTCGATTCCCCATGACGCCCAGACCTTCATCTCTAGATCTGGCTCCGCCTCCGCCTTCTGATGCAGCGCCCTCCACTCCCATACACAGAGGAGGTAGGAGGTTGCATCGTCTCGGATCCGCATGGCTCTCTCCGTCCATCTCCACTCCCTTGTCGCCCGCAGCGTCACCGGCAACACCAACCTAATCGAGCACAACATCTCCTCGAAAGCCCGGTACACGGAGGGGGAGGCAGGTACGGCCCCGTCGAGCCCGGATGGGGCAGCGAGCATGTGGATCTGTAGCTGCGCGACATGGGGGTGAGGTGTGGGGCGGGGAGGTTCGCCGTCGCGAGCAGATCGGCGGCGAGATGTGGTAGGTGGGGTGTAGTCGCGGCCGCGAGAGAGAGCATAGTTTTCTCTATTTTGCAGATCTCTCCACACGGGCCATGAGTCTGAGTGATGAAGCGACCACACGAAAGCAAAATCAGAAAAGAAGAGAGAGAGAGAGAGAGAGAGAGAGAGAGATAGAGAGAGAGAGAGAGAGAGAGAGAGAGTTCAGAACTTGAGCTCTGAATCGCCTCATTGTATTATAGACTTATAGTTACTTACCATGCACTAAAATATAGAAAAAATTGTCACATGTTCTTGCCAATGGATTACTTTTAGCTTTGTTGTTAAATTTAGAAGTATCCTCTATCCAATCAATAGAATTGAAACTTGCTCGTCATTATTACGCCGTTTGTATTAAAGGGCTCCAGGTTCTTGTTTCGCCACGGGCCCCTGAAATCTCAGGACCGGCCCTGAGGAGATCCTCTAGTAATTTGTTACATGATCCATTTGTTCCCATCTCTAGAACTATGACACTGGCTCATCTACCTTTCTCATCCATGATCTATTTGATAGGGGCAGAAAAAGTGTGTGCTGCAAAAAGAACTCGATTCGGCGAAGATTGAGCAGTAATATGTATGATCGCATACACATGTGAATAGTTACAATTAACTAAGCAGTAAAGGCAAATGACAATAGAGAACAACTAAGTTTCTCAGGTAAAAAATGGCGCCGCTCAGCCTCCTCTGACATGCACAGTACCCTAACAACCCCAGCTGCTACAGAACTCATAAGAAAGGTGAACGCATTCGGCGCCAGTCACTGCATGCTGTTCTTTTTTTGAACGAGAAAGGGTTCGAGAAGGACCCCGAAACTGCATTAATATTGGAACAATAATTTGCAAAAAGACCCAGAACTAAGTCTAAATAGCAAACTGGTCCCAACATATTACAAAAAGGACCCCAGCAACTAGATGGAAAACACGATCAGGTCCCTAGCACCTTCCTCACAGACCTAACCTCGCCGCCGCCGGGGATGGCACCACTTGGGAGATAAGAATTCACGTCCCGTGAGCCAGAGGAAGACAAGAAGCAAGCTACATTTTGAAGCAGCGGAGTGCGACCTTCTTCATATTCGTGATTGACACAAGAGAAACCAGTGTCTCGTCCACAAGAGGAACCGGCTACAACTGCAGCAGTATGTCATTAACTGTCATTGCCAGGCAGAACTCCGTCTACCATGCGTTCATCCCAATCTTGTCTTGCACGCCCCGCACCAGGCCTTCGTAGCCCCTTTCTTGGGCTAATCAGCATTCGCCCCTTGCTGATGTCTTCTTCCAGATGCCTCTTATTTCATAGAGGTTTTTCTCATTTTTCTTTTGTTGTTTTCAAATTTGTTTCTTGCTAGATCACTGCATGCAAGATATTTCAACTACAAAGTTTTGGGTTCATCGTTTCTGGCATATGCTAGTGAAGCAACCTATATATATGCACCGAGAAAAAATATTTTCTTTTGAGAATTACTGAGAAACAATATGTACACAAGTTTCTTTATGTCAAGCTACACCTAACCACTGGCCACGCGAACCTACCTTGAAAGCCCAACAGCCAAACTCGTATGGACTCTGCTTGTCAACCAAAACTGACTGGTCCACAACCCACAAACATTTTAGATAAGGACTCCACTAACTGTCAAACGTTGTGTTTTTAGTAACATTAACGGATGCCTTCACCTCCAATTACATGCATTCATGCATTAGAATAACTCTCTCTCTCTCTCTCTCTCTCTCTCTCTCTCTCTCTCTCTCTCTCTCTCTCTCTCTCTCGTCCCATGTGTACTCCTTCCTCTAATTACATGTATGCACTTGAGAGAGAGAAAATAATGTCATCATATATATTCTATTTATTTCAACATTTCAAAAAAAATATAGCTCAAATCGTGGGTCCGATTCAAAATCCCCTTTCGCTACTAAATCAGTCGGAAGACTAAAGAATCCATGGGAAGACTAAAAAAATCTGGAGTCTTCCAGGATCCATCGGAAGACTAAAGAATTCACCGGTTTCTGTACCACAGAGCTGAACCGCACAATATAAGCATACATATATTGATGAATTTTTTGATTTTCATTCGAGGTTTTCCTAGATTTTGATGTCCATGTACTACAAGCTCTTAAATAGTTTCCACTAGTTGTTACCCTCAATGAGTGGCTAAGAAAGATGAGTTGCTGGCCTTGGTTTTTGCTTGTAAGAGGGGTGTAGCAGCCTGGAAGCTGACTCGTTTAATTAGAGGGAAACCAAAGAGTGAGGGATATAAGAAGCCACAAGTAAACAACAAGATGCACACCCAATCAGCGGTGCGTGGCCTTCTTCATGTTTGCGGCATCAAAAGACATACATGCCTTGTGAACGAGGAAAGCCGACTATAACGGGAACATTGTGTAATCAAATGCCGTTGCAAGGCAGAGCTCCGTCTACCCTTCCCGCCGTGTCTCCCACGTCCTCTATTCCTGAGACCATCATAGCCTGTTTCTTGGACCGATTCTCCTCACCGTTCAGTTGATGTCTGCCTCTTATTCCATAAGTTTTTTCCACCATTCTTTTGTTGTTTTCATATTTTCCTTCTAGCTAGGTCACTGAATGCGAGGCATCTCAACTACACTGTTTTGGATTTCCCATTGGGGCAAGTTTTTTTTTTTGAGGCAAATTGGGGCAAGTGCCAGTGGAGCAACATGTAGACTAACCATCTGGGTCAGGCCTGGCCCTAAAACCCGACAACGAAGCACGTCTTAACAACACTTGTCAACCAAAGCCGCCTAGCCCATAAGCCACAAATACTTTAGATTATTGTTTTTATAAAAAAAGATACATGATAATCATTTGAAAACTGGTTATTTTAATATGTTGAATTTTTTTAGAAAAGGAGGAATACCCCCGGTCTCTGCATCTGGACGATGCATACGACCAATTTATTAATTATTAACACAAAACCTTACAAAGTCGTACAACAGTAAGACCAAAGACACCATCTTCGCAACCTCTGTCGCTACTCCTATCTAACTGATGAAGGGGCGCTGATGGTCTGGGCCTAATACCAAATAGACCTCGCAGCCAAACCTAACATCTAAGACCTGAGGTCCCAACCAGGACGCCTGCCGGGTATGGGCACCCACCAGTCCGGCGTGCTCCTCAACTAGGTCGCCTGCCGGGTATGAGGCCGCCACAGCCACCTGCCACATATCCATCTTCAGAGCTGTACTGTTGAATTGCCCTTGCCCGGTCTCGCTGCCGCCGACGCCACCATAACGCCAGACAGCGTCGACCTCCTGCGCGTGTGCGTCACCACACATCTGACGCCAAGCCTCCGTTGCTCCATGCCGCCAAGAGAACGAAACACCGCTCCACCGAAAGGGAGGCGGCACACCCCCACCCCTCACCTGCATACCCTTCCATCCGATCCCAATGTCCTTGGCGTCGCCTCCAGGAAGGTTACGGTGCACGGGGCGCTGCCGACGCCCGATCCGCATCGGATCTTGGGCTTTCACCCGGACATGGGTCGGAGTGGAGAGATGGTGCCCTCAGCAGCGCCCCCAAGGAGGAAAGCGGCGCCAAAAAGCGGCGGCGCCGCTGCCGGCCAGCCAAGGCGGCCAAGGTTTCCCTCGGACACCGATCTGCTCCACCAAAACACACCGGAGTTGGATCCAGCAAGATCCAAACCGAACCGGGGAATGGGAAGGGATGCATGGAAGGGAAGGGGGGCAATACCTCCAGATCTGGCATGCCTGCGGCACGCCGTCCTCACGGCCAAACCCTCAGGCATGCCGCACGCCACGCCAGCAGGGGCCGTCGTTGCTGGATCCAATGGCCTCCACGAAGAAGCGCCGAAGACCCCGCCGCCACCTTCCCCGGCGCCCGCGCGGGCTTTCTCGGCGTTCATCTCCGGTGGCAACGAGGGGGTGGGGGAGGTGGGGGGAGGCGGCGGGGGAAAACCCTAGACTCCCCCGAGTCGCCCTAGGGGCGACGCGAGGGACGGGAGGGACGGGCTATCCAAATCGAATGAACGGTAAATTCTAAACTGTTTAATTTTACACTCTTTTAGGATGGAACAAGGTCGATAATTTTACACTCTTTTAGGATGGAACAACGTCGATCTTGGCTTTTTTATGTCATCCCTCTCGGATGAACGGTAAATTCTTAAAAAAAAGGCTAAAAACCAAAATAAACATTTTTTTGCAAACATGAAGGAATGTTCCTCGTGCTTGCAAAGTTCATATTCGTGGGAGCCGTGGAAAATAAAACAAAATTGATGCTCCGGAAATAATACTTTGGAACGCATTTTGGAGCTCTATTATTATTATTATTATTATTGTTGTTGTTGTTGTTGTTGTTGTTGCTGCTGCTATGACTTCCAGAAATGTAATTGCATAATGAAACTTTGCGACCACTTCAAACATTCGTTGATGTTAGCCAAAAAGCAGAATTTCTTGAAAAAAATTTATGTTTTACCATTTATACCAAAAGCATTTGAGCTCGAGCTAAGAGAAAGATACTTGGGGCTGGTACATGAAGGCAGAGTTTTCCACCAGGCCGCCATAACGCGCACAACAACTTTCTTTTCACCTACAGTTTCTTCTTCCATTTTTTTCTTTCACCAGGATCAGATCACCGACAGCTACAGATCTCTCCACACGGGCCACGAGGCTGAGTGATGAACCGACCACACGAAAGCAAAACCGGAGAGAGAGAGAGAGTGTGTGTGTTCAGAACTTGAGCTCTGAATCTGAAGCAAGTCGGCAGGGTTACTGACTGCTGCGTGTGAGAGAGACTATGGATGGATCCTCCGAAAGAAAAGAATCCTGCAGTGCTTACCACTTTGTTTACTGTCAGCCGCTGGTAGATCCTGTCGGTGAGCCGATGAGTTCACTGGCGCTAATTAATCTTGAAAACCATGCCGGTGATCTAAGTCTGCATGAGTAGCACAGACTTTAAAATTCAAAAAAACAAAGTAGTACAGACTATATAATTTACAAATATTCAAGTACGCGTAAGGTGGCTTCCCGCAGGGTCAACGCATGGGGGTTCACGCGGAGGTGAACGGAGGCCCGGACATTGACCCGGCCGTCGGCCAGGTTCAGGCATGCCTCGTGCCCGGATCCACGGCCAGGTCAAAGATTCATAGATTTGTATACTCCAACTACACTAGTCGCATAGAGCGTTTAGATCACACAGTCGCATGAGGAGGGTCGGGGGCTGAGGGGGTGAAGTGATCAAGTGAAGCTCCCATCATGCAACGGCAAGATCACAGCACACTGTTTTAAAAAAAAATACTCGTGGTCGAGGATTGCGAGCTACGATTGCCCGATTGCAATGTCGGTTGTCATTCACGAGAGGGAGATGGGATCTGGATCCGGCGTGCAATTGCTGGAGCGAGGGACCATGTGCATAGATAAAGCATTGGTCGTTCTCTTTTTTTATTATTATTTCTACTCAGCTGACTCGAGTCTCGAGAGCGTAGCTCCAGCTGGTGAGAAGTGCAGCCTACACTGTTTCACCGAGGCTGTACTCCCTCCGGTCCTTTTTACTCTGCATATTAAAATTTTCTAAAATCAATATCTGCCATGTTAAAGTTATACAATATGAAACTTTAAGTCATGACACATCTATTGATATTGATTTCAGATTGTGAATGTTGGTATTTTTTCTATAAAATTTGTCAAACTTTACGAGGCTTGACTTTATTCAAATCTTATACAAACTAAAAAGAACCGGAGGGAGTACTACTCTCAAGAAAAGCTACAAGTTTGAAAGCCGGAATTGCACTTTTCAGAATCGACTAGGATACCCCGGCTCCCCAAATGATAACTCCCCTTCAAACAAAAGAGACGAATTTTGTAGAAAAATGTACAATAGTGCAATAAGTTGAGTAATTGACAAAAAACTACTCCCATGTTGGGGGTTACGGTCCCGCAGAACTACCATTCCTTTTACCGTCAACAAAAAACTACCACTTTTAAGCTAATTGCATGACAAAAAACTATCACTTTCGGGTAGTGACCGTTTTGCTAATTTTAAACCCGATTATGATATATGTGACTCGTATGTCCGAACGCCTAACGGCCTCAGCCTCGGGCGCGGGATCTACCTGGTGGAATCAGGTCAAAGAGACCGACTTGCTCTCCTCTTCCCCTTCGTATTTCACTCTCTCCCGAGCTCACTCCTACGCAGCATCTCCGCTACTCTCCTCTCATCTCCTTCTCCTCACACGCCGATGATGCCACAAGGATGCCTTTGTGGAACAACAGCGGGGAGAGCATGGACGACGACATTAGTGAGCTCAGCAGCATGCAGATGGAGTATTTCGTAAGTCATTTACTCTCCTAGGGCTACGGTTAGGGTTTCATGATATTTGAGATAATATCGGTTAGTTGCTCACGATTCAATCATGATGCTGATGTCACGGTCGCAGCAAACTCTCGACACCGTCGTGGATCCTAGTTTCTATGGTGACGTGGTTTAATTCGAAACTAAGTGTATCGTGCACATGCAGAGGCCCAACAAGTTTGTTGCTTTTGAAGGCACTGACACCGGCGGGGAATTCAAAGTTATGCTGCTCAGGTAAGGATTATTAGGTCATGACAGTCATGGTCACTGTTTAAGAATTCATCTGATCAATCAATTAACGGGTCAGTTAATCGCTACTCGTAGGATGGCCGAATCGAATAGTACCTAGTTGTGACGCCCCCGATTTAATCGCACACTAATCATACACGCAAACGTGTACGATCAAGATCAGGGACTCACGGGAAGATATCACAACACAACTCTACCAATAAAATAAGTCATACAAGCATCATATTACAAGCCAGGGGCCTCGAGGGCTCGAATACAAGAGCTCGATCATGGACGAGTCAGCGGAAGCAACAATATCAGAGTACAGACATAAGTTAAACAAGATTGCCTTAAGAAGGCTAGCACAAACTGAGATACAGATCGAAAGAGGCGCAGGCCTCCTGCCTGGGATCCTCCTAACTACTCCTGGTCATCGTCAGCGGGCAACACGTAGTAGTAGGCACCTCGGGCGTAGTAGGAGTCGTCGTCGACGGTGGCGGCTGGGTCCTGGACTCCAACATCTGGTTGCGACAACCAGGTAGAAGGGATAGGGGGAAAAGAGGGAGAAGGCAACCGTGAGTACTCATCCAAAGTACTCGCAAGCAAGGAGCTACACTACATATGTATGCATTGGTATCAAATGGAATAAGGGTATCATATGTGGACTGAACTGCAGAAAGCCAGAATAAGGGGGGATAGCTAGCCCTTTCAAAGACTACGCTTCTGGCAGCCTCCGTCTTGCAGCATGTAGAAGAGATTAGACTGAAGTCCTCCAAGTAGTATCGCATAGCATAATCCTAACCGATGATCCTCCCCTCGTCGCCCTGTGAGAGAGCGATCACCGGTTGTATCTGGCACTTGGAAGGGTGTGTTTTATTAAGTATCCGGTTCTAGTTGTCATAAGGTCAAGGTACAACTCCAAGTCGTCCTGTTACCGAAGATCGCGGCTATTCGAATAGATTAACTTCCCTGCAGGGGTGCACCACATAACCCAACACGCTCGATCCCATTTGGCCGGACACACTTTCCTAGGTCATGCCCGGCCTCGGAAGATCAACACGTCGTAGCCCTACCTAGGCACAACAGAGAGGTCAGCACGCCGGTCTAAATCCTAAGGCACAGGGGTCTGGGCCCATCGCCCATTGCACACCTGCACGTTGCGTACGCGGCCGGAAGCAGAACTAGCCCCCTTAATACAAGAGCAGGCTTACGGTCCAATCCGGCGCGCGCCACTCAGTCGCTGACGTCACGAAGACTTCGGCTGATACCACGACGTCGAGTGCCCATAACTGTCCCCGCGTAGATGGTTAGTGCGTATAGGCCAGTAGCCAGACTCAGATCAAATACCAAGATCTCGTTAAACGTGTTAAGTATCTGCGAACGCCGACCAGGGCCACGCCCACCTCTCTCCTAGGTGGTCTCAACCTGCCCTGTCGCTCCGCCTCAAAGTAACAGTCGGGGGCTGTCGGGAACCCAGGCCCACCACTACCTAGATGGGGCCACCTGCCCCTTCAGCCTCCATCTCCGAATAGTATCACAGGTAAGGTAACTGTGTAAAGTATATTGTATATGCCCGTGATCACCTCCCGAAGTGATCACGGACCAGTAGTATAGCATGGCAGACGGACAAGAGTGTAGGGCCACTGATGGAACACTAGCATCCTATACTAAGCAGTAGGATAGCAGGTAATGGTAACAACAGTAGTAGCAAGGACAGGCTATGCATCAGGATAGGAATAACGGAAAGCAGTAACATGCTACACTACTCTAATGCAAGTAGTATAGAGGAGAGTAGGCGATATATGATGATCAAGGGGGGCTTGCCTGGTTGCTCTAGCAAGAGAGAGGGGTCGTCAACTCCGTAGTCGTACTGGGTAGCAGCGGCGTCGGTCTCGGTGTCTAGCAGAAGAAGAGGGGGGAAGAAACAATGAATATAATGCAAACAGATGCATAACGATGCATGACAAGACAAGTAACGGTGCTAGGGGTGCCCTAACGCGGTATTAGGTGATACCGGTGAAGGGGGATAACATCCGGGAAAGTATCCCCGGTGTTTCGCGTTTTCGGATAGACGAACCGGAGGAGGAAAGTTGCGTGTTCGCTATGCTAGGGATGCGTGGCGGATAAACGGGCTGCGTATTCAAATTCGTCTCGTCGTTCTGAGCAACTTTCATGTATAAAGTATTTTCATCCGAATTACGGATTAAAAGATATGATTTTCTAAAGATTTAAATCATTTTCTGATTTAATTATTTATTTAAACCCAACATTATCCAGAACAGTGAATGATGACGCAAGCATGACATCTGGGTGATGTCAGTAGGTCAACTGGTCGGTTGACCAGTCAAACAGACAGGTGGGTCCAGTGGGACCCACATGTCATTGTCTGTTATCTAATTAACCAGGTTAATTAGTTTAGTTAATCAGATTAGTTATGTTAATTAATCAAAGTTAATTAGGTGAAACTAGTTAATTAGGCTAATCTAATTAGGATTAATTAAGTTAATTAATTAATTAATTAATTAATTAATATTTTTATTTTTATTTAGTTTTAATTTTTTTTAAATCCTTTTCTTTTTATTAAATGTTTTGGGGGGTGGGGGCCCCCTTCGTCATAGGCACAGAGGGGGTTTGGGGCCCGGCTGTCAAAAGGCCCCTGTGGCCTTAGTGGGCACGGGCGTGGGGCGCAGCCCGAGCGGGCGGGCAAGCCCGGCAGGGCGCCGGAGCAGGGAGAGGCCGGTGGCCACGGCGAGCTAGGCAGGGCGCGGGGGTCTCCATGCGGCGCAGCAGGGCGAGGCCACAGTGGCGATAGGGCGCGCGCAGCCCAACTGGTCCCTGGCGCTGGCTAGGGCGGAGGAGGGCGCCGGCCAGGGCAAGGGGCAGGGGCGGAGCGGGACGGCGGACGGCGCGAGCATGGCGTGGACGGCGACTGCGGGGCCGGCGAGCAGAGGCGCGAGAGAGAGGAGCGCGGAGACGAGCGCGGCAGCAAGCTCACATTGGGGCATAGGGAACGGGGCAGTGGGGGTTGGGGAGGACGACGACGACGTGCGTGGCGGAGACGAGGTGTAGGCCGGCGAGGAGGTGCGGGCTCCGGGCGCGGCGTCCTGGCGCGGGATGGCGAGGTCGTCGCGACGACGGGCGACGGGATCGGGTGTGCAGGGCGGCGCGGGATCGGGCCCCTCCCCGATCTAGAGTGTGGGGGCACCGGGAAGGAGGGTTGAGGAGGCGGGCGCTGGGCGGCGGCAGCGATGGTGAACGGCGGCGCCGCCAACGGGGACGGCCCGATCCGATCTGGATCGGGTGAGAGGGAGAGAAGAGGGAGTGTGGGGGGAAGTGGGGTGACGGCTAGGGTTTCGGTCGGGTGGGGGGTTAAGGGAGGGTGTGGGGGGGCCGGCTGGGCCGTGGGGTGGGCCGGCCCGTTCGGGCGGCTGAGGCCAGCTGGGCCACTTGGCCCAGTGAGAGGGGGGGTTGCTTTGCCTTTTTTTTCTCTGTTTTGTTTTTATCTATTTGCATTTCTGCTTTTAAACCTTTTAAATTATTTAGACATTTTATAAAAATGTGTTTGCTGCACCATAATTACCTTTGTAATATTTGGCAACCACCAAACATTTTTTTTTTCAATTTTTGAAAACTTTTATTGCCGACATTAATTTTAATTTTAAATTTGAATTTGACGCGGTTTGAACTAACGGACGTTTAGCAACAATAATTGGGATGACATGGCATCATTAGCGTGGGATTACTGTAGTAAGACTATCCGGGCGTTACAAATCTCCTCCACTACAAGAAATCTCGTCCCGAGTTTAGGAGGTAGAAGGAAACAGTGCGGGGTATTCATCACGAAGACGATCCTCGCGTTCCCAGGTGGCTTCGTCTTCAGAGTGATTCGACCACTGGACCTTGAGGAACTTGATCGCCTTCTGACGTGTGCGGCGTTCAGCTTGGTCGAGAATGCGGACCGGATGCTCTTTATAGGAGAGGTCTTGTTGCAATTCAAGCACTTCATGATCCACTGCTCGGATTGGGTCCTTGAAGCAGCGTCGGAGTTGTGACACGTGGAACACATCGTGAACCTGAGAGAGGTTCGGCGGAAGCTCCAGTTGATATGCCACCTTTCCACGCCTTTCGAGAATAGTGAAAGGACCAATATAGCGGGGAGCTAGCTTTCCTTTGATCCCGAAGCGGTGTGCACCCTTCATTGGTGTAACTCGAAGATAAGCCTTTTCGCCAGGTTGATAGACCATGTCTTGGTGATGACGGTCATACTGACTTTTCTGACGTGACTGAGCAGTCTTGAGATTCTCGTGAATAATGCGAACTTATTCTTCGGCCTGTTGGATAATATCCGGACCAAAGAGTGGACGTTCTCCAGTTTCTGACCAGTTCAGAGGGGTTCGACACTTTCGTCCATATAGTACTTCGAAGGGGGACATCTTTAGACTAGCTTGATAGCTATTATTATAAGAGAACTCGGCATATGGAAGAGATTCCTCCCATTTCTTGCCGAATGATATTACACAAGCTCGAAGCATGTCTTCGAGAACTTGGTTGACACGTTCAACCTGTCCTTGCGACTGAGGATGAAACGCAGTACTGAACGACAGATGAGTTCCCATAGCTTCTTGGAAACTCGCCCAAAACCTTGAAGTGAATAAGCTGCCACGGTCTGAACTGATAACCAGTGGAATACCGTGAAGTGAAACAATTCTGCCCATGTAGAGAGTAGCAAGCTGACTAGCAGTGATTGTCTCTTTGACCGCCAGAAAATGTGCAACTTTAGAAAGCCAGCCAATGACGACAAGAATAGCATCATTACCTTTCTGCGACTTGGGAAATCCAGTGATGAAGTCCATCTCAACATGGTCCCATTTCCATTCAGGAATAGAGATAGGTTGCAGAGTTCCAGCAGGCCTTTGATGCTCAGCTTTGATACGACGGCAAACGTCACACTCCGCAACATAACAAGCAATGTCCTGCTTCATATTAGACCACCAGAATCTTTGGCGAATATCCTGATACATCTTCGTACTACCAGGATGGATGGACAGAGGCGTATCATGAGCTTCTTGCATAACCCTTTTAGTCTTATCCAGGTTTTTCTTCGAACATGGTACCACTAGGCGGCCTTTGAAATACAAGGCGCCATCGTCGGCGATAGTGAAGAATGAGGGCTTCCCTTCTGCTAGATGGCGTTTAATCTTATGGACTTCAGAGTCATAACCTTGAATAGTCTTTATACCCGCTACGAGATCTGGTACGACAGCCAGGGTATTTAGAGAACCCTTAGTAACAACAAGAAGATTCATCTTGCGGAACTCCGGGGGAGGGGGAGCGAGTGCTCCAGGAGGAACAATATGGAGGTTCAGCTTTCTAAATTCTTCGACAAGCGAGGGCTGAACTTTGTGAACCTGGAGGTGGTTGCAGTAAGACTTGCAGCTCAAGGCATCAGCCATTACATTAGCCTTGCCGGGGGTATATGATATACCCACGTCAAAGTCTGCAACAGTCTCCATCCATCTTTGCTGACGGAGGTTCAGATCTGGCTGAGTAAATAGATACTTCAGACTTTGGTGATCGGTGAAGATCTCGCAACGGTTACCGAGAAGGTAGTGTCGCCACTGCTTTAGTGCATGAATGACAGCAGCAAGCTCGAGGTCGTGAACTGGGTAGTTTTCTTCGTGAGGGCGCAGTTGACGAGAGGCATAAGCAATCACTCTGCGCTGTTGCATTAGGACACAACCTAATCCTTGACGGGAAGCGTCGCAGTAAATGACGAAGTCCTTCTTAGTATCAGGTGGAGCAAGCACGGGCGTAGAAGTCAACTTGTCTTTGAGCGCCTGGAAACTTTCCTGACACTTGTCTGTCCATTCAAACTTGACACCCTTATGCAACAGATTAGTCAGAGGCCTGGCAATCTTGGAGAAGTTCTCGACGAATCGACGGCAATAGCTGGCGAGGCCGAGAAAACTTCGGACTTGCTTCACATTCTTCGGAGGAGTCCAATCGAGAATAGCCTGAACTTGTTCAGGGTTGACGGCAATACCATTCTTGGAGATGACATGCCCAAGATAGGTTACTTCGGGGAGCCAGAATTCACACTTGGAATACTTAGCATACAGCTGATGCTCACGAAGCTTTTCTAGCACCAGACGAAGATGTCCAGCATGTTCTTCCTCGTTCTTAGAAAATACAAGGATATCGTCCAAATAAACCACGACGAACTTGTCGAGGTAATCCATGAATATATAGTTCATCAGACGAGAGAAGGTGGCTAGAGCATTCGTTAAGCCGAATGACATGGCGGTGTACTCGTATGATCCATACCGAGTCAGGAAGGCGGTTTTTGGGATGTCCTCTTCACAAACACGGATCTGGTGGTAACCCAACCTCAAGTCGAGTTTGGAGAACACTGATGAGCCAGCCAGTTGATCATAAAGATCATTGATCCGAGGAAGAGGGTATTTATTCTGAATGGTAGCTTGGTTTATAGGACGGTAGTCTTGGACTAATTGGTTTGTCCCATCCTTTTTCTTAACAAAGAGAGAAGGTGCTCCCCAAGGAGAGCAACTTGGGCGAATGAAACCTTTGACAAGAGATTTGTCGATTTCCTCCTTAAACTCAATGAGTTCATGCGGCGGCATCTTATAGGGTCGTTTAGCTATAGGGGTGGTGCCGGGTTTCAAGTCGATGATGAACTCGACAGCTCTAGCAGGGGGAATCCCTGGAAGTTCTTCTGGGAAGACGTCTTGGAATTCACGAACGACGGGAATGTTTTCAATGCCCTCGAGTGGTGCAGCGTTCAACGCATTCAAGGCATAAAGTCGTGCCTCGGCGTTCTGAACTAGATGAGCTTGGTAAGCTATTATTTCGTCAGAAGGGTGTAGCAGATGGATGACCTTAGTGGCACAAACTATAGAAGCAGTATGCACTTTCAACCAATCCATTCCCAGAATGAGGTCGATGTTAGACGACTTCAGGATAATGGGAGAGGCATAGAATTCCAGCCCTTCGATTTCCACGGGGACATCGATGCCAACCAGTGAGGTTTGACATTGTCCCACGGGGATTTTTACCAATACCGAAGTGTTCATCTCCTCACATTTAGCGTCATGCTTGTATGCAAAATCTTCTGACATGAATGAATGCGATGCTCCTGAATCGAATAAAACAGATGCAGGTACTGAGTTTACGAGGAGTGTACCCATCACGGTAGCAGGCTGGTCTAGAACTTCATTGAGATCAACGTGGTTGGCATGAACACGACCATCAGACTTGGCATTGTTGTTGCGAGGTTGGTTGCTTCCACGGCCAGCTGTGGGGAGGGTCAGTTGATTCTGGTTCTGATTGCAATCCCTAGCACGGTGACCTGGCTGACCACACTTGTAGAAGAGACCATTATTGGGAGTGGGAACAGGAGCTTGTGGTGGTGGAGCTGAAAGTCTTGGCTGCCTAGTTGGAGGAGCAGGCAGACGAGGTGCAGCATAGGTCTGCCTTGGGGCAGGTGCATTCGGCTGGTACATGCTGTTGGGAATCCAAATCTTGCGCTTCTGCGAAAACGGGCCCGAAGATGAGCCTGTGTCACGGTTGCGCCTGTGAGAGCTCTGGTATTCCTGCAGACCAGTTTCGACATTGATGGCTTTGTTCACCAGAGTGGCGAAATCAGCAAAGTCATGCACTAGAAGTGCGAGCTTGATGTCAGCTTGAAGCCATCATGGAACTTCTCATGTCTGCGTGCATCAGTTGCAATGTCCTCTTCAGCATAGCGGGACAAGTCCAGAAACTCCCGTTGGTAAGCTTCCACAGTTTTGTTGCCTTGGGTGAGGTTGCGGAACTCACGCTTCTTCCAGTCCATGACTCCCTGAGGAATGAAGAGAGCACGGAAGGCGGCTTGGAAGTCTGGCCAGGTGATGATTGTTCCAGCTGGCAGAGTACGCCTGTGGCTGTCCCACCATTGAGCCGCGGGTCCTTTCAGGAAGAAGGAAGCAAAGGTGACATAGCTGGCAGGGGCTACATCAGTAGACTCCATCTCATAGGTGATGTCATGGAGCCAGTCGTCAGCATCTAGAGGCTGAGTTGAGCTGCGGTACACGGTTGGGTTGAGGCGCATGAAATCCTGCAGAGTCACTTGGGTTGGCTGTTGGTTCATATTGGGACGAGGAAACTGAGCCATAATATTCTCCATGAACTGACGATTCAGCTCAAACTGTTGCATCATCCCAGCCATGTACTCAGGCGGTGGTGGGGCGTTGCCACCACGACCATGACCACCTGGTCTAACCATCCTGCTATTATATAACAGTGGTAGTTCAGCATTGAGAAATTTGCAAAGACAAGAATCATTCATGATGAAACATGCACAACGAAAGCAGCACGATAGATACTACATAGTAGTCGGCATATCTTACAAAAGAGATCATGCATAGAATTTGTTACACAGAGTTCAGTACACAGGCTAAGACATCATAGGCGGCACACAGGCTCGTGGCGAATGCATCTAACACTAACAAGCAAGTCTACATCAGTCCCATGCGGTATTGCAGAGGTAGGTGTAGCCCGACAGCTGGTAGTGACGCGAAGGGAAGACCTCCACGCGAGTAGCCTGGGGTCCGCGGATATTCTGGCGCGGAACCCGATGCGCAGGTGGCAGGAGAGGACCCAATGCAGGAGAGTAGCCTCCCACATCTGGCCAGCCGACGCCCTGGGGCATCAAGGTCCGGGCAGGGTAGATCGCAGAACGCGACAGATCACTAGAGCGGACAGAGGGGTGCAACAGCGTCAGAGCATGATACAGGTGCTGACGGGTGGTGTACAGCTCGTGACGAAGAGCTCGGTTAGCTCTATCCAGCCCATCAGCATGAAGAACCAGGTTCTGATGGTAGAAGGGCTCTCGGGTGACAGTGGAGTAGGCAGCAGTGTAGTATCCCTCCGCACCAACATCGGAAGCGATAGCAATGGGCCTGAAGGGGGAGGTATCCAACTCCAGATACTCTCCACAAAGACGTGTCAGAGCAGCATAAGCAGCATCGTGGACCGCCATATCGATAGTCACTCCAACTCCATGAGCAGTGTGCAGCACGGTAGTGGAGTCATACTCCCGAGAGTAGAGGTGGACGATGGCACGGTACTGCTCCTGGTTGAAGTCCTGATACTCCTCATAGACGGTGTACTCAGGGTGCCAGCGATAACCCAGATAGGTCATCATCTCAACCAACACAGTAGGTGATCCTGAGGCACCAATGGCCGTCGTGTGGCACACGACCTGCCTCGTGGGTTCCATCTGAAAACAAGGATGTTTTCACAGGAGTCAAATGACAATGTGGATAATGTTCAAATACCACTCCAAAGAATAACTAGGGCTTATCCAACTTTGGGGTGAACGTGGTCACGGGATCCTAGTGTTAGAGTTAGTAAAATCGTTTAACCCGAGTAGGAGAGAGTTTAGTGTCCCAGAGTAAGGACCGAGGAGTAAAAGAGCCTAATACCACCCAGATGGCGATGTGGGCCCGTAAGGCACACAACCAAGTTAGTAAAAGTTTTTGTAATGTCTAGACTCAACTTCGGCCAAGGAGTGTGGAAGGGGTATTCCTACAGGCAGTCGGCTCTGATACCAACTTGTGACGCCCCCGATTTAATCGTACACTAATCATACACGCAAACGTGTATGATCAAGATCAGGGACTCACGGGAAGATATCACAACACAACTCTACCAATAAAATAAGTCATACAAGCATCATATTACAAGCCAGGGGCCTCGAGGGCTCGAATACAAGAGCTCGATCATAGACGAGTCAGCGGAAGCAACAATATCAGAGTACAGACATAAGTTAAACAAGATTGCCTTAAGAAGGCTAGCACAAACTGAGATACAGATCGAAAGAGGCGCAGGCCTCCTGCCTGGGATCCTCCTAACTACTCCTGGTCGTCGTCAGCGGGCAGCACGTAGTAGTAGGCACCTCCGGCGTAGTAGGAGTCGTTGTCGACGGTGGCGGCTGGGTCCTGGACTCCATCATCTGGTTGCGACAACCAGGTAGAAGGGATAGGGGGAAAAGAGGGAGAAGGAAATCGTGAGTACTCATCCAAAGTACTCGCAAGCAAGGAGCTACACTACATATGTATGCATTGGTATCAAATGGAATAAGGGTATCATATGTGGACTGAACTGCAGAAAGCCGGAATAAGGGGGGATAGCTAGCCCTTTCGAAGACTATGCTTCTGGCAGCCTCCGTCTTGCAGCATGTAGAAGAGATTAGACTGAAGTCCTCCAAGTAGTATCGCATAGCATAATCCTAACCGATGATCCTCCCCTCGTCGCCCTGTGAGAGAGCGATCACCGGTTGTATCTGGCACTTGGAAGGGTGTGTTTTATTAAGTATCCGGTTCTAGTTGTCATAAGGTCAAGGTACAACTCCAAGTCGTCCTGTTACCGAAGATCACGGCTATTCGAATAGATTAACTTCCCTGCAGGGGTGCACCACATAACCTAACACGCTCGATCCCATTTGGCCGGACACACTTTCCTGGGTCATGCCCGGCCTCGGAAGATCAACACGTCGCAGCCCTACCTAGGCACAACAAAGAGGTCAGCACGCCGGTCTAAATCCTATGGCGCAGGGGTCTAGGCCCATCGCCCATTGCACACCTGCACGTTGCGTACGCGGCCGGAAGCAGAACTAGCCCCCTTAATACAAGAGCAGGCTTACGGTCCAATCCGGCGCGCGCCACTCAGTCGCTGACGTCACGAAGACTTCGGCTGATACCACGACGTCGAGTGCCCATAATTGTCCCCGTGTAGATGGTTAGTGCGTATAGGCCAGTAGCCAGACTCAGATCAAATACCAAGATCTCGTTAAACGTGTTAAGTATCTGCGAACGCCGACCAGGGCCACGCCCACCTCTCTCCTAGGTGGTCTCAACCTGCCCTGTCGCTCCGCCTCAAAGTAACAGCCGGGGGCCGTCGGGAACCCAGGTCCACCACTACCTGGATGGGGCCACCTGCCCCTTCAGCCCCCATCTCCGAATAGTATCACAGGTAAGGTAACTGTGTAAAGTATATTGTATATGCCCGTGATCACCTCCCGAAGTGATCACGGCCCAGTAGTATAGCATGGCAGACGGACAAGAGTGTAGGGCCACTGATGGAACACTAGCATCCTATACTAAGCAGTAGGATAGCAGGTAATGGTAACAACAGTAGTAGCAAGGACAGGCTATGCATCAGGATAGGAATAACGGAAAGCAGTAACATGCTACACTACTCTAATGCAAGCAGTATAGAGGAGAGTGGGCGATATCTGGTGATCAAGGGGGGGGGCTTGCCTGGTTGCTCTGGCAAGAGAGAGGGGTCGTCAACTCCGTAGTCGTACTGGGTAGCAGCGGCGTCGGTCTCGGTGTCTAGAGGAAGAAGAGGGGGGAAGAAACAATGAATATAATGCAAACAGATGCATAATGATGCATGATAAGACAAGTAACGGTGCTAGGGGTGCCCTAACGTGGTATTAGGTGATACCGGTGAAGGGGGATAACATCCGGGAAAGTATCCCCGGTGTTTCGCGTTTTCGGACAAACGAACCGGAGGGGGAAAGTTGCGTGTTCGCTATGCTAGGGATGCGTGGCGGATAAACGGGCTGCGTATTCAAATTCCTCTCGTTGTTTTGAGCAACTTTCTTGTATAAAGTATTTTCATCCGAATTACGGATTAAAAAATATGATTTTCTAAAGATTTAAATCATTTTCTGATTTACTTATTTATTTAAACCCAACATTATCCAGAACAGTGAATGATGATGCAAGCATGACATCAGGGTGATGTCAGCAGGTCAACTGGTCGGTTGACCAGTCAAACAGACAGGTGGGTCCAGTGGGACCCACATGTCATTGTCTGTTATCTAATTAACCAGGTTAATTAGTTTAGTTAATCAGATTAGTTATGTTAATTAATCAAAGTTAATTAGGTGAAACTAGTTAATTAGGCTAATCTAATTAGGATTAATTAAGTTAATTAATTAATTAATTAATTAATATTTTTATTTTTATTTAGTTTATTTTTTTTAATCCTTTTCTTTTTATTAAACATTCTGGGGGGTGGGGGCCCCCTTCGTCATAGGCACAGAGGGGGTTTGGGGCCCGGCTGTCAAAAGGCCCCTGTGGCCTTAGTGGGCACGGGCGTGGGGCGCAGCCCGAGCGGGCGGGCAAGCCCGGCAGGGCGCCGGAGCAGGGAGAGGCCGGTGGCCACGGCGAGCTAGGCAGGGCGCGGGGGTCTCCATGCGGTGCAGCAGGGCGAGGCCACAGTGGCGATAGGGCGCGCGCAGCCCAACTGGTCCCTGGCGCTGGCTAGGGCGGAGGAGGGCGCCGGCCAGGGCAAGGGGCAGGGGCGGAGCGGAACGGCGGACGGCGCGAGCATGGCATGGACGGCGACTGCGGGGCCGGCGAGCAGAGGCGCGAGAGAGAGGAGCACGGAGACGAGCGCGGCAACAAGCTCACATTGGGGCGTAGGAAACGGGGCAGTGGGAGTTGGGGAGGACGATGATGACGTGCGTGGCGGAGACGAGGTGTAGGCCGGCGAGGAGGCGCGGGCTCCGGGCGTGGCGTCCTGGCGCGGAATGGCGAGGTCGTCGCGGCGACGGGCGACGGGATCGGGTGTGCAGGGCGGCGCGGGATCGGGCCCTCCCCGATCTAGAGTGTGGGGGCACCGGGAAGGAGGGTTG
>NC_041392.1:43875504-43887886 GCF_002162155.2 Triticum dicoccoides
GGCTGAGGCCAGCTGGGCCACTTGGCCCAGTGAGAGGGGGGTTGCTTTGCCTTTTTTTTCTCTGTTTTGTTTTTATCTATTTGCATTTCTGCTTTTAAACCTTTTAAATTATTTAGACATTTTATAAAAATGTGTTTGCTGCACCATAATTACCTTTGTAATATTTGGCAACCACCGAACATTTTTGTTTCAATTTTTGAAAACTTTTATTGCCGACATTAATTTTAATTTTAAATTTGAATTTGACGCGGTTTGAACTAACGGACGTTTAGCAACAATAATTGGGATGACATGGCATGATTAGCGTGGGATTACTGTAGCAAGACTATCCGGGCGTTACACTAGTCGTCGTGTTAACTTGTCAGGCCGATTAACTTGCCTATGAGACCGGTTAATAGGTTGTCAGGCCGATTAATCGTTGCTGTCCCATTAACTTAGGGGAAAACAAAGCCTAAAATTTTGGTTCCTAACGCCTCCCGTTCCCCTCTCACTCCTCATCAACTAGGGTTCGAAAAAATCGTAACATATTTGGTATATTACATAGTTGAGAGCATGAGAGTATGGTATAATACCTTAAAATTTTAGATATATGTTGGCAAAATCCTATTTAATTTACCGATTAATCCAATTAATAGGCCGATTAGTTGATTAATCGCTACTCCCAGGCCGACCGAGCAGCTACCAGTTACCGGTTTCCTGCTATTTAGTGGGAAAAGGCACTTTGTGGTCTATTTGGAAAAAAATCACTGAATGGTGGTATGTATTATTGCTATGTTTGTAGTTGATATAGAGCACTTTGTGGTTGTCTGTAGATTGTGTTGTCGTGAATGGTGCATTAGTGTAGTTATAGTATTGACCTAGTGTTGATGTGTATGAACTATGCTAGTGTTGCCCTCTCAGTTTCATTGTTCATTTACGCTTTTCAGTTATCTCTTGAGTGGTATTGTTGTTGTGTCAATTCACTATGTAGTTCAATGTGCACATGAATTTTTCTTTTCGCTGAATTTAACTGAAACTAAATCTCACTGAAATTAACTCAATTATGTCTGTCAGTCCCTTACTGCTTGTCTCTAAGTTACCCTATTATGCAAGTCACTGAATGATTGTGTCTATGATAAGATATAGCAGTGTTGTCAATGTGGTGGTTTAGTTATCATATAGGTGTTGAATATCTAGATTAAGTGTGTGTAATTATATTTTGACTTTGCAGGGTGGTGTTAACTGTGCGGTTGTGCAGTGGGTGGATGCCCTTGGCTTGACATACTGCAAAAGTGCCTAACCAAGCTCTGAGATACGTACCATGAGCATAAATGTGTTGGAGTCATGGACAATGAAACTCATGAGAGAGAGGGGCAAAGCTTAAGAAGGAGAATTATCAGTTGGGCAATATGTACAACCAATTTGTGGATAATGTGTCCAAATTATTTGACTACCAAGATGGCCTGAAGTCTCATGGCATGGATTAAACCAATGAGGCTATCATAGAACTTAAGCAGAAAAAGTAGCAGCTTGAGGAGCAGGCTAAGATTGAGATACAGATGGAAAACTGAAGCTGAAAAACGAGCATAGGTGCATCCTGCAGATTCAAGCTGACATCATCCACAACACACTGAAGACAATGAAGGAGATAGAGATGGGTAGAGGCCTGCTTAAAGACAAAAAGGAGAGGTCGACAGTGCTGGCAACACTCAAAAATCCAGTTGCCGCTCGGCTACCTCGACCCCAAGTTTAAAGTTTTAGTATTGTCAAATTCTTTTTTATCTTCCTCGCCAATATTTTTATCTCAACATCATGACAAAAGAATTTTCAACAGTACTAAAAGTTTCAAAGTTGGCCCAATAAATACTAGTAGGAATAATAGGAATGAAAAATAGTACAAGAGTCAATTTCTATCCATTGTCCAGATTTTTTCCAGGCAGTAGAAGCTGACCCAGACCCAAAGTCTCCGGGCCCTACAAGTACTCCTGGGCCCCATCGCCTCCTTCCTCCCCCAAATCACCGTTCTCCCCCCAAATCCAGTTGCCGCTCGGCTACCTCGACCCCAAGTTTAAAGTTTTAGTATTGTCAAATTCTTTTTTATCTTCCTCGTCAATATTTTTATCTCAACATCATGACAAAAGAATTTTCAACAGTACTAAAAGTTTCAAAGTTGGCCCAATAAATACTAGTAGGAATAATAGGAATGAAAAATAGTACAAGTGTCAATTTCTATCCATTGTCCAGATTTTTTCCAGGCAGTAGAAGCTGACCCAGACCCAAAGTCTCCGGGCCCTACAAGTACTCCTGGGCCCCATCGCCTCCTTCCTCCCCCAAATCACATCCCACTCTCAGATCTCAGAATGGCCGACTCCTCCGCGCCGCACTCCAACGGCGGCGCCGGCGCCGAGGCGGAGGCGGTGCCCCGGTCCCTGGCGCCGCCGCGGAGGGTGGCGCTGGTGACGGGCATCACGGGGCAGGACGGGAGCTACCTGACTGAGCTGCTCCTGTCCAAGGGGTACGAGGTGCACGGCCTCATCCGCCGCTCCTCCAACTTCAACACCCAGCGCCTCGACCACATCTACCACGACCCGCACGCGACGCCCTCCGCCGCGCGCCCGCCGATGCGCCTCCACTACGCCGACCTCTCCGACTCGTCCTCCCTCCGCCGCGCGCTCGACCACGTGCTCCCCGACGAGGTCTACAACCTCGCCGCCCAGTCCCACGTCGCCGTCTCCTTCGAGGTGCCCGACTACACCGCCGACGTCACCGCCACGGGCGCGCTCCGCCTGCTCGAGGCCGTCCGCCTCTCCTCGAAGCCCATGCGCTACTACCAGGCGGGGTCCTCGGAGATGTTCGGCTCCACGCCGCCGCCGCAGAGCGAGGCCACCCCCTTCCACCCGCGCTCCCCCTACGCCGCCGCCAAGGTCGCCGCGCACTGGTACACCGTCAACTACCGCGAGGCGTACGGCCTCTTCGCCTGCAACGGCGTGCTCTTCAACCACGAGTCCCCCCGGCGCGGCGAGAACTTCGTCACCCGCAAGATCACCCGCGCCATCGGCCGCATCAAGGTCGGGCTCCAGACCAAGGTCTTCCTCGGCAACCTCTCCGCCGCCAGGGATTGGGGCTTCGCCGGGGATTATGTTGAGGCCATGTGGCTCATGCTCCAGCAGGACAAGCCTGATGATTATGTTGTCGCCACTGAAGAGTGCCACACCGTGGAGGAGTTCTTGCAGGCTGCTTTTGGGTATGCCGGCCTCAACTGGAAGGATCATGTGGTCATTGACAAGAAGTACTTTCGCCCTTCGGAGGTGGACTGCCTGCAGGGAGATTCATCCAAGTCAAGGAGAGTGCTTGGGTGGAAGCCCAAGGTTGGCTTCCAGCAGCTAGTTGAGATGATGGTTGATAACGACATCGAGCTTGCCAAGAAGGAGAAGGTCCTTGTGGATGCTGGGTACCGCGACCCCAAGCAGCAGCCATAGAGTTGGAATCAATAGTTTGGTTAAAATGGAGCTTGGTTTGGATTTCCCACCCTTAGAAGCTGATACAGTGTGGCCATTGCAGTAGAGGTTGGCTGAAGTTATTGTTGTTTGTCTCAGGGTAGAAATAAGGAGGTTTAAAGTTTGATCCTACAAGACTGTTGATTAAGTTACTATGTCATGTGCTTTTCTCATATGAATGAATCAGACAATTTATACCATACCATTTTGAAGCAAACTTGTCTGTGTTCGATTATGATAGCAAACTTGTCTTTCTGTACTGTGTGGTACATTCTGAATATATGTTATCTTGGTATCCATCAGTAGCATTTTACATTATCATCTTGGCACATAGCAATGGGGATATTTAAATCAGTATAGTTCAAAATTGTAGTTAATCTACATAATTGAAATGATGAATATGTTAGCCCACATTTCCCGTACGTGAAGAGCGTGAGTTGAACTATAGTCCTACGATTAAATGTATGAAATGAGAGTCTTGGCCTGTGTTGGCCTGAAGCTTTTGCTTGTTCATTCGTATGATTCATCAAGTGTCCAGTGAACTGTCCATTCTTCTTGCCTATGTGCTTTGCAGGTATCAGGCATTTTGTCCTGAGTATAATAAGGTCACTATCCTTGAGTTAAACAATTGACATCATATATGATGTGACACAATGCCCAGTGTGTATCTGGCAAAGACAAGAGAGACCCTACATGATTCACACAAAATAGGCTTCAGGACAAACATTGTAAGTATTGTATTGGCTTCTGTTTGTTTGCTACGTTTGACAAGTTGCTGGCAGAAGGGATGGTATATCTATCTTCAGGCTTCAGCAGCCAAAAGTATATTATATAGTCTAAAATTCTACTCTGATTAGCTTTGGGTGCTGAGACAACGATCTTTAGTTATTCCACTTCAGGCGATCCTTCGTTCGTAATTATGGTGCTCAATGACTTGTAACCTGCACCATGAATTCTTATGCAGTGTAATTCAAAGCTGTTTGACCTTCTCATGGATGCTAACTTGCCGAGTTGATAACTTTCAGTTTCATATGAACCTGGAGAGAAAACATTGCTTGCTGGTCTGAGTCATTCATGTAGGATGTGCTTAGAATATTTTAGATGAACATTGGATAAGCAAAACAATGGAAGTCCTTCAGCTGATTTTACTTTTTTGAAATTCTTATGCAAAATTATATACTTACATACAACAACAACAACAACAACAAAGCCTTTAGTCCCAAACAAGTTGGGGTAGGCCAGAGGTGAAACCCATAAGATCTCGCAACCAACTCATGGCTCTGGCACATGGATAGCAAGCTTCCACGCACCCCTGTCCATAGCTAGCTCTTTGGTGATACTCCAATCCTTCAGGTCTCTCTTAACGGACTCCTCCCATGTCAAATTCGGTCTACCCCGCCCTCTCTTGACATTCTCCGGACGCTTTAGCCGTCCGCTATGCACTGGAGCTTATACTTACATGCAGAGGATTTTTACAGCATATTGGCTACTAGTCCAAACTCCAAAGGCCAATTGAGACCTTGAAATGCCTTCTCTAATTCCTCTTAAATCTAGCATCTGAGCCTTCTCTAATTCCCCTTAGATCCAGCATATGAGCCTTCTCTAAGCCTTTGAGTTGCCAACTGACATATGGGCGAGGAATATACACTTTTATCAAATGAATGAATGAATCACTCTCATTCTGGAGGAAACACATCTGCCTCTGATACTTATCTTTCTGTATTGTGGATCCATACAATCTGAATATATATCTTCAGCTGGTATCTTCACATCCATCTGTAGCATTTGACAGTACCATGTTGACGCATTGCAAACAAATGGTTAAATACATAACTATGATGGTGAATTCTTGGTCTGAATTTCTTGTATATGAAGAGCATGAGAAGACCTTTAGTTCAGCAAGTCTATGAGAATCCTGAACTCTTGGTCACAAGCTCTCATCTGCTCATGTGCATGACTGATCAAGGCAAGTGTTGTCCACGGGTCTGGATACATTCTTCTTGCCTATTTGCTTTTCATGTATTTGACATTTGGTCCTAGGTATAATGGCCACTGCATTTCTGAAATATTAAATTAACACCTTATACATCCAACGCGAAGTCAATGCACATCTATGTTCTAATTTTGCGCCAACAAAATGGACCTCATGACAAGCAGTGTGAGGATTCTATTGCCCTCTGTTTGTTTCCTGCGCCAACAAAATCTGAATAGAGTTTCTATGTGCTGTGAATGAACGCGGCGGCGTATGAACCTTCAGGGTCCAGCAGGCAAATGTATATTATAAGATTCAACTCTTATCATCTTTGGGTGCCAAGATAATGATCTTAAATTGTTTGGTTGCTCTGTAGATACAGTGTTCAGTGATCTGCATCCTGCACTGTAAATTCATATGTAATGCAGTCCTATGAACATCCTGCAGACGAAACAATCTTCTTAGTTCTTTCATATATGATGTGCTTACATTTTTGTTTCAGATGAACATTGGAGATGCTACTGCCCCAGACTGTATGCTGGATACAGACAGTATTGCAGCTAAACAGTCGTTTGGAGTTGAAAGTTAACCTTAGAGCCGACACAAGGAATCCTAAACGCATTTGCCAGTGGAGAGGACAGTTTTTACCCTTCCCGGCGACCTCCTGACACTTGCCAATTAACTATGAAAGTGGGTCCGTTTGCGGCCAACATCGTAGTACATGTTTAGTGTTAATTTTTACAAGCAGACGTGAACTAATTTGCTAATTTTCGCAGGATAAGCACGTGAGCCTAGGCACGGTGGTAGAGAAGGGTGTCTTCTGTTGTAACTCGAATTCCGCAGTGAAGATTAAGATAACCATTTTTCCGCGAGCTGTTCAAAAACCAGTGTGAGTGAGTAATGATGCAGAATCAAAAGGACTCATGACACAAAATCAAAACGAGGTATTAATTTCTGTACTTTTGCACAGATCACACTTGGTTGATTGTATCATTGGAAGGATGGTATCTATCTTCAGGCTTCAGCAGACAAAAGCATAGTCTAAAATGATACTCTGATCATCTTTGGGTGCTGAGACATTGATCTTAAATTATTCCACTGCAGGCAATCCTTCGTCTCTAAGTATTCCACTGCAGGCAATCCTTCGTCTCTAAGTATTCCACTGCAGGCAATCCTTCGTCTGTAAGTATTCCACTACAGGCAATCCTTCGTCTGTAAGTATAGTGCTCAATGACTTGAAATTTATCCTGCACCGTAAATTATTATGGTGCAAATCAAACCTGTTTTGACCATCTCATGGATGCTGACTTGCTGAGTTAATGAATTTCAGTTTCCTATGAACCTGGAGAGAAAACATGTTTGCTGGCCTGAGTAAATCATGTACGATATGCTTAGAATTTTTTAGATGAACATTGGATAAGCAAAACATTGGTAGTCCTTCAGCTGATTTTCTATTTGAAAATTCTTATTATGCAAAAATATATGTACCTGTAGTACAGGGGATTTTTACAACATATTTGATGTTAGTCCAAACTCTGGAGGCCAACTGAGAAACATCCTCATCTTTTCGGGCAGTTAAAAATGCCTTCTCTAATTTTCCTTTATAAATCTATTGTATTTCTCTAAGCTTTTCATTCGCAAACTGAGTAACAGACATATGGACTGATGAATATGCACTTTTATCAAATGAATGAATGATGAACGACTGCCATTTTGGAGGAAACTTATCTTTCTGCATTGTGGATTCATGCAATCTGAATAAAGTATCTGAATGCATGTCTTAATCTGGTATCTTGACATCCATCTGTAGCATTTGACACTACCATGTTGGCACATTGCAAACACGTGGTTAAATACATGACTATAATGGTGAATTTCTTGGACTGTATTTCTTGTATATGATGAGCATGAGTTGAACTCTAGTTCAGCAAGAATACGAAATCTTGAGCTCTTGACCCTAAGCTCTGATTTGCTCCTCTTCTTACCTATTTGCTTTTCAGGTAATGGGCATTTTGTCCTGGGTGTAAAGTTCACCACATTTCTGAAACACACAACTGGCACCTTATATATGCGACGCAGAGTCAATGTGCATCCAGGTTCTAATTTTGCGCCAACAAAATGGACTTCACAGCAAGCAATGTGAGATTCTATTGTCCTCTGTTCGTTTGCTGCGTTCAATAAGTTCCTGCCTGCCTATGTACCTTCAGGGCCCAGCAGCCAAGCTTATATTCTAAGATTGAACTCTCATCATCTTTGTGTGCCAAGACAGTGGTGATCTCAAATTGTTTTGTTGCTGACGATCGGTCGGTCAACCGTTGCTCTGTAAATACGGCGTTGGATGATCCGTATCCCGCGCCGTAAATTCATATCTGATGCAGTTCTATGAGAGGAAACAATCACTGCTTCTGACAGTTTCTTGCAGAGACGACGCGCTTGCATTTGTCTTAGATGGACAGTGGAGATGCTACTGCCCCGGACTGTACGCTGGGTACAGTATTATGGGGTCAAAGTTAACCTTAGAACTGACACAAGGAATCCTAAACGCGTTTGCCACTAACCTAGAGGACATTTTTGCCCCTTCCCGGCGACCTCCTGACACTTGCCGATTAACTATGAAAGTGGGGCTGTGTGCTGCCAACATCATAGTACTCCCTCTGTAAACTAATATAAGAGTGTTTAGATCACTATTTTAGTGATCTAAACGCTCTTATATTAGTTTACGGAGGGAGTACATGTTTAGTGTTTTTTAGGGAATATAGTACATGTTTAGCGTTAACTTTACACACAGACGTGAACTAATTTGATAAGTTTCGCAGGATAAACGGGCACGGCACAGAAAAGCACCGTCCTCTTGCGCCTCTCCGACATGTACCACGGCGGTGGTAGAGAAGAGAAGGGTGTCTTCCGCGAGCTGTTCAAGAACCACAGTGGGAGTAATGATGCAGAGTCAGAATGACTCGTGACACCAGTTGAACTCCAGCCGTTCAGCAAGACTGAAAACCTTGAGCCCATGCGCCACAAGACCGCATTTGTTCGTTCATTTGCATTTTTGATTGAACTAATTGTTGCCCACTGAATCTGACTAATAAATGAGCAATGCTATACACACGACGAAATAGCAGCCGATGTGCGCACGATCCCGTGTGGCAGCATCAGCAGCGCACGTACATGCAGGAGGCAGTTGGTTTTCCTGTTAGCTGATGCATGCGCACCGTGTATCGTTCGTAGATCGTCCAATCTTGTCGTGTATGAAGTCATTTCACTAATAAGGCCTCCTTTGGTTTAGAGGAATTTCATAGGAATTCTAAAGGATAGGATCCTTATAGGATTTTTTCCTTTATAGCCCTTTGGTTCATAGGAATAGATTCCTATTCCTACATAGGATTGGTTCCTATACTCCACATTTTATAGGAAAATAAAAAAAAGCCTAGACTCAATGAAAAAATTCCTTTGGTGTCAACCAAATGACATCTTGTTTTCTATTCCTACTCATAGGATTTGAGATACATGTCATCTCATTTTCTACAAGATTTCTATTCCTATGACAATTCTATCCTATGAACCAAAAGAGGCCTAAATTTTAGTTTCGTATGAGTAAATTGTTGCTGAAAGTAATAAGGCGCCAGTTTCATCCTATGAATAAATTTATTGAGGAAAGGGGAGTTGTCGGAGCTGATTTTTTTTGGCCCAACTCCTCCACTACCAGGAATTTTTGGGGAAAAGTGGAGTTGTTGGAGATGTTGCAAGTGCCGTCCACTGAACTGTCTACATTGTTCTTGCCTATTATTTTATTGTCAGGTATTGGGTATCTGTGAAAGATGTGTTGAGTCGAAGTTAACCTTGTTGCTGAGAGGACAATTTTTGCCCCTTCCCCGGCCCGGACCCCGGCGACCTACGCTTATACTGTAACACTGATCCCATAAGTGCCACACGTGTGGGTGTTAGGGAGTCCGCCCACACATTTTGTGTGGTGTATAAGAGGAACAACTCACACACCTACATGTGGGCAAAACAATTAGCGCCCACACGCCTCTTTTTTCCCTTCCCGATCCCTCTCACACGCGTGCGTGTGGGCGAAGTTGATAACGCCCACACGCCCGTATGTCAGGCCTCGTACCTCCTGGTCTCGCACGCCACGCGTGACGGTCACTGCGCGCCCGCAGTTGCCATGGTCCAGACCCTCGTCCATGTTCGTTTAATTGTAGTTGCCATGTCGCTGAAGTACGGTTGCCATGTCGGACAACTGCAGTTGCCATGGTTGCTCAACTGCAGTTGCCATGTATGGTCTGATCTAATGTAGTTGCCATGATTTCATAACTTTAGGAGTTGACACATACTAACACTAGGCAGTTGAGAGAGTTGCCATGTGCTCACAAGCATGCTAGGATAGTTGCCATGTAAAAAGGAAGAGTTGCCATATGCTTACGTGCATGTTAGGGCAGTTGCCATGTACATGCACGTTAGGGCAGTTGCCATATACATGCACGTTAGGGCAGTTGCCATGTACCATGCAAAAACATATGGCAACTCGGTAAAAGAGAGTTGCCATCTGCTTACTTGCACACTAGGCAGTTGCCGTGTACCCTGCAAAACACATGGCAAACTTGGGTAAAAAAAAAGAGTTGCCACCTGCTTATAAAAGCACACTAGGGGCAGTTGCCATGTGCAGTGCAAAAACACATGGCAACTAGCAGCTTGGGTGTGGGAGAGGAGAAGGACGTGTGGGCAAGATGCCAAATGCCCACACACTAGCCCTTGTGTGTGCGTGCAAAGTGGCGTGTGGGCGAACTGCTGAACACCCACACACCAGCCCCTCCTATGTGGTGAAACGGCCGTGTGAGCGACCGGCTGAACGCCCACACACCAGGCCAGTCCTACGTGGCACTAGAAACATGTCAAGATTCGTGCGCTCACAAATGAACGCGGATCCACGCGTGTGGGCGAGATGCAAACGCCCACACGTGTGGGCGTTGACATTTCCGTACGTTTTTACCGCAGGCTGTTCACGAACCACAGTGCGAGAAATGACGCGAAATTAAAGATACAAAATCAAAAGGACTCGTGACACAAAATCAATGTGACTTGTTATTATTTTTGTATTCCCTAATAAGTGTTGTGGTTTTGGTTCAAGTACTTGTTGGTCTGCTTGGTTGGTCCCTGTGATGAAAGTCGCTTAATTCTCCCATGAGTTAATATAAACCAGGAGAGCCACATGTTGTTGTTACTCTGTCAGATCTCGGATGGGGCCCGGCAAACCCTAGTCCCTTCCTTGCACTCGCTTCACTCTTCCGTCCCACGGAAAGCCCCAAATCCATCTCGCTTCTTCCATTTCCATCGCCAGCCGCCCGCCACATCCATGCCAATGACCTCGCCTTCGCCTCCCCCAACGCAGCCCATAACAGGCTCTAAACCCACCTCCTTTCTCTCCCACTCCCACAACCAGCCGATCACCACACCAACTTGATTGACCTCACATTTGCCTACACCCACCACCCTAAGCCACCGACCGTCGCCACCCCTCCGCCTCAACAGGACATCGACGCCCCACTCCTAGACACTAAATTGTATACATTCTTTGTACATGCAACTCATGGTCAATGTGAGCCCAGTTCTAAAATTTCACTTTTGGAAAAATAATTATAAGGATTCTATTGCCCTTTGTTTTGCTGCGGTCAGCAAACTCGCGCGCGTAGGTACCTTCAGCTTCAGGGTCCAACAACCGAAAGTGTCGTCCAAAATCACACCCGGATCATCTTTTGAGTGCAGGCAGTAGTCTTAATTTTTTTTCTCTGTATGTAAATACGGCCTTCACTAATCCACGCCCAGCAGTACAGAATTCATGCTGGGAATGATGTGTGCTTACTACATTTGTTTTTTATGAAACATCAGAAATTCCACTACCTAAATGCATTCCACTACCTCAGATTGAAGTCTGGATACTGACAGTATTGCAGGAAAGCAACTGTCAGGAGTTAAATCAACCTGACAAATGACACATGGAATCCTAAACGCATTTGACATCATTAGCCGACAGGACATTTGCCCCTTCCCGAACATAAGACTAATGATCTCTAGTGAAACTAAAGATAATCATCACATTCCACGATTGTTCAAGAGCCATAGTGTGAGTAAGTAATGACGCATAATAGAAAAGGACTCACATACACCAAATCAAAATGAGTTATTAGCTTTTGGCTTTTTCATACATCGCACATGATATGGTTGGTTGTATTGTCCGGTGAAACTTAAATTTTCCACGTGTTAATAAACCCAGAGATACACTTTCCTCCACCACTGGTTGTTGTCACTCCGTCGGATCTCAGATGAGAGCCGACAAACCCTATTCCCCTTGCTTGCATTCACGTCACTCTTTCGCCTTGTCGCAAGCCCCAAATCCACATCCTCTCCCCTACTCAACCGGGCGGCCGCCACACCCACGCCAGTGGCCTCGCCTTCGCTAATCCCCACCCTGCCGCCACCCCTCCGTCTCAATAGGATGCCGACGCCCCACCCCAGGACATTGAATCCATTGAATTGTACATTCTTGTACACAAGATTAAAAGTCAATGTGAGGCTAGTCTAAATTTTCACTTTCAAGAAAAGCATATTAAGGTTTCTACCGCACTCTGCTTGCTTGTTGTGGTCAGCAAATTCGCGCGGGTATGTACCTTCAGCTTCAGGGTCCAATAGCCAAAAGTGCTGTCCAAAATCCTACTTGGATCATCTTTTTGGTGCAGACAGTAGTCTTAAATTGTTTCTCTTTATGTGAATACGACCTTCGATGATCCGCACCCCGCACAACAAATTCATGGTAGAATGATGTGTGCTTACTACATTTGTTTTTGTCAAAACATGACATATTCTAGTGCCCTGGTCTAAAGACTGGATACTCAACCATTTGGAGTTGAAGTCGCATTGACATTAGTGAGGGAAC
>NC_041392.1:43888061-43893962 GCF_002162155.2 Triticum dicoccoides
AACACTAATAATCCCAAAATGAAGCTAAAGATATCATCATTTTCCGTGAGCTGTTCAAGAGCCACAATGTTGTAATGAGGCAGCTCGTGTACTAGCAAAACCTACAGAATTTGATGTTGGGTCCTGTTGGTCTAGTGAGCCACCTGATAAAATCAGGGCCATTATTTGTAACGAACATTTTTCTAAGTGAATGAATGTAAGGGTGCTGCCCATTATTTTCAAAAAGGAAAAACGTGAGTGTGCAATGATGCAGATTTAAAATGGACTCGCAGACATGTATCCCATATGAAACTTAATTTTGCCATGATTTAATAAACCCAGAGAGCCATTTTCCTCTACCACCGGTTGTTATTACTCCGCGGACCTCCGATGAGAGCCTGCAAACACTAGTCCCTTGCTTGCGCTCGCTTCACTCTTTCGCCTCGTGGCATGCCCCAAATCCATCCTCTTCCCTACTTCCACCACCAGCCGACCGCCCCAACCCATGTAAATGGCTTCACCTTCACCTACCCCCACCAGTCCCACGTAGCCGACCGCCACCACCCGTCCGCCTCAACAGGACGCCAACGCCCCACCCCGAACATCGAATCCACTGAATTGTACATTCTTGTAAATGTGAGGCCAATTCTATATTTTTATCTTTGAGGAAATGCATTGTAAGGATTCTATTGCCCTCTGTTTGCTCGCTGCGGTCAACAAATTAGCGCGTATGTGCCTTAAGCTTCAGAGCTTTAGGGTCTAGTAGCCAAAAGTGTCGTCTAAAATCTTACTTGGATCATCTTTTGGGTGTGACCTTCAAGATCCGCACCCGCACCGCAAATTCATGCTAGGATGATGTGTGCTTACTATATCAAAATAGCCATTCAGATGGCAGAGCACATAACGATTCCGGCACGACACAGCTCCAACCAATACAGATTAAGGAATGGGCCAAATCCAGCGATGAGGATGAGTTGTCATGCAAGCATTGCTGTTACTGCCCTGGAACCGAAGAGTGGAAACTGCAACAAAGCGGTCATTTGAAGTTCAAATCAACCTTAGAACCAACAAATGGCAATCCAAAGCGCATTTGACATCATCAGACGAGAGGACATTTGCCCCTTCCCGTGCATAACACTAATGATCCCCAATAAAATTAAAGGTAAGCATCACTTTTCGTGGGCTGTTTAAGAGGCGCACCGTGAGTAAGTAACGATGGAGAATCAAAAAGGACTCACATCACACACATGGTATGGTTGGTTGTACCCTCTAGTGAAACTTATTTTTTCTAACATACGCCCTTAGAGCAACTCTAATGAGGCGACCTATTTCGTCCGCCCATGTCCGTTTGGATTGGCGCGGAACGCGCCGACCGAAACGGACGCGCGTCCGTTTTTCGTCCGCGGGCGACTCATTCAGACCCAATTTTGAGTCTGATTTACGTCGGCGCGGATACGAGACGAACGCGCGCGCGCCTACTCCTCTCACCGGGCCCACTGGTCGGTGGTAGCCACCACCATTTTCCCCAAAAATGCTCCCGCCCGCGCGCCCCCGCCCCCCAACCAGCCATGGAGAACACCATCGACCTCGACCTCGACGCCGCCGTCGGCCTCGCCTCGTCCGGCGCCGTCGCCCCCTCCGGGAAAGGCAAGCCTCGTGCCCCGCGCAAGACCGCCGCCGCTACCAAGCCGAAGAAGGCGCTGACGTCCGAACAACGGGCAAGGGAGTCGGCCAAGAGGAAGGGCTGGAGGCATGCGGCGGACGCGAGGGATGAGGCCGCAGCCGTCGCCGCCGCGCAGCAGGAGTTCACCCACGCCCGCGTCGCGGCGGCAACGAGGGAGGCGCTCTACATGCTAGGTGTAAACCCTAGCCAACACAACCTCGTCCAAGCCGCCGTCGCCGCGGCCAGCACCGGCTCGTCGGCATTTCCTCGGTTGGTGCTGCCCGACTCACCCCACGCGTCGGCTTGCAACCCGGTCCCCGGCTTCCACGTCTACCCGCAGGCCTCCCGCCTCTCCGCGGAGTGCTCACCCGATGTGAGCGTGGTCGCGCCTTCCACGCCCGCGCCCGCGCCCATCGACCTCAACGCCACCCCGATGGTCAGTGGCTCGTCGTCCGGCGGCATGAGGAAACGCGCGCGGCAGACGCCGGCCGGCGGGCTCCCGGACGCCCGTAACCCGTTCGAGGAAATGCCGTCCACCGTCGACGAGGACTACATGCAAAACCTCATCTTCGAGGGTGGTGCGCCGGGCGCTTGGCTACGATCCCGACGAGACACAAAGCCAGGAGGGCCACGGGGCGTTCACGCCGGCCGCTGGCTATGATCCCGATCAGGTGGCCTTCATGGATGCGGCCACCAATGCCTTGATCGCAAGCGTGGACGTCATGATGAATAAGAAGGACTCAAGGAAAGAGGAGCGTCGACGTTTCAAGGCGGAGCAAATGGATGCTTTCATGAAGATCCAAAGGAGGAGGCTTGATCTTGACGCCGAGAAGCAAGCCAAGATGTTCGAGCTCGAGGCGGAGAAGCAAGCCAAGATGCCGGGGATCGAGGCCGCCAACACCAAGACAAAGGCAAAAGAAGTGGCTCTTGCAAGCATGATGACCGGGATAGAGATCATGAAGGTGGATCTCAACACCGTGTCGCCAAGGAAGAGACCGTGGTTCGAGAAGATGCATGCCGACATGTTCAAGTTCGACGACGAGTGATCTATGGCGTCGAGAGCCATCTTTTTTGTATGCCGGCAGGTGTGCCGGCACGACCACGGGAGCTGCGATGGCGTGGTCGAACTCAAGTCCCACCTTTTTTGTGTGCTGGCATGTGTGCCGGCCGGCTGGCAAGTGCGCCAGCATGAACTGTGGTATTTTCTGAAGCCGGCATTGTATGCCGGCGATAGCATGGTGCCGGCATGAGACATGGCCGCTGGCATGATCAGCCGAGGGCCTTTTGTATTTAAAAGTTGAATGCGGACATGAAATGGGTCGGCGCGTTGGACGCACTGCCGTCCCAAATGCAAAACTAAGCAGACGCAGGACGGATGGCCGATTCAAACAAACAAAAAACGGACAAATGCATCGTCCATTTGGGTGGCCCCATTGGAGTTGCCCTTATAAATCTCAAAAAGGAAAAACATACGCCCTTATATTTCTCCACGGAGTAATAGTATTCTGTCGGATCTCGGACGAGAGCCTGCAAACCCTAGTCCCACTCGCTTCACTCTTCTTCCCCGCGGCAGGCCCCAAATCCAGTTCCCCTCTCCCATTCCCACCGCCGGCCGGCCGCCACATCCGCGCCAATGGCCACGCCACTCACCGCCGACGAGCCTCCCCCTCCGCCTAATCCTGACGGAGACGCCCCCTCCCCGCCCACGGACGCCGAATCCCCCCCGCCGCTCCCGGAGGCCGACGCCCCTGCCGCGCCGCCCCCGGACGCCGACGCCGACGCCCCGCCTCTGCAGCAGCCGCACCTCCCGGACGGCATCCTGGAGGACATCTTCCTGCGGCTCACGACGGCGGGGGACGTCGCGCGGGCGTCGGCCGCCTGCGCCTCCTTCCGGGCCATCACGTCCGCGCTCCCGTTCCGGCGCCGATTCCGCGCGCTCCACAGGGCCCCGGTCCTCGGCTTCCTCCGGGAGGACTTCTACGCCGCCCGCCCGCCGCACCCCTCCGCCCCGGCCGCGCGCGCCCTCGCGCGGGCCGCCGACTTCGCCTTCTCCTTCCTCCCCGACGACGCCGCCTGCTGGAGCCCCCGCGACGCGCGTGACGGCCGCGTGCTCTTCTCCGCGGTCCCCAGCTCCCACGGCCGCGGCAGCTTCGCCGACGCTACCTCCACCACCTTTGTTGACCTCGCCGTCGCCGACCCGCTCTTCCGCCGCTGCGTCCGCGTCCCGCCCGTCCCCGACGACCTGGCGGCCCCCGTCCTGCGGTGGGGCATGCTCGACTTCGAGCCCTTCCTTGCGCCGGCCAGCGCCGAGGACCTGCGCGACGATGGCGTGCCCTTTAGGGTCATCGGCAAGGTGCTGTGCGAGGACAGGGTCGCCGTGTTCGTCTTCTCCTCGCATACCGGCGAGTGGCGCAGGTACGGCTCAAGCGAGTTGTCCAACGACTTCGCGCTGGACGCCTTGTACGAGCGGCGCCACTACGTGCAGGGCTGCTTCTGCTGGCTGTTGGAGTGGATGGAGAAGCTGCTCATGCTTGACGCCGGCACGATGGAGTTCTCCATTGTCGACCTCCCGCCCGGCAACGACGAGAGGCGGTTCGCCATTCTGGAGGCAGGGCAGGGCAGGATTGGGCTGCTCAATATTGGTAGAAACACATTGGACTTGTACTACAAGACCTGGCCAGGCAAACGCAATGAAGAGTGGCAACACGAAACGAAAGATCACCCATTGCCCGACTATCACTGGCGCATCATAGGTTCTGATGAGGAGTACTTGCTCCTGAGAGGGATTTCGCTTGATTGGCCCTGGTTCGGGAGCGCTTCATCAGAGAGTCCGGATATTGAGTATTTTGCACTGGAGCTCAAGGCATTGCAACTCGAGAGGATGTATGTGTCCAAGCACAAAATGTTGCATGCTCACCTGTACAGGGGCTACCCGCCGCAGATCTCGGCACCAACTCTATGAACTGGTAAACTTGCTACTGTATCATCCTCTTGTTTTCAGCAGTTGGGGGGAGAGAGTATTCTTTGCTTTGAAAGCCATATTTGTTATTCCCTCTGTCCACAAAATTACATTGTAGTAGACCATTAGCCATGGGCACAAACCATACAATAACTATTGTGTAGGCTAAAATTATCATCATTCCTTTCTCTTGCTCCAAAGTTCCCCTGCATGTTTTCTTTCCAAGGAGGCAAGGTTGGCTTGTTCATGGGAGTAATAGTTTTGGGCATAATAGGAAATGTGGAGAAGTGCCTACAAAGTTGTCAACTGAGCACATTGAAGGAAAACAAAATTCCTAAGTGACCTACATTTGTTTCTACTCCTTTTTCTTTTCTTTAGTTCCTACATGTGCATTTTCGTGGCTGCAACACATGTAACACACAAATCCATGCCAAAGATATATCAAGAAAAATGGTCCTGGTGCCATGTACATACTCTGTTTTTTAATATAGAGCAGTAGGAGCCTCTCCTGCTGTAACTTCTCAAAAAAGTAGGTGAATATTGTTTTTGCAAAGATTCAAGCACCACCATTGTCATGCTGCAACTCGACTGTTGTTAATGATTCAGTACTGTAACACACAAATCCATGCCAAAGATATATCAAGAAAAATGGTCCTGGTGCCATTTACATACTCTGTTTTTTAATATAGAGCAGTAGGAGCCTCTCCCGCAGTAACTTCTCAAAAAAGAAGGTTAATATTGTTTATGCAAAGATTCAAGCACCACCATTGTCATGCTGCAACTCGACTGTTGTTAATGATTCAGTACTGTATGCCATCCATGGTTGAGAACTGCTAATTTGCACTAGTGGTTTCAGGTTTGCAATATTGCTATCACTTTTACATTGCTGCCATACAGACTATGACAACTGTTATCTCATTAACACTTTTAGTAAATTTGATATAGTAGATGAAAACAACTTGGTATTATTGCTTCACTTATTCGGTAGTGAGCAAATGGAGAGAGTTTTAATTGATTTTCAAGAAATGTTCAGGATAGTGGTAACTGGTACCATCTCGGTCAGGTGCTGAATAGGGATTAATAGGCGAATTGGCCATTTAACTGCATTTATCGGTGGGTTAACTAGGGCCATACCAAACATGTAGCTATGTGTTAGCCATATTCTGCTTGTCCCTCTACTATCCTTTTTGTCTTTTCTTTCTGCATAAGTCACATTTGGGCTGTCCTCACCGCTGGTAAGCTGATGCCCATTCGCCCACTATTGTTCCAGCGGTGGGTGTGTAAAAAGCCCCCCCCCCCC
>NC_041392.1:43894580-43900961 GCF_002162155.2 Triticum dicoccoides
CCCCAACCGTAAGAAGTGAAGCAGCTGGAGATGTGCACGGGCTGGAAAATTTGGGCTCTAGCAGCCCAAAACTGCCAGCCCAGTTCATCGCTGCTCACCCAAAATTTTGGTCTGACAACCGATTTTTCGGCCTGTCAGACTGATTACCTGCCTGGGCAATTTTCTCAGCTGAATAGGTTTTTCGCATCGGCCACCCTCCGAGACATGATTAACTAGACACGATTGACTGGCCAGTTGACTGTTATCTCGGCCGATATTTGGAACACTGTTTTAAAGCATATTTGATATTCCCTCCGTCCACAAAAGTACATTGTATTTGACTATTAGCAATGGGCCCAGTAAAATGAATAGGCTAAATTATCATCATTCCTTTCTCTTGCTCCAAAGTGCCCGTGCATGTTTTCTTTCCAAAGCGGCAACTCTGCTGATGGGAGTAATAGTTTGGGGGCATAATAGGAAATGTGGATTAAAATGTCTACAAAATTGTGAATAGAGCATAGTGAAGTACAAAAAATGCCAAGTGACCTACATTTATTTGGAAGGGAGTAACTGATTAGCTGTACACACTTCTCTTTAGCTTCTACATGACCATTTTCGTGGCTGTGACACTTCTCCATGCCAAAGATATAGCAGGAAAAATGGTTCCGGTGCCATGTACATCCTTTTTTTTAATATAGAACAGTGGGAGCCTTTCCTGCTGTAAGTTATCAAAAAAGAAAGTTGATATTATTTTCTGGAAAGATACATGTGGCAACTTGATAATCTGCCCTAAATCCGAGATTCTGTTCCTGTAATGCCTTTGATGAGCATCTTTGCCATTTCATGTTGTGATTTTGTCTTCTTTTGCCAAAAACTAGGGCAATGGTCTCAGGTTGGAAATTGAGTGGTGGCGTGTTGTCTATTGCAGGTTACATATCCTTGGTCCTTGAATGTGGAGAAGTGGCTACAAAACTGTGAACAGAGCACACTGAAGGACAAAACGTTAGAGCACATTGAAGGTTACATATCCTTCGTCCTGTGTATTGCCGCTGGAGAAGTGGTGAATGAGTTGGTATGGTTCTCTGACGGCAAGAAGCATGTCAGTGGAGGGCGCAAGTTTGCCGGTAGCGGCAGATGGTGGAAGGCAGGATGGCTGCTGCGAAGGGATGCCCAACCTTATGTGCCAGTTGGGCGTTATCGGGCGCCAGCGATCTTTCTTGAGCTGCGTCTTGACCCACAGTTTGTCTACATCGACTTACGTTGGCTGTGTTTGCTGGCTTAAGGCCATTCTATATATTCTTGCACCCCAAAGCATGTTTTGGAGAGTCCGCTTTGGCGCCGAAGTTTGTTGTAATTTGCAGGATACTAGATCCAACTTGATAAGTGTGGCAACCCTAGTTTCCCCCCCACTGCTGGCAGCATGTGAGACCAGCTCAGCTGATGAGCTAACATTGAGAGAGTTTATGGCCAGTTCAGTGGGTGGTGGCTCTGGTTTGCGTGTATGCATGTATTAGAGTATGTATTATGTATGTAGCCTGGATGGCCTTGTTGTATCTTTTTGTTGTTGTTGAGAAACAGCCTTGTTGTATCTTTTTGTTGTTGTTGTTGTTGTTGTTGTCGTTGTTGTCGTTGTTGTCGTTGTTGTTGTTGTTGTCTGTCTTGGAAAAGAGCAAGTACTATTAAGCAAGTGTTTGATCAGCTTCATAATTGCCTTTTCTTCTGTAGTTGTTCTTATACTAAAATTTTCACCATGGTGTCCTGTTAGCAGTTTGCAGACATGAGGTTCTCATCATCTTGCTATGCCATGATACTGTTATGCCAAAAAATCCCTGTATTCCACACTTACGACACATCTTTTTTAGCCTAGCAAAAAAAAAAAAAAAACTCCCCACTTGGGTAAAATTCCATTATGCTACATGTGTATGCCTACTTTTCACGAACTTGCTTATACTTACTGATGTTCAACAGTCTTGTAAAATTTAACAATAAGCTCGGCGGTCTTGTCCATGAAATTAGCAATTCAAGTGTACAAACCTTCTTGTTTATCAAGGGCATTGTCGAATGTGGCAACCTGTGCATGTGAACTTTCTGTTTAACTGCAGTTTACCTTGTTGGATGCAGGTTCTTCTCATGACCCTTCAAAATGCACCACCAGGTCTTGACTATGACCGCGATAGAAAATTCTCAAAGGTAGTACTGGTCCAGTTCTTGGCTTGTGTCTTTTGGTTATGTTTTAACAGCAATACCTAGTTGTCTTAGGAAGCCACTTCAGTTGTTATTACGGAGTGGATATATTACATTACAATGTTTACCTTTCTAATGAAGGCTTTTCAGCTGTAATCAGTCTTTGAAGGAAATGGTTGCAATGTGCTTGGTAAAAGATCAAACTAAGCGGCCAACAGCTGAGAAGTTACTAAAGCATTCGTTTTTCAAGAACACAAAGGCCCCACAGCTGACAGTTAAGAGCATCTTAACCGATTTGCCCCCTCTGTGGGATCGTGTGAAGGCACTCCAGGTTTTGCTCTTGTGCCATCTTCTTCTTTTACTTGACACTGGAAACAATATCTCAGTAAGTTACTGTGCTTTTTCAGCAAAAAGATGCAGCACACCTGGCTTCATCTGAACAGGAAGCACTTTCCATGGTTTGTGATATTAACACTCTCTTATGTTATTTTTTGCTTTTGGTGCAGTTCTTTCCATTTGAGGCCATGAAATTCTTCTTATTTTATCTACTCTATGCAAAGTGAACTAGCAATCTTGATGATTTTTGGAATCACAGAACAAAATAAGACTCACTAGCCAACCAATTTTAGTAATTGGGTATAATATGACCATTGTTTTGACGATGAAGACGATAGCTAAAACATGTCTGAGAGACATTGGTTTTGTATAATTAACCAAGTTAAGCTAGAAATCACTGAAAGATGCTCACCTGGATATGAGCTGTTTCGTTTCGCATACAAACAATTAATAACATTTTATTCAGTTTGCATAGAGATATCCTGCCTACTTGCAAATTAAGGTGCTTCTGTTTGCTGTAGAGCTTTCCCTGCAAAGTGAACTTGTCCAGTACACTGTGTTGTAAACAATTCATGAAGACAGTGCAACTTGTATTATTTATCTGTTTTAGAAATGCACGTATGCAATTCCGTCCTTCAATCCGCTTAGGTGACTTTCTTGTGGTTTGTTCAACAGAGTGAGTATCAACGAGGTGTCAGCGCATGGCACTTTGATATTGAGGATCTCAAGGCTCAAGCATTACTGGTAAAGCAGTAGCTTCCATAATTTCTAAGAATTTGCTACATGTCTACATCGCTCACACATTTTTGAGGCGTAAGTGACTCTGATATGACCTTACAAATAAGCTCCCAAATTTATGCAGATTAATGATGACGATCCACCTGAATTGAAGGAAGATGATGACAGTGTCCGAATAAATGAAGTTGATAAGGTTTGTTTGATTTGATTCCATTTCAAAATTAATAACGTTAAACCTGTGCTACAGCGATGATAGAAAGAGCCTGCAAATGTACTTGATGACAAAGTTTTCTGGAGTGCATCCAAGAGAAGTGATATCATATAGGAGTATGATTATCATAGGAGAAAACTATACTCCCTCCGGTCCAAATTAATTGTCGCAGCTCTAGTACAACTTTATCTAATTTGGATCGGAGGCCATTTATCTAATTTGAAAAGGGCATGATTAGCTAGTGATAAAAGGAGTGCCACAAATGCTTCTTCCTGAATCTGAAGAGTATATTTATCTCTTGTGATGCTAGAAATGTTATTGTACAGGGCAAAGATCTGCAACCCTTTGGTTACTGTCCTGCAGTTTCTCACTAACTTCTATCATTGTAAAAATCATCTGCATTCCCTGTTGCGTTATATCTAAATATTTTTCTATATGCAAGAGAGAATGATACAAATGTTTCTTTTGTGAATGGTCTATTGGCAGGGCACATCTTTTGAGAGTCATTTTGGACAATCAACGCTTCTGAATGGAAATAACCACAGGTTGAATCAGTATGTAACGTTTCAGCATCGATCCAACTCTATAGGATCATTTTTGTTCTTATAACAAGAGGAGGATTAGCGAGCCTTGATGCATATTGTTTTCCTGCTAGTAGTGTATTCATACTATTTTGTTATATTTCAGTGAACGAACTTGTACCACTGCAGTAAATCCAGGTGGAAATGGCCCTGAAACAAGTGATGGATTCGCTTCTGACCTTGGCAATGCTGATAGTCCAAGGATGGTTGATGGACACGTAAAGCAAGGAACAGAAAATGATTCATTGTCCTCTACATCGAAGCAAGGTTCTGAGGGTGGAAACCGCAGGAGTGAAGTTAGACAAAGACAAAGGACATTCTCTGGTCCGGTTATGTATTCTGGTACCCGCAGTAGTTCACTGATTGAAAGAGGTTATATTATTGATAAGTATGTTCGACAATTTCTTCTAACTTATCACATTCTGTTTGATCTGTTACATATAAAAAACATAAGAAAGAAAACGAAGCCCACTTTAATCTGTTTGCGCTCTTACTATAGAACTGCTGTTCAGTTCTTCCTGATCAACCTTCAAGTTTTTAAGAGGTTCTGTTTATAAGTCATGACCAAATTTGTTTTTGAAGAAGCATGTTGATAGATACATGAAAGTTTTCATATCTGAGTATCAGACACAGAGCACAGTTCTCCTTTATATGTGGATTGTGGATAGAGTACGAGTGAAATCTAACTGTATATAAAGGTCATTATGGACTTCTTTGTTTAAACTTGCATGCCATTGACATCCTTGATATTTTTTTGTAGCCCTAAAGTAATTATAAAAATAGTTTTTTTTATTATAATGATATATGTACAATACTTGACAGTGGAGTAAACGCAATCCTAATTATTCTGATACTTTTTTATTAGGATGGATAGTCTATAATAACTAATGATGATTACTCTAAAAGAGCTCTTCCTTGAATCAGTGTTCCACTCTGTTAGAAGTTTGCATTAGCATACCAGTTTAAATTGCATTTGATTTTTGTTCCTCTTCACAGGGATGCAGGAGTTCGATCACCTAATAAACAAAAGAGTGACACGGGAAGAATCGATGATCTTAGTGGTCCGCTTTCACTTTCAACTCGTGCTTCTGCAAATAGTCTGTCTGCCCCTATTCGGTCTTCTGGAGGTAGGATAAAAGCATCCACTGTTCTAACGCAACTGTGCACCACTTGTGTCAGTGTAGACTATAGACCTCCAGTCATGTTTAACATCAACGTAGCACATCAGCACAGCACACAGCATGCTTCAGCAAATACATAGCTTGCTTGTATCCAGTCTTTTTGAGATAGGGGTACAACATTTATCATTCTTACACAAATGTTCACCACTTCTGTAAATGCATATAAAAAGACTTGGGAGTCGCATGTAATTTTCTGTCTTTATTTTGCAGGATATGTGGGCTCCTTGGGAGACAAACCTAGGGTGGAAATAAAAGGCCGATTTTCCGTAACATCTGAAAATGTGGATCTGGCGAAGGTACGTTACCTGTTGAGCAACGCATACACTTGAATAGGTAGTGCTTATGAGCAAAACAAGACTTCAGTGAGAACTTAATAAAGTCTACTGACAGGTTCAGGAAATTCCAGTGGTCAAAATTTCACCTAAACCACAGGAGGTAAGAACTCAGGTCTCTACAATGAAAAGATCAGCCAGTGTTGGTGCTTGGCCAGTGAAGGCTAAGTCAATGGTATGCTTTCATGTTGCCTGAAGTATCATTTGTGGAAAGAAAAAAACTTTCAACTAATTAAGATAATGTATTGTTGCACTAAATTGTTTTTTTCTTTCTGTGGGGTGATTTTCCCCCAAGCTCTCAAACTAAACAAAACAAGATTAGAGCAACTGAAATATTTTAAGTTTTGTGCAGTTATTTTTATGAAAGAGATGAAGGAGCATGTTCTCTTTCTGATGTTCTTTACTGTGTACCTTTGTACTCCTCGTTTAAGAATTTCCATAGTGCTGTTAAATTATTTCTGGATATGATTTGTCATATTTTCTTTTAGAAACATCAACCGCATGGCATGATATCAAGCTAACGTTTACTATAATCATGGATAAGTTGCATGCTAGAACTGAATTCTAAAGCATGCACGTTGAAATTGGCAGTCTTGACATGTTGGATTATGTATGTTATTACTATTATTATATCAAAGATGTTTCGTAGATTTGTGGTGCATATCATTTCAGTTAATTGATTTATGTCTGAATGCATTGGTTTTGCAGTCTAATAATAGTCATCATCGGAAGGAATTCCGTGACAGCTTAGTATCTGCATCAATTCTGATTCCCCATCTTGAAAACCTTGTACAGCAGACCACATTTCAGCAAGTATGGAAGAAACTCTATATAATGCC
>NC_041392.1:43901435-43918786 GCF_002162155.2 Triticum dicoccoides
TGAGTTTGTTTATGTTCATTACAGTAGTATTGATACTTGCATACTTTTGGCAGGTTGAAACGGGCAGTGCTGAGAGAGAACGGAAACTACTTGCAAAAGTATTCGAATTACAGTCAAGGTAGGTTGATTTTCTTGGCATGCAGTTGATATTTGGAAGGGATAATCACATAGATAGTTGCATATTGAAAATGTTTGACCCTTGCAGGATGATTTGTTTAACCGACGAGTTGATTACATCAAAGCTGAAGCATGTTGAGGTCAGTATCGAGCAATATCTATATGTAACAGCTGATGGAGGGTGGTAAATGGACTTGTATTCAACAAAATATGACTTAGGGATGTCGAATTAGAGCATTTAATAACATAACAAATAACAAAAAGAAAAAGCGAAAATGAACACCATAATAAAATGATGATGATGATGCATTACTTGTTGCAGCTGCAAGAAGAGCTAAATACACTCTACTGCCAAGAAGAAACAGGAGAGGATGACGACAGCGGAGAGGCATGAGACCTTTGAGTGGTGGTACAAGGAGGGAGTATTCAGAATAATATAATAATCTAGGTGCCCTGGGTCGTGCATTGAGGCTTGGGCTTCCTGAACAAGGCAGGCAGGCGTTTTGTGGCGGAGTGTTGGTGAGAGGAAGCAATATAATGTCTTGGAAACCCTAGATGATTCAGAAGCATAGTGAGAGAGGCTGTTGGAGGCATAGCAGGAGAATATGAATATACTACATGCTGGTTGATGGTCTGGTTGGAGGGAGTCAGTGATTTTATCTTGTTGCTATCTACTATCTCTGTGTGTGTGTGTCTGTACATAGGAGTATCTATATATCAACAGTAGTAGTAGTTAGCATCATGTGTAGCTAGCTAGCTAGCTAGTATGGGTATGGTTTGGTTTTGTTTAACTGAATTGACTTGCGGTATCCATTCATTTTGGCCGTGCCGCGCCGCGCTTATCAGTGGGCAATGCTGCCAATTTGGTTGCAGAAAAGTAATAATTGGAAGACTGGAATGTACTCCCTCCGTCCCGAAATACTTGTCAGAGAGATGGATAAAATTGGATGTATCTATATCTAAAGTACGTCTAGATTCATCCATTTCTCTGACAAGTATTTTCGGACGGAGGGAGTATGTATTTATACATATAAAGGACAAGTTGGTTGATTACCTGCAACTGTTATCTCTATGTATGTATGTTTATTTGATTTGAAGCAAGTGAATTGATCCCTCTGTTAATGGGTTCAGTAAGGAGTATGTTGTGGTTGATGATGTTGCCGGCCTTGATGACTACACTACACTAGAAGTACTAGTTGAATGTTCGTGCGTTGCCACGGGACTTAAAAAATGTATACATCGATCATTATTCTAATTCAGAAGTGCATGTCAAACATAATGGAGATTGATCGATATAACAGCAACTACCAATTCTTTCTCCCGTTGCTTTCTCTACCATGTCTCTTTTTTTAACGTGAAATAGTAAGATAGACCCCTAATGTATATTTTACAAATTAGAAGTGTGTCCTTAACTTCCTATGCCATCGTCTCTTTCACTACCTTCCTTGTCTCTTTCACTACCTTCCTTGCATCTAGAAAAAGCATCTTTCTCCCGGTCGTCCCTCCTCTCCACATCCATAGAATTCATCCATCTTTGCTCTATCATTGTCGTCAATTCAAATGTTGGTCATTTTGCCCTAACTATCGCTTGGCCACTTCTTCAAAACATTAGAAGAGATATATGAAATGGTGCATATGTGTCGAGAGAAATAGTGGGTTGCGACGACAACATACAAACAAAGGGACATACAATCACCAACTCCCCTTGTATATCTCGAGTGGGGCTGGGGTAGCCCCACCTGTATAACCAATGTAACTTGGAACATGTATTGAACTAATATGTCTTCATCAAATATGAAGATATTTTCATGATTACAAATGCTCCAACGCCCTAGTATGATCACTTTGTTGAAGCAAGGTGAGTGTTACCTTTGATATGCATGAACAAGTATGTCCATGAGTGACAGGCCCAGGTGCTTCTCCTGGTTGAGCCTCTATGAAAAAAGAGTGAGCACAACACTGGATGAATACGTGCACACATAATAGAATAGATTCCAAGCTCTCCACCATCATACTTGTATCCTTTCTCTAATAAAAAAATAGTAAGGATACACAAATATGATAAGAGCACGTTTGTTGGCCTACTAAATAGGAGTAGTAAATATGGTGTTCGAGATTGACCTAATTCACAACGGGCATCATCTCTTCAGGAGAAGGCAAGGGTACATATCTTGCTCCGTTATTCAAATGTTCACAACTAATTTTTTTATGGACATCGTAATTAAAAATATTTTTTCTATCTTGCTATGCATGATCAATTTCCAAACGTGTAGAGAGAGGGACTGAACATGATTCAAGCCGCAATACACATGATGGCCCCAAAATTGGAGCATACTACTCAGAGAAAGAGGCATATAGGAGTTTATCAACTTCATGATGACCACAAAAATAGACTTATGTTTCTCAACTCTTCATGGAATTCTGTAATGTGTGGATCACTTCAAAATCGTAAATAACACGAAATAACTTTCAAACTATGAAGATAAATAAACATGACAATGTTCAGTTCTCTTTTGTGCTGATCATTTTGTGTACGAGTATTCAGTTATGGGGTAAAAAAATCTAGTCATCCCGGAGTATATTTTATCTCCACATCCAATCTAGCTCCCAATACAATCTAAACAAGGGTGAAAGCAGACACTAAAAATTCAGCATTCACACCGATCAAAATTCAAAATGGCCTCTTGAGCCCCTTGAAGTCCACCATCTCGATGCACTCTACATTGCCCCTGAAACCATTGAGCAGATCGTTGGCCCGATCTTTGGTCACACAGCCGCAGCCCACCTGAAGCAGCTTCTCGGAGGTGCCCACATGCAGCGCCTTGTCGCAGCACGCGCCGACACGGCAGAGGCGGCAGAGTGCAGAGACGGCGGACCACGTGGCCATGTCGGACATGCACGCACGGACTCGAGGCCGGTGTGTTGGCAGGCACAGGACGCCATCCAGCACGGCCAGTGCCTTCTCGCTCGTCCTCTTGTCAGCGTCCAGGACTCGCTCCACAACGACGAGCACTGCCCCTAGCTCGGCGAAGCGGGCGGCCGCGTGGTTGCTGCCGGAGACGAGGTAGTAGGCCGTGACGAGCGCGGCCTTGGTGGCCTGCGGGGACATGGGTTTCCTGACGAGGCCGACTTGTGAACTGACACTTGAAAAGAAGGTGAGCCGCCGATTTCTGCACTTGTTTGCAAGGAGGGTAACCCCATTTGAATTGCAAAGAAGCCCACCAATGATTATAAAGATACTAGAAGTGTCCGCACGCTTTACCACGCTGTGGATACTCATGATAATTTTATTAGTGACATGTTTCACTAGCTAAACTACAATGAGTCTATTGTTTTGACATGTTCAATATCCAACCATAACATGGACAGTATTGTCCATAACACAACCCATAATTTCATTATTGATGAAACAACATCTTTATAACCCCAATTTTGTTTCATACTAAAGAGGAGATGGAAAACTTTGAAAGAGAAGGACATACCGTCGAAGGACGAGAGTTGTCGAATGTGCATCTCGTTCCCCATATGATGACCACGACGAATGATTCACTAGGAGCATTGAGGAGGGTTAGATGGGACATGGGTGAGAGAAGAGGCCAATGGATCTCGTTCCCATCATCGCAGAGGATGCAAAGGCTGGAGGCAGCATACATGCGACCCAGTTGTTGACGGCAAGACAAACTTGAGAAGTATGTGGGCAAGGCCATGCCCTTTTTGTCGAGTTGAAGTGGCAATAGTTTTGAAATGGTCACCGGGCCACCTGAATATATTTCAAAGGTTTGGAGTCACAAAAACAGGGATCACGCGGAGCGTGAGGAGATGAAGTCACGCCATAGACCGGCGTGCTCCATATGTTGTTGGCATTTGAGCCTAAGCGCCCATACAGTTAGATCACTTGGATCCCAGGGAGTGCTACTGGTTGTCTTGTTGCGCCGAGAGGGGGGACACTCATATGAATGGTGGCTGATCTCATTGATCCAACGCCGGGGGTTATGGAATCAATTTTTAATCTGTTGTTATGTCTTTTGGGTTGTTGACACGGAAAGGATGTTGTCGATCCCAGCCCCAAATGGAATGATGGATGATTACGTCGCACGGAGATCCACAAAAAACTATATGTTGTCGGTGAAGTTGGGGTATCACGTAAAATGAGACCATCCATTTGACCTTTGGTACGAAAGCAGTGTCAATGGCACCCTGTATCGAGGAAGCTTTGGAGTATCCAAGTTGTAGGAAAAATAAAAATACATATGGTTGAGAAATTAGTAAGGAAATGGGTAGATTTTTGGGGCGTTCAAAGAATGTGGTAGCAAATCCAGAATTGACTTAGAATGTGGTGGTTATTTGCAATTCACTCATCCATGTAACCTGAAAAAAAAAAGAGTATGTAATCCATGTTGAAATATGTTTGGTTTTTGGAATAACCCATGTTGAAATATAAAAAACGTCTTAATAAGATAGTGAAAGGAGGGAGCTGGCCGGACTTGGTCCTGGACCGGCAGAGGTGCGATGGATCAGTCCGGAGTCCGGACGTACTACTAGGTGCAGTCCATGTCCACCCACATGGCACGGATCGTCGCCGCCGTACCTTGTCCCTGACCCTCCTTCCACCCAACGACACCACCACCAGCCCGTACGTTGTCGCCATGGGTGCGCCGTGAGGAGTCCGGTATGGTGAGCGTGACGTCCAAGACCCCGGCCGCGCATCAAGATTCTATGAACTAAAATTGTAGTATCAGAGGGGTTAGTTTGAATCATAACCTTGTAACTGTGTTTAGAAAGAAAAAAAAACCCGAGCACATGTCCATGTGCTATGAGGCATTTTTTACGCAAAGGTCCACTTACTTGGAAATTAGCTCAAATGTCATTGTTGGAAAACTTGGGCATTTGCTGGGGTGGGGCTCACTAATTAAGGCCATGGCCCAATGTCCCGAAGGTCACTTTCATTTTAATGGCAGCACAAATTTATTCACACGCCCCTTTGGCTATATATATATATATATATATATATATATATATATATATATATATATATATATATATATATATATAGGAAAATGCCTCTGTTTCAGAATATAAGGTGTTTGATTTTCATGCAAGCAAAACTTGTGTATGTTTGACCAAGATTATAGAATAAAATAACAATATCGACAATATAAAAATAAAAATAAGAAAAGGAATTTTGTGTTGGCACACTTCCAGACGGGTTATGGGCGGAGTAATAATCTTACAAAGCATATCAACACGACACTATTGCACATGAGGCGCATAAGATGAACGTACGAGGTGAGAATCTAGCTTGTATCGTCCATCCATATTCATATCCATATGAGGCCTCAACAATAACAATGGCCGGCGTGCCCTGCATGCATATAAACGCACAAACAAGCATCCAACGCTGAAACACCTCCAGCTCCAGCTTCAGCTCCAAGCGCCCACCAAATTAAAACCATTTACCAGCCGGCCGGATCCATGGGTCGCGCCCTCTTCATCATCGTGCTTCTCCTGTTCGCACAGGCGCGCAACGTCGTCACGGAGGACAAGAAGGCCCCCGACAAAGAGGCCGAATCACCCGCGCCCGTGCCTGATTCGGCCGCCTCCGAAACCCCTGCCTCAGAGGATTTCCACGTCCAGGGAACGACGATGAACCAGAGCATACTTTTTTCTTCCATTGTTGTAATATAATAATGTGTGTTGATCTTTTCCATCTACACTAGTATGTTTTTATGGGGGAATCCTAGTATTCCTGTTCTAACTGAGATAGCATTTTTCTTTTTTTCCTTTTGTCAATGTCACGTAATTAGATAGCATTTCCCATCATGAGATTTTTAAAACTAGATTCCACATGGACAAGTTCCGGTACGGTGGATAAATTTCAAAAAGTAACTTACTGTGACGAAAAGCAATTTGTTTAGTATGAACCCGCTTTCTTTTACTCTGTTTCAAAATACTTGACTTCCATTTGTCCAAAAATGGATGTACCTATATACTAAAACATGTCTAGATACATCTATATTTTGACAAATGAAAGGCATGTATTGTGGAACGCAGGGAGTAATAAACTGGTAAGTGGATTTCCCTCACACGCACAAAAAAAAAACTTACTGTGACGAAAAGCAATTTGTTTAGTATGAACCCGCTTTCTTCTAATAAACTGGTAAGTGGATCTCCCTCACACGCACAAAAAAAACTTACTGTGACGAAAAGCAATTTGTTTAGTATGAACCCGCTTTCTTCTAATAAACTGCTAAGTGGATCTCCCTCACACGCACAAAAAAAAAACTGGCAAGTGGATCTTTTGTTAGTAAGTACTCCCTCCTATCCAAATTTGAACTAAAACCACGACACTTATTCTGGATCGAAGGAAGTAATATATTTTAATACAAATTCCACGAATAATACAATCAAGACAAATGGGCAGCAGCAGAGGCACCACCTCCAAATCTTAAAGTTATATAGCTACGTTTCGAACTATTCAAGGATTCCTTTACCAGTGTCACTCATTGACAAATTTCTGAATAATTTGGAACACAATCAGAACTTAAGGGGAAACTTTCAGACCTGTTAGTGGTATCATATCCACCTTTTTAATGTCAAGTATGTAACTTTGCTAGTTTCAGAAATGTACACAACAATGCAGGAGCGTAAAAACGTATTGCACATAATAATAATTACTAATCCAGTGGTACCCATTGAAAAACATGTAACTACACGGGCCCATTGAAAACTAAATTGAATATAAGTTCACATGTTCCATTTTATTCTCAATGAAGTTAGAGCAAGAAGGTTATTTGTACCATTAATAGAACTTTGCTTATGTTATACCTGCAAATGGTTGTTGCTGCATCCAATAAAATGATATTTTTCTGCCTAGATATATATCCACTATATGTTTCACTTTTCTTATATTCTAAAACTATTGAAAATTCCCCACTTCGGTTACTGACCACCATATGAATAAGCTTGAACAGATTTAACTTTCATGTTCCATAGCTTCATATATGGCATGAAAATTCCTATTATTCTATCTCTTTTCAAAACGAAAATGATAACTGGCGAACAGTCGCCATGAGGCTAACCCTAGCAAATGCTTTCCTGCCATTGCACGTATCTTAGCGCAAGGCTGATGCCACGAAGATCAGCTGGAGCCATTCACCATTTCCTGTTTCCTGGTGAACGTTCTCTCTTTTTTTCTCTCCAATAAATGCAAGACCAAAGTGCGCAATGAGGGGTGGGACGCTTACCACTCGACTGAAGTAGGGTGTTATGGTCTATTTATCTTGGCGCAAGGCCAATGTCACGTAGATTAGCTGGGGTTGTTCGTTGTTTCCCGTTCCCTTGCGAAGGTTATCTTTTTTCTTCTTCTTCAAAGAATACAGGACCAAGGTGCCTGTCGAGAGGTTCGAACTCGCAACCTCCTGCATGGGGGCGGTGGCGCTTCCCACTCGACTGAAGTGGGGGTGTGAACTCTTGCGTTTAACTACTATGTGTATTTTAAAGAAATATTGTTTTAAATTTGTTTTTTCATTCGAAAAAATCCCCAATTTTTACCTTTTATGAAAGAACAAAAATAATCCTATTTTAGAGAGATTTTTGTTGTTGTAAACTTGCCATGTGCAACTTTTAATTATAGGTGGCATGGCAATTCTTTTTTATTTTAAAACATGTCATTTTTTGTCTTCCAAACATGGTTTTTAGGTATTTCTGTAATGCCCATGGCAAGTTTTTGGGAAAATTTATCACTTATTCTTGCAAATTTTGGAATTTTTCTTTTTTTACTTTCTCACATGGAAATTCTATTATTAAGAGCATATCATTTTAATAATTAATAACATATCATTTTTATTATGGAAAGGATGGCAGTTTTATTATTAAGAGCATGCCATTTTTTATTAATAACATGATTTTTTATTAAGAAGATTGCAGTTTTATTATAAAAAGCATGACATTTTTATTATTAATAACATGGTAGTTTTATTATTAACAGGATGATAGTTTTTTATTTGAGATTATGGCATTTTTATTATTGTTGGCATGACATTTGTTTTTATTAAGAGGATGTCATTTTTTTATTGGAATGGATTTTTTTTCATTGGCATGACATATTTTATGATTTTTGCATAGTGAACCAAATAAATAAATAAAAAACTCTCCAAAACAGGGTATTTTTCACACAGTGAAACATGTCCACAGAAAAATTCATAAAAAGAAAATTTTAGATCACATGACATTTTGTTTTCAATTATATGATTGTAAATTAGAGAAATGAGAGTTTTATAAAGTAGCATGACAATTTTCAAAATTTAAGATCATGGAAGTTTTATAAATATATAGTTTTTCTCTGTTTAAAATAAAAACATGTGTTTTTTCATGGCATTAAAAAAACAGTTAAACAGCACTAGTACATTACATGATTAATTATGATGTAAGTAAAATATGGAGTGCTAGTACAAGAATAGTAGTGGTTGAATAATAAAAATGCCACCCGCTCCGCGCCACCCACTGGATGAGCAACGGAATGAGCATGCATGCATGGTAATCCACCTTGGGCGCGCGCGACCCGATCCGATGGACCTAAGTTTAGCCGGCGTCCCTTGCATATAAACCCCACGGCGATGCCCTCATAGCCATCACCACCACCACCACCTCCATCTCCATCTCCATCTCCATCTCTCAAGCCAACCAGTAAGCATCCATCCCTCGCCGATCCAACAAAGCCAACAATAACAATGGCCCGCGCTGCTGTCTTCATCGTCGCCCTCCTCCTGGTCGCCGTCGCCGTGGCGCCATTCGCCGACGCCAAGGGCAAGAAGGCCAAGGCCGAGAAGAAGGCCGAACCGCCGGCGCCGTCCGCCAGCTCGCCCGCCGACGCGCCCGCGGCCGATGCCCCTGCCTCCGAGCCCTCCGCTGCGGATGCACCGGAGCCCAGCAGCAGCACCTCCGACTGATCACCCATCCGCCCGGACGCCGTCTGGTGATGATGAACCGGAGCTCTGATCCCTTTCTCTGTTTGTAATAATAATAATAATGCATGCGTGCTGTGCTGATCCGGTTGTCACTAAAGTTTCTCTGGTCGTCGTCGTCGTCGTCGTCGTTGAGAAACAGCCTTGTATCTTTTTGTTGTTGTCGTTGAGAAACAGCCTTGTTGTATCTTGGTGTGTTAATGCAGTTTAGCGACAATCTATCTTAGTTTGGATTTGGATGCCCATATAAATAATAATGTATTTACCACCTGTCGATCCATACAAGGGATTATTTGATTGAGCATCCTATATAAAAAAAATATCTAAAATGATAAGTGCCACACGTGTGACGTGAAGCACTCGGGCCTTGAGCTTTTTTATACAACTGAAGTTGCTATCAGAAAAGATAAAAACAAACCTAAAAAAACTAAAACTTGCCATCCGAAAAGAAGTTGCCAACCTCGCACCACTAGACTTGTCATAAAAACATTCGAAGTTGCCATGTGTTCGTGCCATAGGTGTGACACTTATCAGGGTTTAAAAAAAATTGTTAGAAGATGTTGCAAAAAAATTGTTAGAAGATGTTGCGGCATTACTCAAATCACGGTCAAAGTATCGCCATGTAAGCTACAAATTTTCACACAGACAAAGGTGAGCTGAGAGGACATTTTCAAGTCATTTTTGTACAATAAAAGTGGCATGATACATCACTGAAAACGCAAAATAAAAACACAATGCATGGGTTTCAGCATTGACGCATGTTATGGTCAAACCATTACAACCTACTCCATCCGTCCCATATGTTATTACAATCAATATATCCTTTTGGTTCAGAAAAAGAAAATCAATATATCATTTGGTGTACTTGGGTACTGAAATGGAAAAGCCAAAGGCCAAATAAAAGACATTTCGTCTGCTTCAGACAAGGTAAGAGCGAATGATCTTTTTCGTGATTTTCATCGTAAGAAGATCAACTTGTAGAAGTCTAAAAATAGGGAGCAAAGGAAGAGGCAGGCTGAGCTGACTCTTGAACGGACTTTAGGTGTACATGGACATATGCGTAATTCTAGATAAATATTTAGCTCGCTAAATAAGTATTATACGCCACGACAAATATATGCTTAAAACTATATCCACATATGGATCCAATGATATGCTTTTGATGTCATTTCTTTTTCTTTTTTATCAAAAGGAGGATAACCCCAACCTCTGCATCAAGCGATGCACTCAACCATCTTTATTATATTATTCAACAAAGTCTGACAAAACAACCCAAATGATAACGCCACACGTGTGGCATATCTGCACTTTGCCCATACTCTTTCATCTCCGCCTATTATGTTTTGCACGAATCTTGAAGAAATATGTTGGAATTTTAGTGCCACGTAGGCATAGCATGTTGTGTGGGCGTTAGAGCGCTCGCCCACACGACCCACAGCACGCGGTTGCCAATCGCACCGTGTAGGCGAATCAGTTCCCGTCCACATAGTCACCACCAAGTCCACGTGCGTGTGGGTGAACTGCTTTTCGCCCACACGACGCTCGTACGTTGATAGATGTCTGTTGGGGAACGTAGTAATTTCAAAAAATTTCCTACGCACACGCAAGATCATGGTGATGCATAGCAACGAGAGGGGAGAGTGTTGTCTACGTACCCTCGTAGACCGCAAGCGGAAGCGTTAGCACAATGCGGTTGATATAGTCGTATGTCTTCACGGCCCGACCGATCAAGCACCGAAACTACGGCACCTCCGAGTTCTAGCACACGTTCAGCTCGATGACGATCCCCGGACTCCGATCCAGCAAAGTGTCGGGAAAGAGTTCCGTCAGCACGACGGCGTGGTGACGATCTTGATGTTCTACCATCGCAGGGCTTCGTCTAAGCACCGCTACAATATTATCGAGGATTATGGTGGAGGGGGGCACCACACACGGCTAAGAGAATGATCACGAATATCAACTTGTGTGTCTAGAGGTGCCCTCTTGCCCCCATATATAAAGGAGCAAGGGGGGAGGCTGGCCGGCCCTTGGGGCGCGCCAAGGAGGGGGGAGTCCTCCTCCTAGTAGGAGTAGGACTCCCCTTTCCTAGTCCAACTAGGAAGAGAGAAGGGGGAAGGAAAGAGAGGGAGAGGGAGAGGGAAAGAGGGGCCGCGCCCCCTCCCCTAGTCCAATTCGGACTCCTCATGGGAGGGGGCGCGCCACCTCCTGGGCTGCTGCCCTCTCTCTCCCCTCAGGCCCACTAAGGCCCAATACTTCCCCGGGGGATTCCGGTAACCCTCCCGGCACTCCGGTTTTCTCTGAAATCACCCAAAACACTTCCGGTGTCCGAATATAGCCGTCCAATATATCGATCTTTATGTCTCGACCATTTTGAGACTCCTCGTCATGTCCGTGATCATATCTGGGACTCCGAACAACCTTTGGTACATCAAAATATATAAACTTATAATGAAACGGTCATCGTAACGTTAAGCGTGCGGACCCTACGAGTTCGAGAACAATGTAGACATGACCGAGACACGTCTCTGGTCAATAACCAATAGCGGAACCTGGATGCTCATATTGGCTCCTACATATTCTACAAAGATCTTTATCGGTCAGACCGCATAACAACATATGTTGTTCCCTTTGTCATCGGTATGTTACTTGCCCGAGATTCGATCGTCGGTATCTCAATACCTAGTTCAATCTCGTTACCGGCAAGTCTCTTTACTCGTTCCGTAATACATCATCTTGCAACTAACTCATTAGTTGCATTGCTTGCAAGGCTTAAGTGATGTGCATTACCGAGAGGGCCCAGAGATACCTCTCCGACAATCGGAGTGACAAATCCTAATCTCGAAATACGCCAACCCAACATGTACCTTTGAAGACACCTGTAGAGCACCTTTATAATCTCCCAGTTACGTTGTGACGTTTGGTAGCACACAAAGTGTTCCTCCGGCAAACGGGAGTTGCATAATCTCATAGTCACAGGAACATGTATATGTCATGAAGAAAGCAATAGCAACATACTAAATGATCGGGTGCTAAGCAAATGGAATGGGTCATGTCGATCACATCATTCTCCTAATGATGTGATCCCGTTAATCAAATGACAACACATGTCTATGGTTAGGAAACATAACCATCTTCGATTAACAAGCTAGTCAAGTAGAGGCATACTAGTGACGTTTAGTTTGTCTATGTATTCACACAAGTATTATGTTTCCGGTTAATACAATTCTAGCATGAATAATTAACATTTATCATGAAGTAAGGAAATAAATAATAACTTTATTATTGCCTCTAGGGCATATTTCCTTCAGTCTCCCACTTGCACTAGAGTCAACAATCTAGTTCACATCACCATGTGATTTAACATCAATAGTTCACATCACCATGTGATTAACACCCATAGTTCACATCAACATGTGACCAACACCCAAAGGGTTTACTAGAGTCAATAATCTAGTTCACATCGCTATGTGATTAACACCCAAAGAGTACTAAGGTGTGATCATGTTTTGCTTGTGAGAGAAGTTTAGTCAACGGGTCTGCCACATTCAAATCCGTAAGTATTTTGCAAATTTCTATGTCAACAATGATCTGCACGGAGTTACTCTAGCTAATTGCTCCCACTTTCAATATGTATCCAGATTGAGATTTAGAGTCATCTGGCTCAGTGTCAAAATTTGCATCGACGTAACCCTTTATGACGAACCTTTTTGTCACCTCCATAATCAAGAAACATATCCTTATTCCACTAAGGATAATTTTGACCGCTGTCTAGTGATCTACTCCTAGATCACTATTGTACTCCCTTGCTAAACTCAGGGCAGGGTATACAATAGGTCTGGTACACAACATGTCATACTTTATAGAACCTATGGCTGAGGCATAGGGAATGACTTCCATTCTCTCTCTATCTTCTGCCGTGGTCGGGTTTTGAGTCTTACTCAACTTCACACCTTGTAACAAAGGCAAGAACTCCTTTTTGACTGTTCTATTTTGAACTATTTTAAAATTTTGTCAAGGTATGTACTCATTGAAAAACTTATCAAGCGTCTTGATCTATCTCTATAGATCTTGATGCTCAATATGTAAGCAGCTTCACCGAGGTCTTTCTTTGAAAAACTCCTTTATGCTTTGCAGAATAATTCTACATTATTTCCGATCAACAATATGTCATACACATATACTTATCAGAAATGTTGTAGTGCTCCCACTCACTTTCTTGTAAATACAGGCTTCACCGCAAGTCTGTATAAAACTATATGCTTTGATCAACTTATCAAAACGTATATTCCAACTCCAAGATGCTTACACCAGTCCATAGATGGATCGCTGGAGCTTGCATATTTTGTTAGTACCTTTAGGATTGACAAAACCTTCTGGTTGCATCATATACAACTCTTCTTTAATAAATCCATTAAGGAATGCACTTTTGTTTATCCATTTGCTAGATTTCATAAAATGCGGCAATTTCTAACATGATTCGGACAGACTTCAGCATAGATACGAGTGAGAAACTCTCATCGTAGTCAACACCTTGAACTTGTCGAAAACCTTTTTGCGACAATTCTAGCTTTGTAGATAGTAACACTACTATCAGCGTCCGTCTTCCTCTTGAAGATCCATTTAATCTCAATGGCTCGCCAATCATTGGGCAAGTCAATCAAAGTCCATACTTTGTTCTCATACATGGATCTCATCTCAGATTTCATGGCCTCAAGCCATTTCGCGGAATCTGGACTCATCATCTGTAACACCCTCGATGCGGCTATATCTCCCATGTGTCGAAGCACGACTTAGAGGCATAACCGCATTGAAAGCAATGTCGCAAGTGAGGTAATCTTCACACAACCTATGTAATACATAAGGGAAAGAGATACATAGTTGACTTACACTCGCCACTTCACGCAATTACAGGAATAAAGCATTTCAACATCCAAATACAATCAAGGTCCGACTATGGAACCAAAATAAAAGAAGAACCCCAAATGCGACAAAGGTCCCCGATCGACCCCAACTGGGCTCCACTATTGATCAACTAGAACGAAACAACACAAAGGACAAGATCTTCACCGAGCTCCTCCTTGAGCTTGGTTGCGTCACCTGCTCTGTAACATCGGCACCTGCAAACTGGTTTTGGAAGTATCTGTGAGCCACAGGGACTCAGCAAACTCGCACCCTCGCGATCAAGACTATTTAAGCTTATGGGTAAGGTAAAAGGTATGAGGTGGAGCTGCAACAAGCGACTAGCATATATGGTGGCTAACATACGTAAAAGAGAGCGAGAAGAGAAGGCAAAGCACGGTAGATAAAATATGATCAAGAAGTGATCCTAAAACAACCTATGCCAAGCATAACTCCAACACCGTGTTCACTTCCCGGACTCCGCCGGAAAGAGACCATCACGGTTACACACGCGGTTGATGCATTTTAATTAAGTTAAGGTTCAAGTTATCTACAACCGGACATTAACAAATTCCTATCTGCCCATAACCGTGGGCACGGCTTTCGAAAGTTCAAATCCCTGCAGGGGTGTCCCAACTTAGCCCATCACAAGTTCAAATCCCTGCAGGGGAATCCCGGTTACAAGACATTTCGACTATGGTAAAACAAATCCAGCAACACCGCCCGAATGTGCCGACAAATCCCGATAGGAGCTGCACATATCTCGTTCTCAGGGCACACTCAGATGAGACTAGCTACGAGTAAAACCAACCCTCAAGTTTCCCCGAGGTGGCCCCGCAGGCAGCTCAGTTCGGACCAACACTCAGAGGAGCACTGGCCCGGGGGGGGGGGGTTAAATAAAGATGACCCTCGAGAGAGCGACTCCCAAGGGAAAAGTAGGTGGTGGTTAGGCAAATGGTAAAACCAAGGTTGGGCGTTGCTGGAAGAGTTTTATTTAAGGCGAACTGTCAAGGGGTTCCCATTATTACCCAACCGCGTAAGGAACGCAAAATCCGGGAACATAACGCCGATATGACGGAAACTAGGGGGGTAAGAGTGGAACAAAACACCAGGCATAAGGCCGAGCCTTCCACCCTTTACCAAGTATATAGATGCATTAATTAAATAAGATATATAGTGATATCCCAACAAGTAAACATGTTCCAAGCAAGGAACAATATCTCCATGTTCCAACAAGGAACAAACTTTGATCTTCACCTGCAACTAACAACGCTATAAGAGGGGCTGGGCAAAGCGGTAACATAGCCAAACAACGGTTTGCTAGGACAAGGTGGGTTAGAGGCTTGGTTCAACAATATGGGTGGCATGATAAGCAAGTGGTAGGTATCGCAGCATAGGCATAGCAAAAGAGCGAGCATCTAGCAAAGCAAAGATAGTAGTGATTTCGAGGGTATGATCATCTTGCCTGCAAAGTTGTCAGAATTGACTGGATCCTCGAAAGCAAACTCAACGGGCTCCTCGTTAGCGAACTCGTCTCCCGGCTCTACCCAAAAATACAAACAAGCAAACGAAACACAATCAACCACATGCAAAGCTCAAACAATATGATGCAAAGATGATATGCTATGCGGGATGCGATGCGGGATGCATATGCAAGATGTGACAAGTAATGCATGAACCTGGCCTCAACTTGGAAAACCAAGTGTGCCACTGGAAATATGAGATGAAGTCGCTTGAAAACAATATAAAGAACGCCGGAATCGGAGTTACGGTTTGAAAATGGCAAGCAATTCAAATATGACCACGTTCTTTGCGATTTACAGCAAGTAGCCATCTAAATGCAACAAGATGAACATGCTACAACACCCAAACAAGACAACAAAATACATGGCAGGGATGCATTCATGATGCTTAACAAAAGTCTAGCACTGAGCTACGGCCAATTCATCCATTAACAGGTTCAAACAAGCATGGCAAAAATGCATATGGTAAACAGATCTCAGACTTAGTGAAATTAACACTTGTCTGGAATTTCAGATCAGATAGCACTCTTCGGGGCAACAAAACTATATGCTACAGGACCTGAACATGGCAAAGTAAAGCATGCCATGGAGCTACTCAAAGAGCTTAACAAAAGTCCCTTAGTGACCTTGAGCCAAAATGGATCAAAAAATACATTTGCAAGCATGTGAACATGGCAAAAACATAATCAGTTCTCAGACTTAGTGAAAACTGGAGCATGCTGAAAACAGATATCAAGTAGGCATGTTTACGAGCTCGATGCACTCACTACAGAGCAAGTCATGACAAACTAAGCATACACCCATCAAGAATACACAAAATACAAGCTAGACATGGCAAGAAACAATAACATAGCATGCACGGATCAACTACAACATCCTCGGCAAAATTGCTAACTAGTAGACAACCTGCCCAGATTCACGAAATAGCAAAAGTAGAGCTCCATTGACTCAAGCTAGGGTGCTTCATAATTGCAAACAAAGACATGGATGGATAGAGCACTACAAAATTAACAAAACATCCTTACTAATCATTCTCAAAAGAGGCACGGATCACTAGGAAACAACATGAATATATGGCCATATGAGATAAACAGCTCAACGACTTAGTGGAAATGCTAAGTCCCTGAAATCAGCATTAACAAATGCCTCACTTTGCAAGCTCGTCTTAGTCACCACACACATCAGAAAAAATACATGGGTTGCACCTCTGGAAAGATGGCAAAACCCCTAACAAAACATATGTAGAGCTCAGGGGCATATCATGCACACAATAATCATGGCAAAAATGACAAATATCTAAATGGAGCAGCAGATCTGACAATTATCTCAAGTAGCTCTCTTCTAACAGCATTTCGGGCATCAAGATGTGCTCAAATGAAAATGATGCAATGAGATGAAATTATATGCTCTCTGAGATGAACATTTTGATATGCTATATGCCCAAAACGGAGTTACGGATGAGGAGTTACGATGCGATGAACAGGAGCAAATAAGTAGGGTTTCGAGGCAAAAGTCAACCGCTAAGTCCTCAGATCCAGATCGGAGCGGTTCCCGAGGTTCGCCGGAGCCTTTAGCCGGAGCTGAAGAAGAAGACGTCGCCGTGGGCATGGAGGCTCGCCGGATCGGGCCGGGGACACGCGGATCTGGCGCGGTAGAGGTGCGGGACGGCGCCGGTGCCCCGGATCTGGCCGGAGACGGCCAAGGGCGGCGGCGCACTTACGTCCGGCGGGGAGGCCGGCGTCGGCGGGCGGCGGAGCGGTGAAGGGCAGGCCGGCGCGGGCGTGGCTTACCTGCGTGACGACGGCGCGGGGAAGAGGCAGAGCGGGGCGGCGGAACGACGGGCGGCGCC
>NC_041392.1:43919115-43975098 GCF_002162155.2 Triticum dicoccoides
CGGCGAACGGCGGGGAGGCTCGGGCAGTGCCCGCGGTTGGCGGCAGCGAGATGGGCCCGCGCGGGCCCGATCTGGGTTCCGCGAGCCGCGGCGGCGGTGGGACGGCGGCGGCCACGTGGCGATCTCCGGTTGGACGCGGGTGGGGTGCGTACATGTCCGGAGCGGGAGCGGACGTGTCCGTCGGCGCGAGAAGGTGGGATCTAGGGTTTCGTCCGCGAAAATGGACGGGGAGGGCATATTTATAGGTAGAGGGAGCTAGGAGAGTCCAAATGAGGTGCGGTTTTCGGCCACGCGATCGTGATCGAACGACCGAGATGAAGGAGGAGGTTAAGGTGGGTTTTGGGCCAAATGGAGGGGTGTTGGGCTGTAACACACACGAGGCCTTTTTGGTCCCTTGGTTAACCGTTGGAGTATCAAACGAAGTCCAAATGGTACGAAACTTGACAGGCGGTCTACCGGTAGTAAACCAAGGCCGCTTGGCAAGTCTCGGTCCAATCCGGAAATGTTTAATCCCCACACACGAGAAGAAGGTAGAAATGACCACCGGAGGAGAACGGAGCGCCGGAATGCAAAACGGACAACGGAAAAAAATGCTCAGATGCATGAGACGAACATGTATGCAAATAAAATGCACATGATGACATGATATGCAATGCATGACACGCAAGCAATGACAAGGCACAATAGCGAATAACTGGAGGACACCTGGCACATCGGTCTCGGGGCGTTACATCATCGCTTCCTCATAGTTCGTAGGCTTGTCATGGTCAAGTAACATGACCTCCAGAACAGGATTACCGTACCACTCTGGTGCGGATCTCACTCTGGTTTACCTACAAGGTTCGGTAGTAACTTGATCTGAAGTTACATGATCATCATCATTAGCTTCCTCACTAATCGGTGTAGTAGTCACAGGAACAGATTTCTGTGATGAACTACTTTCCAATAAGGGAGCAGGTGTAGTTACCTCATCAAGTTCTACTTTCCTCTCACTCACTTCTTTCGAGAGAAACTCCTTTTCTAGAAAGAATCCATTCAAAGCAACGAATATATTGCCTTCGGATCTGTGATAGAAGGTGTACCCAACATTTTCTTTTGGGTATCCTATGAAGACGCACTTCTCCGATTTGGGTTTGAGTTTATTAGGTTGAAACATTTTCACATAAGCATTGCAACCTCAAACTTTAAGAAACGACAGCTTAGGTTTCTTGCCAAACCATATTTCATACGGTGTCATCTCAACGGATTTAGATGGTGCCCTATTTAACGTGAATGTAGCTGTCTCTAATGCATAACCCCAAAACGATAGTGGTAAATTGGTAAGAGACATCATAGATCGCATCATATCTAATAAAGCACGGTTACGACGTTCGGACACACCATTACACTATGGTGTTCCAGGTGGCGTGAGTAGTGAAACTATTTCACATTGTTTTAACTGAAGGCCAAACTCGTAACTCAAATATTTTACTTCTGCGATCATATCGTAGAAATTTTTTATTTTTGTTACGATGATTCTCCACTTCACTCTGAAATTCTTTGAACTTTTCAAATATTTCAACTTGTGTTTCATCAAGTAGATATACTCATATCTGCTCAAATCATCTGTGAAGATCAGAAAATAATGATACCTGCCACGAGCCTCAGTATTCATTGGACCACATACATCAGTATGTATGATTTCCAACAAATCTGTTGCTCGCTCCATTGTTCCGGAGAACGGAGTCTTAGTCATCTTGCCCATGAGGCATGGTTCGCAAGCATCAACTGATTCATAATCAAGTGATTCCAAAAGCCCATCAGCATGAATTTTCTTCATGCGCTTTACACCAATATGACCTAAACGGCAGTGCCACAAATAAGTTGCACTATTATTATTAACTTTGCATCTTTTGGCTTCAATATTATGAAAATGTGTATTACCACGATCGAGATCCAACAAACCATTTTCATTGGGTGTATGACCATAGAAGGTTTTATTCATGTAAACAGAGCAACAATTAATCTCTAACTTACATGAATAACCGTATTGCAATAAACATGATCCAATCATATTTATGCTTAACGCAAACACCAAATAACACTTATTTAGGTTCAACACTAATCCCGAAAGTATAGGGAGTGTGCGATGATGATCATATCAATCTTGGAACCACTTCCAACACACATCATCACTTCACCCTTAACTAGTCTCTGTTCATTCTGCAACTCCCGTTTCGAGTTACTACTCTTAGCAACCGAACCAGTATCAAATACCGAGGGGTTGCTATAAACACTAGTAAAGTACACATCAATAACCTGTATATCAAATATACCCTTGTTTACTTTGCCATCTTTCTTATCCACTAGACATTCAGGGCATTTCCGCTTCCAATGACCAGTCCCTTTGCAGTAGAAGCACTTAGTCTCAGGCTTAGGTCCAGACTTGGGCTTCTTCACTTGAGCAACAACTTTCTTGCCGTTCTTCTTGAAGTTCACTTTCTTTCCCTTGGCCCTTTTCTTGAAACTAGTGGTCTTGTTAATCATCAACACTTGATGCTCTTTCTTGATTTCTACCTTCATCGATTTCATCATCATGAAAAGCTCGGGAATCATTTATGTCATCCCTTGCATACTATAGTTCATCACGAAGTTCTACTAACTTGGTGATAGTGACTAGAGAATTCTGTCAATCACTATTTTATCTGGAAGATTAACTCCCACTTGATTCAAGCGATTGTAGTACCCAGACAATCTGAGTACATGCTCACTGCTTAAGCTATTCTCCTCCATCTTTTAGCTATAGAACTTGTTGGAGACTTCATATCTCTCAACTTGGGTATTTGCTTGAAATATTAACTTCAACTCCTGGAACATCTTATATGATCCATGACATTCAAAACATCTTTGAAGTCCCGATTCTAAGCTGTTAAGCATGGTGCACTAAACTATCAAGTAGTCATCATATTGAGCTAGCCAAACGTTCATAACGTCTGCATTTGCTCCTCAATAGGTCAGTCACCTAGCGGTGCATCAAGGACATAATTCTTCTGTGCAGCAATGAGGATAAACCTCAAATCACGGATCCAATCCGCATCATTGCTACTAACATTTTTCAACTTAGTTTTCTCTAGGAACATATAAAAATTAAACGGGGAGCAACATCGCGAGCTATTGATCTACAGCATAGATATGCTAATACTACCAGGACTAAGTTCATGATAAATTAAAGTCAATTAATCATATTACTTAAGAACTACCACTTAGATAGACATCCCTCCAATCATCTAAGTGATCACGTGATCCAAATTAACTAAACCATAACCGATCATCACGTGAAATGGAGTAGTTTTCAATGGTGAACATCACTATGTTGATCATATCTACTATATGATTCACGCTCGACCTTTCAGTCTCAGTGTTCCGAGGCCATATATGCATATGCTAGGCTCGTCAAGTTTAACCTGAGTATTCTGCGCGTGCAAAACTGGCTTGCACCCGTTGTAGATGGATGTAGAGCTTATCACACCCGATCATCACGTGGTGTCTGGGCACGACGAACTTTGGCAACGGTGCATACTCAGGGAGAACACTTTTATCTTGAAATTTAGTGAGAGATCATCTTATAATGCTACCGTCAATTAAAGTAAGATAAGATGCATAAAAGATAAACATCACATGCAATCAAAATATGTGACATGATATGACCATCATCATCTTGTGCCTTTGATCTCCATCTCCAAAACATCGTCATGATTTCCATCGTCACCGGCATAACACCATGATCTCCATCATCTTGATCTATATCAATGTGTCGTCACATGGTCGTCTCGCCAACTATTGCTCTTGCAACTATTGCTATCGCATAGCGATAAAGTAAAGCAATTATTTGGCGCTTGCATCTTATGCAATAAAGAGACAACCATAAGGCTTCTGCCAGTGGCCGATAACTTCAACAAAACATGACCATCTTATACAACAACTTATATCTCATCACGTCTTGACCATATCACATCACAACATGCCCTGCAAAAACAAGTTAGACGTCCTCTACTTTGTTGTTGCAAGTTTTATGTGGCTGCTACGGGCTTAGCAAGAACCGCTCTTACCTACGCATCAAAACCACAACGATAGTTTGTCAACTTGGTGCTGTTTTAACCTTCGTAAGGACCGGGCGTAGCCACACTCGGTTCAACTGAAGTTGGAGAAACTGACACCCGCCAGCCACCTGTGTGCAAAGCACGTCGGTAGAATCAGTCTCGCGTAAGTGTACGCGTAATGTCAGTCCGGGCCGCTTCATCCAACAATACTGCCGAACCAAAGTATGACCTGCTGGTAAGCAGTATAACTTATATCGCCCATAACTCACTTGTGTTCTACTCGTGCATATGACATCTACACATAAAACCTAGGCTCTGATACCACTGTTGGGGAACGTAGTAATTTCAAAAAATTTCCTACGCACACGCAAGATCATGGTGATGCATAGCAACGAGAGGGGAGAGTGTTGTCTACGTACCCTCGTAGACCGGAAGCGAAAGCGTTAGCACAATGCGGTTGATATAGTCGTACGTCTTCATGGCCCGACCGATCAAGCACCGAAACTACGACACCTCCGAGTTCTAGCACACGTTCAGCTTGATGACGATCCCCGGACTCCGATCCAGCAAAGTGTCGGGGAAGAGTTCCGTCAGCACGACGGCATGGTGACGATCTTGATGTTCTACCGTCGCAGGGCTTCGCCTAAGCACCGCTAGAATATTATCGAGGATTATGGTGGAGGGGGGCACCGCAAACGGCTAAGAGAACGATCACGAAGATCAACTTGTGTGTCTAGAGGTGCCCCATTGCCCTCGTATATAAAGGAGCAAGGGGGGGAGGCCGGCCGGCCCTTGGGGCGCGCCAAGGAGGGGGGAGTCCTCCTCCTAGTAGGAGTAGGACTCCCTTTCCTAGTCCAACTAGGAAGAGAGAAGGGGGAAGGAAAGAGAGGGAGAGGGAGAGGGAAAGAGGGGCCGCACCCCCCCTCCCCTAGTCCAATTCGGACTCCTCATGGGAAGGGGGCGCGCCACCTCCTGGGCTGCTGCCCTCTCTCTCCCCTCAGGCCCACTAAGGTCCAATACTTCCACGGGGGGTTCCGGTAACCCTTCCGGCACTCCGGTTTTCCCGAAATCACCCGAAACAGTTCCAATGTCCGAATATAGCCGTCCAATATATCGATATTTATGTCTTGACCATTTCAAGACTCCTCGTCATGTCCGTGATCATAGCCGGGACTCCGAACAACCTTCGGTACATCAAAATATATAAACTTATAATGAAACTGTCATCGTAACGTTAAGCATGCGGACCCTACGGGTTCGAGAACAATGTAGACATGACCGAGACACGTCTCTGGTCAATAACCAATAGCGGAACCTGGATGCTCATATTGACTCCTACATATTCTACGAAGATCTTTATCGGTCAGACCGCATAACAACATACGTTGTTACCTTTATCATCGGTATGTTACTTGCCCGAGATTCGATTATCGGTATCTCAATACCTAGTTCAATCTCGTTACCGGCAAGTCTCTTTACTCGTTCCGTAATACATCATCTCGCAACTAACTCATTAGTTGCATTGATTGCAAGGCTTAAGTGATGTGCATTACTGAGAGGGCCCAGAGATACCTCTCCGACAATCGGAGTGACAAATCCTAATCTCGAAATACGCCAACCCAACATGTACCTTTGGAGACACCTGTAGAGCACCTTTATAATCACCCAGTTACGTTGTGACGTTTGGTAGCACACAAAGTGTTCCTCCGGCAAACGGTAGTTGCACAATCTCATAGTCACGGGAACATGTATATGTCATGAAGAAAGCAATAGCAACATACTAAACAATCGGGTGCTAAGCTAATGGAATGGGTCATGTCAATCACATCATTCTCCTAATGATGTGATCCCGTTAATCAAATAACAACACATGTCTATGGTTAGGAAACATAACCATCTTCGATTAACGAGCTAGTCAAGTAAAGGCATACTAGTGACGTTTAGTTTGTCTATGTATTCACACAAGTATTATGTTTCCGAATAATACAATTCTAGCATTAATAATAAACATTTATCGTGAAGTAAGGAAATAAATAATAACTTTATTATTGCCTCTAGGTCATATTTCCTTCAATGTCAGTTACGCGTATGTGGAAATTAGGTAAACACACATGACAACTATGATTAACCATACATGAAAACTATGGTTGAACCACACGTGGCAATTAGGTAAACACACATGACAACTATTGTTTGACCACATGTGACAAGTAGTTAATCACACACGGCAACTATGGTTTGATTACACGCGGCAACTATCATAAATTAGACACGGCAACTATAATTAACTAAAATAGAGAGAGTTGCCATGTTTTTACAAGTACATTTGCCATCCCGGATAACTAAAGTTGCTATCCCCCGGGGTAACTAAAGCGTCATCCCGCGGGTAACTAACGTAGCTGCGTCAGCGATGTGTGGGCATATTTGCTTGGTGCCACACGCGCGGGGTGTGGATGAATAGTATTTGTTGGGCGTGTGGCACGAAGTAGGTGCGTCCACACATGTGTGGGCAGTTGTAATGTTCGCTCACACATGACCCGTGTAGGCTGCCTTCTGATTATGCCACATAGGGCATGTGGGCGGATCTCTAATATGCCACACGTGTGAACGTTATCGGTGTCCCAAAACAAATACATGGATAATCCAAAGCCATCTTCCTAGCGATCTATATGTCGCTACATCTATTAGTTTGCTGATGTGTCTTGACCTCGCACCAACACATATCATCTACTCTTATGGCCTCACCAAGCTGCCCTACGACGTGCTGAGAGCACCAACCGGTCTAAATTCGTTGCCGCCATCTTCCGTCGTTTCAACTTCAGGAGAGATCAACGCATTGACCTTGCCAGACCAACTGTCGTCGATGCCAGATAGCGCTATAACACTACACTCGTCCATCAACACACGTCCAATGCCGAGATCTCGTTGCGCCACGATGCCGAGACCCGCTGTCATCGACGCAGTAGATGGCATATAACATATACTCCCTCCATTCCATAATTTGAATTAATGGTTTTAGTTCAAACCACGACAAAAATTATGAAATGAAGAGAGTAATTAGTTAGTCAAATCGATGACCTAAAACTAGGTGTACCTAATACACCCAGACGGAGGAAGTAATAACATCTTATATTATATACTCCCTCCATTCCACAATGTAGTGCTTCCTCTATTTCCGTGCTTCAACTTTGACCGTAAATTTAACTACCAAAACCGATTGCGGCGGGAGCAAACATTATATCAGCGAATTCATATTCGAAAGAAGTTTTCAATTATATAATTTTTTCTCCCGCCGCAGTTGGTCTTGTTGGTTAAATTTATGATCAAAGTTGGATCTCAAAAAGCGCGAGCGCACTATATTTTGGAATGGAGGGAGTATAAGACAGAGGGAGTAATAGCAAGCGCGGAGCACTAGCAGAACTAAAACACAAACAAAAACACAAATGCAAGGGACATGCAACAGCAGCCTTGCAGAAAAATAATACTCCATTGGCCAACACGAGTCTTCGAACATTCTGATCAAAACAGCACCGAATCCTGGACACATAAGCAGCAGGGAAAGAAAGACCCCAGCAAACACTTCCAAACAGCCCAGGAATTACTTTGCCAAAAACTTCAACAGAGGCCGCGCTATAGTAACAATCGGAAACCACCAAACTTTGTTGAGTGTCAAATCACACCCAACCACGCAAGTCTGCCGCAAAAAAAAAAAATAAAAAAATAAAAAAAATCTCCACACAAAGAGCATGAGCAACTAGGTGCTAGAGTTGCTACTTCATTCATACTCCCTCCCTCCGTTCCTAAATATAAGATTTTTTTAGAGATTTCAATAAAACTATATACTAAGCAAAATGAATGAATTTACACTGTAAAATATGTCTCTATAAATCTATATGTAGACCGTGTTAGAATCTCTAAAAGGTCTTATATATAGAAATGGAGGAGAACAGTTAGGAGTTATGACCACGGTGCGTACTCCACACCAATGAACTATAAACCTATGGAAGGGCATATCTAAACTAAATAATCAACCATTTCAATGGTGCTTACTCAACACCAAGGAATCATTTTAAATTGCGACCATGCAATTTGTGCTTCTAAAAGTGCAGTACTATTATCAGTGTACAAAGTGTTCCGTCCTATTAGCAGTAATAACATCTAAGAACAAAGTAATATAAGACATCGGTCAATGAAATAAAGTACTTGCTATCTTTTAACAATAATCACGCTGAACTAACAATCCGACCCAAAACAGATGCAGTGACCCAATTACTGCTGCTGCGGTAACAATCAGACACAAAACCATGTTGAGAACCCAGATCACAGGCAGCTTCCCAAATATGGCTGAGAAAAAAACATCTCCACACAATGCAATAGGACCAAGGTGTGCACTGAACATGAAAGATTGAATTATTAAGCAACAGAAAGGAATATCAAAACCAAACATTTGTACAACTAAAACGCCATAATTAACTTCTGATGAAGGAATCAACATTCCGAACTGCAACCATGCCTTTCATGCTTTTGAACAATGAACGCTGAAAGTAAATAGGGGAGAATTTCAGAACAGTTCTATAGCATAGGATACTCCATTGTTTATAATACTAGCATGATGCTCAAGATATCATAACAAGCACCGAATGATGATAGAAGAAGTGCCGATTCCGCCATCCAAATTGTTCGCTTCATACAGGATAGATGCTTCAAGGGCACGAGTGCACGACTAGTCCAAAACATTAAGATGGAGCATGGCATCTCATAGCACAATAGAGAACAGAGGCTCCTTGTTCACAGCTTCTTGTTTTTGCGTCTCAAACAATGGAAGTGAAATCATGCTCTCTTGGAGGCGATGCCAACTAAGTGTCCAGTGGTTTTCATGCTCTTCACTTTCCACATTTCCTAAAAACACGCCATCAATATCACAGTGTAATATACGGCTACGACGATTCTGAACCGACAACTCACGCTCGTTCATCACAGCCATGCTACGAACATATTTGATTTGCAAATCAAGTGGTAGTGATGCCTCCATCACTGACAAGTTAATCTGGTACAAAAAGCCCCAAGTTTCAGCATCGTAGTCCTGCAACACCCAAACATCTAAAGTAGTGACACACTCAGAGGACGTGCGGCACAATGCTAGGGCACCACCCATATCCATCAATGACACCATATCGCCCAATTGTGTTGGGCGGCTCATCTGCCGGAATGTCTCGGCTATTGTGTCAAATACCGTTATGTTGAGACCCATTGCCCAATGCAGGCTACCACGATGGTGCACTGCTCGGCAATGGTAGAACCAATTATCAGGAATAAACCTTTGTTCTGGAACTGTCGGCCACTGGATGCTTCTTGGCTGATCCGATCCGACCATGAGGACGAAGTACTCAAGCGACTCAATTGCTACGTCGCTCCCATCGAGCAGCGTGTACGACCAGGGGTATGACACCCAAAGCACTCGGTGTTCTCCAGATGTGTGATGCCGGTAGAACCCGGCTACGCTGACCAGGAAGTGTGGTCGTCGTGGAGGATGTGGCAGGGACACACACTTGCGGGTGGCCGGGTTGCAGACGTAGAAATTGGATTGTTCTTGTTGCGACAGAATGAGGAGGCCACCACAGGTGGCGCGGTGTACAATGACGTCGTATTCGTGCCGAAGGACGGGCCGTATCTTCAGATCATCACCGGAGGTTCTGACGACGCGGGAGATGCCCTTCCCGTGATTGATGATGGGGAGCGAGGGCTGGTGGCGGTGGTGGTCGAGGATGAAGGCGTCGGTGGAAGTGCCGCACCGCCACGACCTGCGGACCGCGTGGCAGCGGAGTACGTCTTTGACAGGCAGCCGGACGAGGATCTCGTGGACGACCACCCACTCCGGTAGGTCGTCGAAGACGGTCGCGCTGCGGCTCCCTTGCATACTGATTCCTCGCTGAGATATATATATATACACACACACACACACTACTATATAGTGTATGAGTTTTGAATGTTTGAATTCATGCATTGAAATGCATTTCTGGCCGTTCATTGAGCTCCATCGGACGGCTCATAGTGCAGGGATTCGCTGCTACAGTACCATTCAATGTTATCAGGGTCTTTCCAGAAACATCTATTGATTGGCCCTGAGTAAGGGAGCCCACGGCATGTCAGTTCACTGGAGCAAACAGAGTCATCATGTCATACTCGCATCGCCTGAAGCAGTACAAATTGTTTTATCAAAGCAGACGGCCGCAGAGGTACATGGCCTGTGTGGTTGGAGAAACAAAATGGGATCCGTACCAATAAGTCTGACAGGAGGTGAAAAAGTAGAACGATAAAGAAGTAAACAAACCAAACCAGTGCGTGAACCAAACAGTGCATTGCGCACATACGATACATGGCATCACTGCCTCCCATGCATTTCTGGGTGGAAAGCCATGGTAAACGCTACGGTAAAACATGGCAATAGGTAGAGTATATTACAACCTGCATTTTAAAAATACATTTTAAATATGTTAAAAAGCAGTACAAAAATAAATTTCACATGTGCATTTTTGCAAAATAGTGCAGGGAATAAAGTTTTACAAAATATGTCTTTTTTATTTTACCTCCACATAAAAGATAATTTTTACTGCTTCTAAATAGCGTTTCACGACACATTTTTTTGCCTTTTCACACATACAAAAAGAAATATTTTTCCACGAAATTTCCTATGCGTGCATATAACTTGGAGGGGGATGAATGCGTGCAACTTATTTAAAAAAAATTGTCATTACGAAATGTATTTTTTGAAGTTGGTTCATATGTATTTTTTCAGAACTTTTTAGGTGAGTTCATATGTATTTTTTTCATAATTTTTGTCATTTAGAAATGTGTTTTGAGAAGTGGGTTCATATGTATTCAGGTTTGTCTATGTATTTTTCGCAATAGGTATCCCAAATTTTGTGCAAATTACATATTCATGTGATATGCCAATTCCGAATACATGCACAATGGACATTTGTCTTGAATCATTTCTTCGTCATTTTCATGACTAATTCTCGCCAAATCACCCTGCAACGTAATGACGCGCATTGCGCGTGCATGCATACTAGTGTGTGTGTGTGTGTGTGTATATATATATATATATATATATATATATATATATATATATATATATATATATAGGTCAAATAGATGGGGCACCTAGGTGCCTGGGCACCTTGATTGTTTTGGAAACCATGATATATTTAATTAGTTTCCTACCCATTCTTCATGCAAGACTTTCATCACCCAGGATGCGGAATAAGTTACTATTCATCACCCAAGATGCGGAATAAGTTATTCTTCATCCGAGGTAATTTTACGATCATTTCATAATTAAATTACGTTTCAAATTCAAATAATTACATTCCTATTGATTCACTACGTAAAATTTGACATAAGAAAATAAAAATATAGGTCATAAGACAAGAAAATTTGCAGTTTATGTGTATTTTAGACTATGTTTTTACGTTTATAATTTTATATAACATAAAATATTTTTTACGGCGATTATATATTTTCTTACGATCCCTATATATATTTGTAGGACGGTGGAGCGAGGGGTCGACGCTTGGAAAAAGGTTCCAAGGAAAGAAAACAGGCGGATGGAGAATGCCATGGCCGGAGAGAGTCGAGGTGACTTACTTTACTCTGGAGCGGAGGACGGCGGAGCGAGGGCGGCGGTCTCCGGCGGTGACGGGACGGTGTCGTGTTCGTTCCCGGTGGCGTCTCTGGACAGGAAGACGAGACCTATAGATCTGAGGGGCGATTTGACAAGAAAAAGGGAAAGCAACACCGCAGATGGGATTTGCTTACGATCGTTGGATTACTAGCGACGTGGGTCCTTTTGTAGAGTTTCCTTGGAATTTGCTATTTGTGTATGACTAACAGAAACAAGAAATCACGGTGGATTAGCATTTGGAACGTGGATCCACCTTAGTTTGCTTCCGTGTAATGCTTCCTCAGAACGAACTGCTCCCGAGAATCTAGCGCACTAACAACCATGCCATTCCTAAACGTTTGTCCGTATACCCAGGCGATGTCATCAGGGCCGGGCCGGTAAAATCCGGGACCTTGTGCGAAACTAAAAAAATGAGACCTTATCTCACTAGAAAAAAAATAAAATATCAAGCAATTATAATGTATATTTGATATAGTGTCTTACGTAACAAATTATATTGTATTGAAACACAAGATATAAAAGGTGAATAAAATAAAATTATAGTAATATGGTAGTAGATATCAATTGGAGATTATGCATCAATGTTTGACAATTAAACGAACCGTCTAACTCACCTAGTCTTGTGTCCCGTCAGACTGAATTGCTATACTGTGATCTTTAATCGAGGAGCAATAATGCAAGAACATATCTTTCCATTGATCCATGTGAAAAGTTAATTAAGAAATAAGAATTAGGAGAATAGGAATATAATTTGGAGTAAGAACCCAGCGGTATTCCTACCTGACTCAAGAATCTGAGATCACGAAAGTAATAATCGATGGATGAGAAGTTACAAACCAATGAGATACTATATTTGCAATACCAAAACTAACATACAACATAACCTCATCATATCCTGCCTCTACCTATACCTGTCGGCGTGTCGTCCATCGCGACGTCGTCGGATCTTGATGTCTCGATGGCAGGAGGCAGGGGGATGCGCATGCGCCATGTCGCCTGCCCATGGATTCTCGATGCGATCGATGGAGCAGAATTAAACCGCCCTTTGGTTACAAAAAAACTGAGAAGATTAGCTTATTAATTTTTTGAGGGAAGATCGAGGCATCGAGCAGATCAGCATGCCCTAGCACCTTGGCGTCTGGGATCATAATCGAGGAATCGAGCAGTGGCTTGGGATGGTCGAGCAGCAGCCGGGTGGACGCACACACTGGGGAGTCACGCGCCAGCGGACAGAGGCCCAGTTCTATGCGAGGCCCAACACCTACCGTAGAAAAATATGTACAAAGGCATTTTAAAAAAGTTTGGGGCCCCCTAAATTGATGGGCCCTGTGCGGGCCGCACAGTACGCACAACTATGGGCCCGGCCCTGGATGTCATTGTAACGTCCTCGATGCGGCTATATCTCCCACGTGTCGAAACACGACTTAGAGGCATAACCGCATTGAAGGCAATGTCGCAAGAGGGGTAATCTTTACACATCCCATATACTGAATAAGAAAGGGAATATAGAGTTGGCTTACAATCGCCACTTCACACAATACATGAATAAAACATTACATCATCCAGATACAATCAAGGTCCGACTACGGAACCAAAACAAAAGAGGACTACCCCTAATGCTACAGATCCCCGATCGCCCTAATTGGGCTCCACTACTGATCAACTGGAAACGAAACAACACAATGAACGAGATCTTCATCGAGCTCCTCCTTGAGCTGGGTTGCGTCACCTGCACGATATCATCGGCACCTGCAACTGGTTTTGGAAGTAATCTGTGAGTCATAGGGACTCAGCAATCTCACACACTCGCGATCAAGACTATTTAAGCTTATAGGTAGGGAAAAGGTATGTGAGGTGGAGCTACAGCAAGCACTAGCATATATGGTGGCTAACATACGCAAATGGGACCGAGGAGAGAAGGCAAAGCACAGTCGAGAATCTATGATCAAGAAGTGATCCTATAACTACTTACGTTCAAGCATAACTCCAACACCGTGTTTACTTCCCGGACTCCGCCGAGAAGAGACCATCACGGCTACACACGCGGTTGATGCATTTTAATTAAGATAAGTTTCAGGTTTTCTACAACCGGACATTAATAAATTCCTATCTGCCCATAACCGCGGGCACGGCTTTCGAAAGTTCAAATCCATGCAGAGGTGTCCCAATTTAGCCCATCACAAGGTCTCACGGTCAACGAAGGATATTCCTTCTCCCAGGAAGACCCAATCAGGCTCGGAATCCCGGTTACAAGACATCTCGACAATGGTAAAACAAGTCCAGCAAAACCACCCGTTGTGCCGACAAATCCCGATAGAAGCTGCACATATCTCATTTTCAGGGCACACCGGATAAGCTAAGCGTACAGGAGCCCACGTAACCCAAGTTGCCAAGGGATGGCCCTGCACGGTGCTCTAGTTTGGACCAACACTCAGGGAAGCACTGGCCCGGGGGTTTAAATAAAGATGATCCTTGGGCTGGCCGACCCAAGGGAAAGAAAAGGCTAGGTGGCAAATGGTAAAACCAAGGTTGAGCCTTGCTGGAGAGTTTTATTCAAGGCGAACTGTCAAGGGGTTCCCATTATAACCCAACCGTGTAAGGAACGCAAAATCAAGGAACATAACACCGGTATGATGGAAACTAGGGCGACAAGAGTGGAACAAAACACCAAGCATAAGGCCGATCCTTCCACCCTTTACCAAGTATATATATGCATTAACTAAATAAGAGATATTTTGATATCCCAACAAATATCCATGTTCCAACAAGGAACAACTCCAATCTTCACCTGCAACTAACAACGCTATAAGAGGGGCTGAGCAAAGCGGTAACATAGCCAAACAACAGTTTGCTAGGACAAGGTGGGTTAGAGGCTTGACATGGCAATATGGGAGGCGTGATAAAGCATGTGGTAGGTAGCGTAGCATAGGCATAGCAATAGAGCGAGCAACTAGCAAGCAAAGATAGAAGTGATTTCGAGGGTATGGTCATCTTGCCTGCAAAGTTCTCCGAGAAGACGAAAGCTTGATCCTCGAACACGAACTCGTCTCCTGGCTCTACCCAAAGCAAAAACACAAGCAAAGGGAGACACAATCAACCACGTGCAATACACAAGCAACATGATGCAAAACATGGCATGATATGCGGGATGAGATATGCAATGTATATGCGAGCTCCAGAAGGAAAATATTGAATCAGGCCTCAACTTGGAAAACCAAGAGTGCCGCTGGAAAGATGAGATGATTTCGGTCGAAATCGATATAAAGATCACCGGAATCGGATGCACGGTTTGCAAATGGCAAGCAAAATAATAATGGCACAAAGCTGCGGTTAACAGCACGAGGCCATCTAGATGCATCAAGAACAACAAGCTACTGCACTCTAACATAACAACAAAGCACATGGCAGGGATCCACTCAAGATGCTTGACAAAAGATGAACACTGAGCTAAGGCTAATTCACTCAATAGCAGGTTCAAATAAGCATGGCAAAAGAGCAAAAGATATCAGGTTACAGACTTAGTGAAAATAACATGTCAGGATTTTAACATCAGGAAGCAATGTTTAGAGCAAGATAACAACATGCTACAGGAACATATCATATCAAAGAAAGGCATGGTATGAAGCTACTCAAAGCATACAACAAAAGTCCCTTACTAACCATAAGCCAAAAGGGATCAGAAAATATAATGGCAACCATGTGAACATAGCAACTTTTGTTAACAGATTCAGACTTGACAGAAAAATGGAACATGGCAAAACAGATTCATGTATGCATGTTTGCGAGCTCGATGCACCGACCACAAGGCATTGCATGACAAACTAAGCATACACCCAGCAAGTAGACATGGCATAGAAGCTAAACATGGCAAGAACAACAACATAGCATGCATGGAACAACTACAACAACCTCGGCAAAATTGATTAACATGTAAACAATCTGCCAGAAACATTTTATAGCAAACGTAGAGTAAGATTGAGTCATGCTAGGGTACTCCATAATTGCAAACAAAGACATGGATGGATAAAACATAACAATATCTCAAAATCATCCTTACTAAACATGCTCAAAAGAGGCATGGATCTCACTGTAGCAACATGAATACATGACATAAAAATAATATCAGGGAAATGACTTAGAAGAATTCTAAGTCCCTGTAATCAGCAACATCACGAGAGCTACTTTGCATGCTTGTGCTAGTCACCACAAAGATCACAAAAATACATGTCATACACCCATGTAAAGATGGCATGACATACTTCAAAACACATGAAGGGCTCAAGTTCATAGGAGGCACACAACAATCATGGAAAAAATGACAAATGCTCAAATACTAATAAGAATCTAAAACTAATATAAACTAGCACTCTTACAACAGAATTTTGGGCATCAAGATGAACTCAAATGAACATGGTCCAATGGAATGAAATGAAGTACTCGTCGAGGCGGACAATTTAATATGATACACACCCAAAACAGAGCCACGAATACAAAGTTATAATGCGATGTAGAATGCATAAAGATAAGCAGATCTGGGGACAGACGAAAATCAACCTCCAGATTTAGGGTTTCGTCCGCGAAAAATTTGGGGAGAGCCACATATATATATATAGGTAGATGGAGCTAGGAGAGGCCAAATAAGGTGCGGTTTTCGGCCACGCAATCATGATCAAACGGCCTAGATGATGGAGGGAGTTTAGGTGGGTTTTGGGTCACTTTGGAAGGGTGTTGGGCTGCAATACATACGAGGCCTTTACGGTTCCTCGGTTAACCGTTGGAGTATCAAACGAAGTTCAAATGGCACGAAACTTGACAGGCGTTCTACCGGTAGTAAACCAAGGCCGCTTGGAAAGTCTCGGTTCAATCCGAGAATATTTAACACCCGCACACGAAAGAGGCAAAAGGGAACACCGGAGGACATAGGAGCGCCGGAATGCAAAACGGACAACAGGGAAAATGCTCGGATGCATGAGACGGACATGTTGGTATCCCCTCCTTGCTCTTGCAGTCTTCCTTCCCTCACCACTCTACTCTTACTTGTGATCTTGCACTTGGGTGCACTTCACAGGACCAATGTAACATGTGACTTTCACAGGTTTCTAACCTGTTTTGAAATATAAGGTTGGCATTCAGCCACCTTTTCTTTCAAAAAAATGCGATGCACATGATGACATAATATTAAATGCATGACATGCAAGCAAATAAGAAGGCAACAACAGCGAATAACTGAAAGACACCTGACACATCGGTCTCGGGGCGTTACAGTCATTCTCTTTCTTAAGGCAGCACATAATGAGGTAGAGACAACTAAAGTACTTCTAAATATTTTTGGGAGTGCCTCAGGTCTGAGATGTAACATGAACAAAAGTTCAATAACTCCAATTTCTTGTGAGGATCAGCTGATTGCCGAGTTTGGTAACACCTTAAACTGTCAGATTGAACAACTTTCCATAAAGTATTTGGGTCTATCGCTTAGTCTGAAAAAATTGCGCAAAGAGGACTTTCAGTGATTGATTGACAAGATCAGGAACAAATTAGGGACATGGCGAACCGGCTTTCTGTTTCAGAGTGGTCGTTTGATATTGGTTCAGGTCGTGCGTTCGGCTATACCAATTTTCCACCTCACGTCGTTGGATCCACCTCCGTGGGTGTTCAAGGCCATTGATAAAATTAGGAGAGCTTTTCTTTGGAAGGGTACTGAAGTTGTGAATGGTGGCCATTTTTAGTGAGTTGGAAATATGTTTGCAGACCGAAGGAGTGTGGTGGCTTGGGCATACTGGACCTTGAAATTATGGATTCTGCTCTCAAGTTGTGTTGGGCGTGGAAGGCTCGTACTGCTCGGGATCGCTTTTGGAGTATCATGCTCAACCCCCTGGAGTATAACAATAGACAACTTTTCAATGCTGCGGCTCGAGTGGTTTTGGAAATGGGCAGCGATGCTACTTCTGGACGGATAGATGGATTGAGGGGGCCACTGTTGCAGATTATGCACCGGATGTTATTAACGCTGTCTCAACAGTCGTCAGAGAAAGAAGAACTGTTGCAGATGCAAAGATTGATGGAGCTTGGATTAAAGATATTAAGGGGCAGATTTCTATTCGTACCTTCCATCAGGTGTTAAACTTATGGGAGATCGTTACCAATATTCATCTTGATCCCTCGAATGAAGATAAGTGGACTTGGACTTGGGAGGCAAAGGGAGATTATTCACCAAGGTCTGTTTATAATGCACATTTTTGTGCTGCGGTAAAATGCAGCATGGCCAGTGGTATCGGGAAGACTTGGGCGCCTTTGAAAATTAAACGTTTTCTATGGTTGGTCGTCAGAGGGTATGTATGGACAAACGACCGTCTTGCAAAACGTGGTTTTCCTCGCCAGGTTGCTTGCTGCTACTGTCATAACACTCCAGAAATCGTTCATCATTTATTCATAGGTTGCTCGGTCATGCAGATTATTTGGAATATGGTGCTTCAGTGGGCTGGTTTTTGAGTGAGATAGTGGCTCAAGGATTACCGTCTCTCCAGGATTGGTGGCACAATGCTAGACTCATTACTCAAGGAACTAAGAGAAAATCTCTGAACTCCTTAGTTCACTTGATAATCTGGAGCATATGGCGCGAGAGAAACAGAAGAGTCTTTGATAATCGCTTCACACCTTTGCAAAATGTCAGTGATCAAATCAAAGCTGACGCTAGGCAGTAGGAGGTGGCGAGTTTTGGTCGTTTGATCCTTCATTAACTGCATGTTATTGTGTTCAGCTTGTAGGGGCTTTTTTGCATGTTAGCTGTTCCGCGGTTGGGTGTGTAGTTCGTTTTTCTATTTTTTTCTGAGTTGTTTTGGATTGGTCGTGTTGTTTACCCCTCTTTCTTTAATATAATACATGCAACTCTCCTGCATGGTTCGAAAAAAAACTGCAAGTCATCCGGCGCCAACCGCCTACGGCCTTCATGAGGTCCTGTTCATCGACCCCAAACTGGTTAGGGCGTGGCGTACAACGGCACTGCGGCACGGCTTCCTCGAGGTCTTGTTCAAACGACACGGCTTCCTCAGGGTCCTGCTCATTCAGTGCTAACCGCCTACCACAGGGTTCTATTCATCCAACCTCTAATCGGCTGGGGTGGAGTGTACACGCACGCGGTAGCAATGGAGACTATTCATCGATAGTCAACCGGCTAGGTCAACTCTACGTGTCGCGCAAGGTGGCTCGATGCAACAACTGGTTGGTCTCGACTCTACGTATCGCGTGCGCGATCGACCGGGCCTCCTACACTACCGTGCAAGATCGCAATAACCTGATCGAGTCACAAATCGATCGCTCGGGTTCAGTAGTGCGAAGGAATCGCTCGGATTTGATAGTGCAGAGGGACCACTCGGTTTTGATAGTGTGAAGGGATCGCTCAGGTTCAGTAGTGTGAAGGGCTCGCTCGAGTTTGATAGTGTGAAGGAATCACTCGGGTTTGATAGTGTGAAGGGATCGCTTCGGTTCAGTAGTGCGAACGGCTCGCTCGGGTTTTATAATTGATAGTGCGAAAGGCTCGCTCGGGTTTAGTAGGGCGAAGGGCTCACTTGGGTTCAGTAAGCTAAGGGCTCACACACATGCGCGTACAAGAGAAACACGCAAATTACCCCTACATCGCTCGGGGCCGACCACCCACCATATATCGAGAAATCCCTGCAGTTTTTTTGCCCCACTTCTAGCATGATTTTTAAAGTCATGACGGCTCAAAGAATATCATGCAAGTGCGCCTTCAGCCTACCCAGGATGAAAGGTTCATTTTATGTCATAATTTTCTATCATAGAAGTAGATGTCCACCACATCCGTAATGATATACTCCCTCCGTTTTTAAATATAAGACTTTTTAGAGATTTCAATATGGACTGTGTGCGGAGTAAAATAAGTAAATCTACACTCTAAAATACGTTTATATACATCCATACGTAGTCCATATTGAAATTCTCTAAAAGATCTTATATTTAGGAAGAGGTAATATGTTTTTGTCATAATTATCGTCATGTAAGTGACAAAATATAATTTTATTCGGGTCATAACGTCATGGATGTGTCTTTTCCTTGTAGTAGTTTGGGTCCTTTTTCGCAAAAACCCTTTCAAACCAATCCAAATCTGTGCAACAGCTAAATGTTCTAGCTAGTCAACTGCGAGGTGCTTGTGGCGTCAAGATGCTTTGCCGGTTCAGTCTTTCGAAGGTGATCATATGGTTTAAGATGTGCATGCGTGCGTTCATAGCGGTGAGTGTATGCTTGTGTATGTGAGCGACTTTGATTGTACTGTGTTAAAAAAAAAGAAGCTATCCACCGTGTGATGTTCGCCTGCTGAAGATTTGCTTAAGATATGTGTGCAAAGTTCAGACAAACAAAGATGTCGTGGAGCCAGACTACGAGCATCACATGCAGCATTGTAATCTATCCAAGAACCATCGATAAGATACATTAGTAACACACATAATGAGCTCCAGGGGAAGAAGAACAAGTGACTGGCGCTCCAGACAAGCCATGGTACCAATCTAGAATAATATTACCGGCTTACCGCCCAAAGAGTACATCAGTGCGGGAGGACGATTAGCATCCAAAGCAACGTTGCTATACACACGACGTCTATGCACGATTTACGGACGATACTAATAATCAAGCCGGTGGTGTCATCAAGCTCTTTGCGGGACACCGTTCGATTGCACATCGTGCATGCATCATCCATTCACCAGTCATCCGCGAAGTAGTTTCGCATTCAAAGTGTTGGAAGACATTTTCGGTTCCTACATCCACGCCACCACACCATACCGTTAGCTCTCCAAGACTCCAACGGCCCATGATCGCATGCACCTTCCTTCTAGGAGATAGCCTAGGAGTCAGCTTAGGTAGTTTGTTTTCTTGTGTGTGTATGAGACTGTGTATATATGTTGCCACTGTCAATTAACGAGATCATCCTGACTCAATCCTTGTGTCTCCTCTCTACATGGTATCAATCTTTCTCCATCCTTGGCATCTCGCTTCCGCCTAGCCTCGATGGATATCTTCTCCGATGTCTCCTCGTCCGGCACCAACCCCTTCGCCGCCGCGGCCGGTTCGCCATCGGTGCCACTCTCTACATCCTCTCCCTCAACGTCCACTCGGCGATGCCTGTTACTCTGCAGCTCTCACCGCCAACTACACTCTGTGGTCCTAATTCTTCATCGCCGTGGTCCAGTCCTTCGGCATCACGGATCACATCGACGACACCGTGGATGCTCGTCAGCGTCGCTTCGACCCCGTTTGGGCCCAGGTCGACTGGTGCATCATCCGTTGGCTCTACGGCCCTGTCTCCGAGGAGATCGCCAACACCATCCGCGTCAACAACCCTACCGCCATCGTCCTGTACACGGCGATCAACACCCTGTTTCGTTCCAACCGGAACCAGCAGGGGGTGCAGGCGCTGGAGGAGTTCGACGGGCTGCACCAGGGTCATCTCTCCATCCAGGAGTATTGCACCAGATTGAAGATGCTCGCCAACACCCTCGCTGACTGTGGCATCCCGCAGACCGACAAGGCCATCGTCACCAACCTGGTTCGCGGCCTCAGCCGGAAGTTCGACCACGCCGTCGGCCATCTCACCTACGACGAGCCACCAGGTGTTGTAAACGGCGTAGGTCGGTTCGAGATATACAAATAGGCATTGTGAGAAAATGTGAATGCTCTTAGTAAAATAATAACTGCACGGTGTGAGTGTGATTCACATGATACAGCTAGCCCAGCATGCTTATGGTACGAAAACGAGAAGAGACCATCAACACACTATCAATAAATTTCCCTTTGTCTGTTTCGTAAGAAAATGGGCTCCTTTTGCAAAGATTTAAGAAGTTTTCTAGTAAGTACAAACTATAAAGAAAACCACTAATCTAGAGTTCAGAGAAGTCATACACTTTAGTAACTTCTTTTTTTACTGGAATTGTCCTCTGAAATCTTGTAAAGCTTTCCATGCATGACATAGTCATACTTGTCAGCAAGTGTTTTCCTACCGGCCTGGAACAAAGAAAGCAATAACATGAGCTTCCCGAGTATCAGCCCCTAAACATGCGTCCTCCATGAAGACAAGTGCATGTGAGGTAATAACAACATTTAGGCAACTGCCACACATAATGAGCCGCATTCACCTCATTCAGTTGCCAAATTATTTCATGATCAACTTGTAAAAAGAATCAGGTCCTGTTACCTGTGTATAGATTCAGTGTCGGAGCTAAAACCATGGTGAACTTGTCACCAACACGCATTGGGTACACATCGGTAGCCACATCTAATAACATGTACACATCGGTAGCCTATTGGTCTATATACCGTCGTGCCGTAGCCACTCCTCCACCGTCGGTGATTTCGCTCGGTAGTCACCCGTTCGTTGACCCCTGACCGCGCCGCCTAGCCGCGCCGTTTTGGATCCGCTGATGCGCGCCGTTTTTCTTGCCGATTCGGCCGTTGGCCGGAGCGCCGGCGCCCGTTTTTGCGCCGGAGCTTGTCAGCGAGGCCCGACCTGAGTTATACGTACGTGCCATGCACGGCCGCACAGCACGACCCTGCCAGGCACACTAATTACATGGACCATGTCGGGCCGGCACACGGGCCTCCCACCCAGGCCCAGGCACGGGCGACCCATCGACACGTTTAGTAGTCAGCCGATCTATTATTCAGCCTATTGGCCTATATAAATTAAAAATATATAATAATAAAACTAAACGGCCGGGCCGGGCCAGCATGCATGCCCAGCCTCCAGGCCCAGACACGGCCTGGTAAACCATGTGCCGGGCCAGCCAGTCACAAGCCGGGCATGCATGCTAACGGTCCAGCCTGCCAGGTACGGTCCAGTTGGCCAGGTTTGCGAGAGCAACTAGTTAATGAGGATTGTCTCAAAAAAAAAAAAACTAGTTAATGAGGACTCATTCGGGAGCCTCGCAACGATAAGCGTCACTTGGCACGCTCTCAGCCATTTGCCACGTGTCGCACTTCGGGCGTTCCCTTTGGATTTTATTTTTTCGCCCGCGTTTTCAGTTTTTAAATGGTTTCTTTCGATGTTTTGGTTTTCCACGGGCCTCCTTAGCTTTTCGACAAAAAAATTTTGCGCGAAAAAATGCGTTTTTTTCCTTTCGCTAGAGTCACGGTTTTGCTTTCGTGAGAAGCACGGTTTTGCTTTCGCGAGAGTCACGGTTTTACTTCTGCGAGAGTTACGGCCGTGCCTCTCGAAAACGGAGAAAAACGTGCTTTCTATTTTTTTTCCTTTCGCGAGTCACGGTTTTACTTCCACGAGAGGCACGATTATGCTTTCGCGAAAGTCATGGCCATGCCTCTCAGAACGAAAAAATGTGTTTTCTATTTCTTTTTCTTTTCGCGAGAGTCACGGTTTTGCTTCCGCGAGAGTCACGGCCGTGCCTCTTGGAACGAAAAAAAATGTGTTTTCTATTTTTTCTTTTCGCGAGAGTCACGGTTCTGCTTCCGCGAGAGGCACGTTGTGCTTTCGCGAGAGTCACGGCCGTGCCTCCTCGGAAACGAAAAAAAAACATGTTTTCTCTTCTTTTTTTTTTGCGAGAGTCACGGTTTTGCTTCCGCGAGAGGCATGGTTGTGATTTTGTGAGAGGCATGGTCGTGCCTCTTTCGGAAAGGTAAAAAACCCATGCTCCTGGTCTGGTTTTTTCGTTCGTTTTTTTGAAAAAAGTTCATCAAAACCTATCAACATGAGATCTATTTTTGAAGATCTCGACGCGAGGAATCCAATTGTGAAGGCGGTTCGAAGATTTGGACGCACGGTTTGAGAGATAAAACGGTTTGAATAAACGGATCTACGAAAAAAGGAAAAAAACTGCCAGGTTGTCGCGCGCTGCATGTGCTCCATTTGTCGCAACCAGGCGAGTTGGAGTGATTTCGCAGATTTGCGCAGGACATGAGACTAGAAAACAAAAAGGTAGCCTGGGGCGCAGCCCACTTTCTCTACTTTGCTGGGCCTCGGCCAGTCAGCCCAATAACAAACAGCGAAAAATTGAGTTTTCGACGAGAAGAAAGGAGTCGTCCCGTGCCCGTCGAACCTTATCCAGCCGCCGCTCGCCGCCCGGCAGCCGTGCGTTCCATGCCCATCCGGCGACCCCCGTGTAGCAGCGAGCATTCCTCCCCTCCCATCTCCTTCCTGGCTGCTCCCCTTGCTGATCTACGGGCTGCTGCCCCGTCCGGCTGACGGCTGACCGACGAAGCGGCGCGCCGGTGGTCTCGACCTCGACGTCTGGCGTCCGTCCTTGGGCATTCCGCCTCAGCCAAAGGTATGCTCCACCTAGCCATCTCAAGTTCAACTCGAGCTTAAGTTCTACAGGAAATGCGGCCGTGGCCCTCGGCATTATTAATGCTTGATAGATTGAAGCATGGTCTTTAATTAATTCTCGTTGCCGTTAGTTTGTAATAATTCTGCAGTTTTGTAAATGTGGAAACCAATTTAGTAATTTTGTTTCAATATAATTTGCAGGAAGGCATAGAAGAAATAAGACAATAACATCTTTTTTTTTTCAAGCTCAAACCACGGTCCTTTGTATGCATTGAAACTGCCACTTTTTTTTTTTTGGTCATTTATACAACAGCGACTGATTGACCATGCCTAGAGATTTGAGTTATAAGAGAGAGGTAAGCAAACCTAGAGTTATGAGTTATCTAACAGGAATGTCACCTGTTATTACTTCCTGCAAATAGAATTAGCTTCTTCATACTTTAGCTATCAAATCTGAACTGGAGTGCTCTCTCGAACTGGCAGATATCATATTGCAGTTTGTGTATCTAAAAGTCCAGCTAAACCTGCACTTCGTCTCCATTTTGCAGTCAGAAGGAGGGCGAGGCCGTGAGGGTGCCGTAGCTTATATCAGTTCGTGTGTGCTTTGACGGCTCAAAGGCTGCATATTTGTTGGCTTGATTTTGTTCATCTCCGAACTCCAAATTCTAATGCTCTCCGTGTCTAAACCCCTTCTCTCCCCGACCTCCCTTGCTGCCATGGCTATTCGGCTGCCGCCGACGCCGCATGCACCAACCCACTACGCCCCGCCTCACAGGCGGACATCGCCATTCCGCCCCGTCATGCGAGCGGCTCCTTCTTCTTCCACCGCCGCAACGGCCGTCTCATTGCCGCCATCTCCCAAGAAGGTCTGGTCTCCACTAGTTACCTTTCTCTTTGACAGCGTCAAGAACCTGAATTTCTGCTTTGTACTGTGAAGGTTCTTGTGCCCATTGCCATGGGCACAGAGGAAATGGAGGCAGTCATCCTAGCCGGCGTCCTCAGGCGAGCAGGCGCTGACGTAACGCTGGCCTCTGTGGAGGACGGCCTCGAGATTGAGGCTTCCTATGGGACGCGCATCATCGCAGACAAGCCCATTGCAGCGTGTGCAGACCAGGTGTTCGACCTTGTGGCTGTCCCGGTAACCCACCTCTCTTATTACGATTATTATTTTAATATTTGTTTTGTTTATAAAAGGAGCAAGAGCTTCTTATTTTCATTGCTGAAAAACGATAAAACAGGACATAAACAGTTTTTTTGGGCACCAACATGGCTGTGCTGGTATCCTGAAAATTTTGAGCTGATGCAACACCACCATCCTCCTAGCTGGCCCCATCCAGCCTTAAAAACCTGACTCTTAGAACTCCAACATAACAAGCAGGACAGCCTCAACACCTTACAGCCAAACTAGTCAATGCAGCGACCCTTTCTGATAAACCACCAAAAAATAGCACAAAGAAATTACTCTCTGCTCCAGCTTTTCAAGCTTCAACCCCCTTTGACCAAAGACCACGGGTGGCATGTGCAGTACCAGCCAAGCTCCTTGCCATTGTTTGTTTTGAAGAATATGGTTCTGAAGAACAACCCAATCCGATGACAGGTTAAGCCATCATCAAAATAACTTGTGATTGGATCAGTGGGAATAATACTATTGGAACTATTCCTACATTTTCATTAAGACCAAATTGAAGCTGAAATCCCAGAAGCAATAACCTGACGTTCCGTAATAGTACTTGACATTTGCCAACTATGCAACAGATAATCCTTACTGAATATTACTGAACCACATTTTTTATAAGGCCAAGAAACCTGAGCATCTTTCAGCGTAAGGTAAAGAGAACGAACTGTAAACTTGCCATTCTTCCCCAATGTCCAATGACGTCTATCATGCTCCTCCAACAAAACCACCGCACTACATAACTGACTTAAAGAACTCCAAATAACAGCCTTCTTCTCCCAAAGGTTTCTCCTAAATGTGACACAACCAAAACCCCGAGTGAAAACTTCAGCTACTGTCCAATTCGTACTAAAGGTAAGATTGCACAGCCGAGCAAACTGAACCACTAATGGCCTATCTCCTATCCAGTGATCTTCCCAAAACTGAACAGCTTATTGGATTTAGCAGCAGAAACTTATGGAGCATTTATAGTCTCTCTTTGGGAGAGCATTCAAATATTTCTCAGCATTTCTCTTCGATACTGCAAAATTTCAAACTGTTTCATCATATTTTCTCCCTTCTCGTGCTGATTGCAGCATGCCATCTCTTCGTTGTCACTCACTTGACCTGTGTTGTTATATGTGTGTTACAAACTGGCAGTATATAAAATCTAATTTTTGATTGTTGGGGCGATGTGTTCAGGGAGGAATGCCTGGTTCAGTACGGCTGAGAGATAACGAGATCCTTCAGAGAATTATGGTTAGACAAGCTGAAGAGAAAAGATTGTATGGTGCTATATGTGCTGCACCAGCTGTTGTTCTCATGCCCTGGGGTCTTCACAAGGGAAGAAAGGTGGCCATTTTTGCTACATGACTAGGTTTAGTTGATCAAGATCTTCTTTAGTTGACATTGCACCCTTATTCCTTTTTTGCAAGATCACCTGTCACCCGTCCTTCATAGGAGATCTTCCAACATTCCGAGCTGTTGAGTCAAATGTTCAGGTTTCAGGAGAGCTCACTACTAGTCGTGGTCCTGGGACAGCATTTCAGTTTGCTTTATCATTTGTCGAGCAATTGTTTGGGCCTCACGCTGTTGAAGATGTGGACAGTACTTTGGTTCGTCAAAATAAAACTTGCATATCTTTGTTTTGTATCATGCCTTTTAGCTGACTAGACTATTTCTTGTAAATTTAGGTGTTCATGTGTTGTTAAACTTTTATTAATAGTGTACTACTGTACCTGCAATTCAGATTGTTGTTTTTATTCTAGGAAGTGCTATTTATCTTTCAGTTCCTTATGCTAGCAAAAACAATTTAGGGAAGACTGCTATCAAGTTTTTAGACTATGTTCTTTTGCTATAACTTTATGAGGTGCAATTTCTTTCTTGTATTGTAACACCTTCTGACCACTGTGCCATTGTTGGAAATTGCCCATGGATATTACAGATTGATGCTGCTCTTGAAAGAAGTACAGAAGTCAACAGAGTTGAATGGCCTTTTGATCACAAACCTCAGGTCAGTTCATGTTTGAACTATGATTTGTGCTAAATTATTAGCTCAATAATGTTTGTTTTTTACATGTACAACCATCATTAATGTAAAATTTATGTTACAACAAAAAGGATAATATGCTTATGCAAGTCTCTCCTTTTTCTACAAAGGGCAACAAGTCTTGCTTGACAAATGGATGCCTAAAGCATTTCTCGTAAAGAAAATGGGATTGGGCAACACCAGGGTGAATACTTGCACTTTCTTTATTTACAGCAATGCCTGCCTAAAGGTGCATGCTTGATTTAAGAAAACTCGGTTTGATTGCGTATGCCCTAGCATGCTATATGAATTATTGTCTATCTATTGATTTCCCCTCATACACTGTCACTGTATGTGAAAACGCCCCCATGCCATGTTTCTATGTGAAACACATTCAAGCTAGTGCACGTGAAAAATAAAGATCATCCATCTGTCTAGTCCTCATTACTTTCGGCCATGAGCACTGATGGGGAAAATATTAGGAAAGGTGCAATCAGAGTCCAAGTTGTGTGGCATTGATTCTCTCTGAAACAGGTTCTCATTCCAATTGCAAATGGGTCTGAGGAGATGGAGATCATAATGTTGGTGGATATTTTAAGACGGGCAAACATAAATGTGGTGTTGGCATCAGTTGACGAGTCCACAAATATTGTTGGGTCTCAAAGAATGAAGATTGTTGCTGATAAATGCATATTGGATGCTTCTGATTCAAAATATGATCTAATCATTATTCCTGTAAGCTGTTTTGCATTTCACGTTTTTATTTGATACTTCCTATTCATAATATAAGCTATTTTACAGTTTGTGCTAGTCAAATATTTCCTTGTTTGGCCATCAGTATATATTGCAAATATTGACAATATTAAATTGCCCTTACTAGATTTTCATGAAGTATTTTGTTCATAATATATAATTAAATTTTTTGACGCAACATTGTAGAAATTGATGGTCAGAGTATTTATTGGGGGACCATGTAAATATCTCAATAATCATTAATCAGAGGGAGTAATCATATATGTCAAGTTGCCTACTCAAAACGCAACTGTTGTTCCTGTAAGATATTTGGTGTTGAGTTGATTCGTGGATGAGGAACAAAATGCTCAACCTTTTTATCATAATGCATGCCATTCCAAAGTGTGTGTTACTAATAAAAGACCATTCCAAAGTGCATGCCTAACATGCCATGATCACCTCACTCCACTATTTCTTGCATAGGAGTTGGCATGCACACCAATTTGTGACATAGATAGCTACTAGAATACGAAAAAGTCCAGCTCAAGAAAAGTTTGAAAATAAATAAATTTACACGTGCATCTTTCGTAGTCATATATGAGAATGTTTAGCTCGAGACTAGTTTGTAAAGAAATAAACTTACATGTACATCTCTCATGGTTATTGGTAGAAACTAGGGTTCTACCGGGTCTAGGCCGGAGGTTGTAGGGGAAGGAGGGAGCTGGTCGTGGACGAACTCGCGGCCGCCGGCGGCTGGGCGCCGTCGTGCGCGAGGAGGCGGCGACTGAGAGGGAGATGGCGCAGGGGAGGAGGCGGCTAGGGTTAGGTCTCCCGGCTCCCTAAGGAAGCCGAGCAAATATGATTGCTTCTTGCTTAATTCCAAAACGGATCCTTACACGAGTTTATATAATCCTCCTACTAAGATAATTGGGCTAAGCCCCTAATAACGATAAGATAGACTGCGCCACAACTAACTGGGCTAAGCCCCTAATATGCCCGTCATAACATTTCTCCCCGCTTGCACAAACAGCTCGTCCCTGAGCTGGAAGGCGGGGAAGTGCTTGCGGAACTCCTCGAGGTGATCACCCGTCGCCAAACACCTCCGCGGCAGCTGGGGCGGGCAGGTCGCCGAGCCCAGCGCCGGCGGCATCCTCCTCAATGTAGTCCGCAACCTCCAGGTAGAAGTCGTGGGCAGACGTGGCCGGGCACGTAGGGCTCGTTGCCTTTGAAGCACAACCCTTGGCGGCGACGCTCGAGTTGCTCGACCAGGGTGAGCCGTCGGAACGGGCGCGCCGCGGTCGCGGCTAGGGGTGCCGCGGAAGCCTGAGCAGGCCGACCCTGCGCGGGAACGTCCGGCCAAGGTGGCGGCCCAGCGGCCCGGGACGGTGACGCCTGCTGAATGGCCACCGCGAGGCGCTCGAACGCGCGAGCGTAGTACATGGCCGTCTGGAGGTCCTGGGGTCCCTGCAGCTCCACATCCACACGAATTTGATCCGGCATACGGCCAACAAAGAGCTCGGCCCGCTGGCGAGCCGTCACGCCGGGCGCGTGGCACGCCAGGGCCTGAAAGCGGTCTGTGAAGTCCTGCATCGTAGAGGTGAAGGGGAGACGGCCCAACTCCGCCAGCCGGCTCCTGCGTATCGGCGGCCTGAAGCGAAGGAGGCATAGCTCACAAAAACGCTCTCATGGAGGCATGCCGCCCTCGTCCTGCTCGAGAGCGTAATACCAAGTCTGTGCGGCGCCTCGAAGGTGATATGAAGCGAGCCAGGTGCAGTCCGACGCAAGCGTGCGTTGCCCCCGGAAGAACTGGTCACACTGATTAAGCCAGTTGAGGGGGTCCTCAGTGCCGTCGTAGGTGGCGAAGGTGAGCTTTGCGAAGCGCGGCGCCGTCTGGGTATGACCGCCGTGGCCCGTGGGGGTACGACTCGGTGGTGCGGAGCAGCGGCGCCGGGTCGGTGATCACATGCGGCCCGCGGAGCTGGAGGATTCGCCGTACTGCGCCTGCTGTGACGGCACATGCGGCGGTCCCAAGGCCAGCGTGTAGACCGGCTGAGACGATGACTCGGTCAACCAAGCCGGTAGCGGGGATGGCGAGGGCGGGAACCGGACCTAGTGGATCGGGACTCCCGCCGGCGCGGTCGATGCGGGGACGGAGCTGACCGGCGGTGGTTGCTGCAGCTGCAGCGGTGTCGCGCCGGGCAGCGGCAGCGGCTGCAGCGGAGCACCGGGCACGGCGGAGACCGCCAGGAGCGGCGGCTGCCACTGCAGCCAGGGCGGGGCGGTGGTGGCGGTGGATGGCAGCAGCCACGGCGGTTGCTGGATGGGGGCGGTGGGCGTGGGAGGCGTGGCGAGAGCCGGCACCGGCCATGACGGCCACTGCGGGGTAGGGACGGGCGATGGCTGCAGTTGCAGCCTCCCAGCAAACGCAACGGAGGCCGCTGCGTGCGGCGAGTACCACGGCAGGGCTGGTGGCCCGGTGGCGGCGGCCAGCGGCAGGGGCGGCGACGGCCCGTAGGGGCTGGCTAGGTACAGGCGAATACCCTGGACGGCGGCGACGAGGTCGTTGAGGACCCCGGTGACCTCCTCCGGGGTGTAGGCGGCTGCTGGCGGCGCGGTGGAGGGCGCCGACATCTGGGCGGCTGCGGCGCCGGAGGTGGAGAGCAGCAGCACGGATGGGCAGGGCAGCGACGCGGTGGAGAGGGCCAGCAGCGCGGTGGTGGTGGTCGGCAGCGGAAGCGACTGGGTTGGCGGCGGGGAAGACATGATCGAACCGAAGCGAGCTGATACCAAACTGGTAGAAACTAGGGTTCTACCGGGTCTAGGCCGAAGGTTGTAGGGGAAGGAGGGAGCTGGTCGTGGACGAACTCGCGGCCGGCGGCGGCTGGGCGCCGTCGTGCGCGAGGAGGCGACGGCTGAGAAGGAGATGGCGCAGGGGAGGAGGCGGCTAGGGTTAGGTCCCGGCTCCCTAAGGAAGCCGAGCAAATATGATTGCTTCTTGCTTAATTCCAAAACGGATCCTTATACGAGTTAATGTAATCCTCCTACTAAGATAATTGGGCTAAGCCCCTAATAACGACAAGATAGACTGGGCCACAACTAACTGGGCTAAGCCCCTAATATGCCCGTCATAACATTTCTCCCCGCTTGCACAAACAGCTCGTCCTTGAGCTGGAAGGCGGGGAAGCGCTTGCGGAACTCCTTGAGGTGATCACCCGACGCCAAACACCTCCGCGGCAGCTGGGTCGGGCAGGTCGTCGAGCCCAGCGCCGGCGGCGTCCTCCTCAATGTAGTCCGCAGCCTCCAGGTATAAGTCATGGGCAGACGTGGCCGGGCACGTAGGGCTCGTTGCCGTTGAAGCACAACCCTTGGCGGCGACGCTCGAGTTGCTCGGCCGGGGTGAGCCGTCGGAACGGGCGCGCCACGGTCGCGGCTAGGGGTGCCGCGGAAGCCTGAGCAGGCCGAGCCTGCGCGGGAACGTCCGGCCAAGGTGGCGGCCCAGCGGCCCGGGACGGTGACGCCTGCTGGATGGCCACCGCGCGACGCTCGAACGCGCGAGCGTAGTACATGGCCATCTGGAGGTCCTAGGGTCCCTGTAGCTCCACGTCCACACGAATTTGATCCGGTAGACCGCCAACAAAGAGCTCGGCCCGCTGGCGAGCAGTCATGCCGGGCGCGTGGCACGCCAGGGCTTGAAAGCGGTCTGTGAAGTCCTGCACCGTAGAGGTGAAGGGGGGACGGCCCAACTCCGCCAGCCGGCTCCGGCGTATCGGCGGCCTGAAGCGAAGGAGGCATAGCTCGCGAGAACGCTCTCATGGAGGCATGCCGCCCTCGTCCTGCTCGAGAGCGTAATACCAAGTCTGTGCGGCGCCTCGAAGGTGATATGAAGCGAGCCAGGTGCGGTCCGACGCAAGCGTGCGTTGCCCCCGGAAGAACTGGTCACACTGATTAAGCCAGTTGAGGGGGTCCTCGGTGCCGTCGTAGGTGGCGAAGGCGAGCTTGGCGAAGCACGACGCCGTCTGGGTATGACCGCCGTGGCCCGTGGGGGTACGACTCGGCAGTGTGGAGCAGCGGCGCGGGGTCGGTGATCACAGGGGCCCTCATGTGGAACGGCGGCGCGTCGAGGCCAACGTAGGGGCCCGCGGAGCTGGAGGATCCGCCGTACTGCGCCTGCTGTGACGGCACATGCGGCGGTCCCGAGGCCAGCGTGTAGACCGGCTGAGACGACGACTCGGTCAACCAAGCCGGTAGTGGGGACGGCGAGGGCGGGAACCGGACCTGGTGGATCGGGACTCCTGCCGGCGCGGTCGATGTGGGGACGGAGCTGACCGGCGGTGGTTGCTGCAGCTGCAGCGGCTGCTGCGGTGTCGCGCCGGTCAGCGGCAGCGGCTGCAGCGGAGCACCGGGCGCGGCGGAGACCGCCAGGAGCGGCGGCTGCCACTGCAGCCAGGGCGGTCCGGTGGTGGCGGTGGATGGCAGCGGCCACGGCAGCCACGACGGTTGCTGGATGGGGGCGGTGGGCGCGGGAGGTGCGACGAGAGCCGGCGCCGGCCACGGCGGCCACTGCGGGGTAGGGACGGGCGATGGCTGCAGCTGCAGCCTCCCAGCGAACGCAGCGGAGGCCGCTGCGTGCGGCGAGTACCACGGCAGGGCTGGTGGCCCGGTGGCGGCGGCGGCCGGCGGCAGGGGCGGCGACAACCCGTAGGGGCTGGCCAGGTACAGCCGGATACACTGGACGGCGGCGACGAGGTCGTTGAGGACCCCGGTGACCTCCTCCGGGGTGTAGGCGGTTGCTGGCGGCGCGGTGGAGGGCGCCGACATCTGGGCGGCGGCGGCGCCGGTGGTGGAGAGCAGCAGCACGGATGGGGAGGGCAGCGGCGCGCTGGTGGCAGTCGGCAGTGGAAGCGACGGGGTTGCCGGTGGGGAAGACATGATCGAACCGAAGCGAGCTGATACCAAACTGGTAGAAACTAGGGTTCTACCGGGTCTAGGCTGGAGGTTGTAGGGGAAGGAGGGAGCTGGTCGTGGACGAACTCGCGGCCGGCGGCGGCTGGGCGCCGTCGTGCGCGAGGAGGTGACGGCTCCCGGCTGAGAGGGAGATGGCGCAGGGGAGGAGGCGGCTAGGGTTAGGTCTCCCGGCTCCCTAAGGAAGCCGAGCAAATATGATTGCTTCTTACTTAATTCTAAAACGGATCCTTTCATGAGTTTATATAATCCTTCTACTAAGATAATTGGGCTAAGCCCATAATAATGATAAGATAGACTGGGCCACAACTAACTGGGCTAAGCCCCTAATATGCCGGTCATAACAGTTATGCTTGTGCGTTTCTATGACAAATGATGTGTTTTCTGCAACTATGAAGTCATATGTTCATCATTTTAGTCTCATTCTTCTTAATTATGTCTTAAGGTGTAGCATTGATAATTTCAGTGCCCAGCTACCTATAATTCAGGCGTTCTTGTGTGTGCATTTGCATGTTCTACTGTCCCTTTGCTTGCTTGCTCTGCTTTTGGTTTCGTTGTCCAATAATATTTTTTTCTATAATGTTTTATCCCTTGATATTGTCCAGGGGGGACCTGCTGGAGCTGAGCGTCTTCACAGGTCTACCACTCTTAAAAAGCTACTCAAGGAACAGAAGCAAGCAAGCAGGATGTATGGTGGGATCAGTTATTCTCCATTGATATTGCAGAAGCAAGGTTTACTCGAGGTGATTTTTCGGACTAAAAACTCGTAGCATCTTATACTTCACTGAAATGGAAGTAAATTGACGTTGGAATTGTGTTACTCAGGATAAAACAGTGACTGCTCATCCTTCCATAGTCAATCAGCTCACTTGCCAGGTTATTGACGGTTCAAAGGTTGTGATTGACGGAAATTTGATTACTGGGAAGGGACTCGGAACAGTCATGGATTTTTCCCTGGCCATTGTAAGAAAATTCTTTGGCCATGGACGAGCGAAAAGTGTGGCAAATGGAATGGTTTTTGACTACCCCAAGAACAGAAACGCCTAGCATTCCTGGTACTATGGAGTAATGCGCTGAATGTTTGGTTATGGGATATGGATCTTGCGGTAGCTATGCTCAAACTTTTAAGTGACTGTCTCTTGGGGAGATGGCAAAACTTTCTTCTGTTGCCACCTTAGTGGATAGCTGCAGACTGCAGTGAAATGCCCACTAATTATGTTGGGATGAACCACAACTGCATTGGGAAAATCCAGTTTGGGTCAGTTCATCTCGAGATGTTCCTCGCCGATGCGGCATCATGGGCATCAAGGGCTGCGTGCTCCATGTGTGCTTTGAGGGCGCGGAGGACCTCCCCAGCGGCGGCAGCTCCAAGTACAGCAGCAGCGTCATGTGCTAGTGGGCGCTGGACCCGTCGCTGGAAAGCATGTGAGAATATATCGGCACTATGTTGACAAGTTTATTTTCAACCTCTGGGCAATCTGCTTGCGTACGCTTTCCTGAATATTGAGGTGCATGACCTGCAAAGATGACAATACAGCAAGCAGAAATAGATCCATCCAACTGCTCATCGTTTGATACTGCTTTGGTGGGTAATACTCCCTTCGTCCCAAAATAAGCGTCTCAACTTTGTACTAACTTACTAAGGTTAAGACACTTATTTTGAGACGGAGGGAGTACTTGCTTATAATTTTGCTTCGTGACTGAACGAGTTTATGTTATGTTTGCTGTCAGAATTTTGCAATGCTGGTACTAGAACACTGCCAAAACTGGTACTCCCTCCATACCAAAATATCAAACGTTCTTTATTTTGGGTCTAAATTTAGACCAAACAACCATCTTATATTTTGGTACAGAGGGAGTAGTATTCGGAGAAAAAAAAGGTGACGAAAAACAAATCTGGTAATGCATCTTGGGTCAGTTTTTTTTTATCAGTTGGGTCAGTGTTTCTGTTTGCTGTATGTGTTTGCTGGCTTAGTCAGTTAGTCACGTTGTATGTGTTTGCTGGCTTAGTCATCCCAAAGCATGTTTTGTGGAGTCCAATTGGCGCCAAAGTTTGTAATTTGCAGGATACTTTAGAGCAGTACAAGGCCCTTCTGTCTGATAGATCCAACTGGTAAATGTGGCGACGTTTTTTTCCCGTTGCTGGTCTGGTAGCACGTGAGATCAGCTGAGCTAAAATCGAGAGAGTTTATGTTCAGTGGTGCCTTGCAGGTGATAGCTATGATAATGTAAGGCGTTTTTTTTGGACGTAGCTAGGGAGCACTGCTGCGCTCGTTCGTTGTTTGAAGCGCACTCCCATATATGGTAAGTATATGTTCTTGTGTCCAGCGGTGTATTCTAGAAAAGGAATCTGTCTAGCTACATCTAGTAGCGCACAGGCGTGCCGATGGAATCAGCCTGCATCTTGTCCCCATGTGCATTTATTTGGGGTTCAAAAGTCTTAAAAGCCGTAACTTTTGATTCAGGCATGAAAATCTAGTTACATTTTCACCATTATATTTCTCACGACGAGTTCTTCAAAACTAGATTCCATATGGGTAGGTTTCGGCAAAAAAAAGTTCAGAGCAACTTTGGGTGCTAAGGAGACAACTTTAGTGCTATAAGAAATCAACTCTTTTTTATTCTCTAGTATGGCTACCTGTCAGCGAGGAGTCTTTCTAAGTTTGTTATCATGACTACCAATTGACTAGATTAATCTCTAAGTGTACTATAGGGAAGCAAACACCTTTTTTTGTCCTAGTTGGACTGTCTATTAGGTTGGTTTGTCTCAAGACGAGAAACACACACGAAAACATGAAGCATCTTTAGTGCTACATGCAAGCAACTTCACTGCACTATGTGTACATATGAATTTTGGTAACATTACCCCAACTTGCCTATAATGCATGGTTGTTCAATGGCCTACGGTTGATGCTTAGTTGCCTATAAATACTATGCAATTGCCTACCATTGATGCCCAGTTGCCTGCTATTGGTGATTAGTAGCCTATCGTCGCTACTCAGTTGCCTATAACTACTATAAATTGTCTACCATTGATGCACAGTTGCCTACCATTGCTGATCAGTTGCCTATCTTTTCAAATTAGCTGCCTACAAATATTGTGAGGTTGGTTATCATTGTTTTTCTAAGTCGCCTACAAACACTATGAAGTTGCCTAACGGTGATGCTTAGTTGCCTGCCATTACTGTTTCAGTTGCCTACGATACATTGAAAAGTTGTCCATAAGTGTAATACTATAAATTGCCTACTATTGATGCACAGTTGCCTATGTCCGTGTGAAACGACACCTATGGGATCACAAGAATCCCTACTACGGTTGCCGGGGCGCAGGGTTGCGAGGAGAGCAGGGCTAGTAGACAACATGAGGATCGTTTACCCAGGTACGGGCCGCGAGGATGCATAAAACCCTAGTCCTGCTTTGGTGGGTGTATTTCTGAGAGTTCTTGAGCTCTCGAACTAGCTGTGGTCAGCGTGTGGTTTCAAAGAGCCGAATCCCTCTCCTTGTCGCCTCGGGCCTCCTTTTATAGGAAAAAGGGGTCTTCACAGTGGCACACAGGAGGTGGAAAGGTCTAAAGTGGCGCGAGGTTATCCCTCGTATTACAGGACAAGGTGCATTTAATGCACTGCTTAGGTGTCCTCTTGCTTTATCGGGGACGGGGTTGAGGCCCGTCCCGTCCGTCGCCGCTTCTCCTCGTTTCGACACGCGCCTCGGCCAGGGATGCGTGCGGTGCCATGTAGGTAGGCAGGCAGCTGAGTTGGCGTGGTGGTGGAGCCTTCACGAAGATCTGCATGTCGCCATGCAGGCACTTGAAGAGTTGGCCTGGGAGCAGCATGTTGCCACGCAGGTGCCCGCCCAGCTGGTTGGGCTGGCAGCTGCATGTGAACGGCGGTGGGAGCATGGTTGACGTGGGCTTGGTGGTGGCCTTGCTGACGTCTTTGGCGAGGGCCTTGCCGGGTGGCCCGGCAAGGGTCTCGCCATGGCGTGTTGTCGTCCCCGGCAAGGATCTTGCCGGGGGTCTGGTGGCCTTCCTTGGCAGGGATCTTGTCTAGGATCGTCGTCTTCTAATATGATCTTGAATATGTCTTCACAAAGATCCGTATGCCACCACAGGGGTGCCTTCCCAAGCCCTGGCCCTATGCTGATGATGGTACTGGGGGCCAGGGGCTCAAGGGTGGCTCGCTCTGTTGGCGTGGGGCGAGCTGTCCCGACAAGAGTCTTGCCGGGGGAACCTGCTTCGTCCCTCTACTCTTTGTGCTCTTGGCCTTGGCATTGCTTTGATTGTCTTGGGCTTTGATTCTTACCTTGGCTCACCTCCCTTGTTCTGCTTGGTGTGGTCGTGGGCGCGGCTCTGACTGCCCATGCACAGGAAAATGGGTACAAAGATGCGCCCCTATTTTTGTACACCGATAGGAGCCCCCGGGCCTGGGCTACACATAAGCGCAACACGTTGTTGGGCCAGGCCCAAAACAGTGCGCGGGCAGGTGGGGCGGTTTTTACCGTGATAATTTTCTTCATGCGCTCCGCCTCCCACGACCCGCGCGCGTGGCGCGGCGTGCCGGGGGGGGGGTGCGTGACGTGGGCGGCATGCGTGGGACGGTTTCCACACGCATGCGTCACGTCGCAGTAAAGAGACGGCTTGCGTCTTCCCCATAAAAAGAGGGAGGCATGGAGGTGCGGCTCATTTACTGAGCGGGGTCGGGGTGCGGTCTTCAAGGCATCCACTCCCCATGATCACGGGGAGTGGAGAGGTCGCCGCACCCGTTCCTTCAGTTCTGCACATCTGCCACACGTCCTTGTGGTGGCAAACGGTGGAGGCGAGAAACCGGGCCGCCGCTGGTTGGGCGGCGGGTCTATCCTGATTCCCCGCGCCTCCGGTGTCTGGATTGGCCGAGCGGGGCGGCCGAGCCTCAACCCCGTTACTTTATAAAGAGGAGGAAGGGGGAAACGGCACCCCGCATTCTTCCATCTTCCATCTCTTCTCTGCTTCTGCTCCTTCCTCTCACCTGCCATGGAGAAAGGGAATCCTGGCCCTTTGACGGTGGCGGCGATGGTCGCCGCTCAACAGGGCGTCCCCCCCTTCTGAACCCGTGGTGGCGGAACCGACCGCGAGGGGAAGGGGGAGGGGGCGAGGCCATGGGCGAGGCCGCGGTAGAGGCCGTAGCGCTCGGGGAAGAGGAGGACGGGGCGACGCGCCGCCCCCGCCCCTGCCAATGATGCCCTTCTCGATGGAGGGCCATGTTGAAGACCAGCCTTGCGAGTTCTTCATCAGGCTCCGCCGGCCCCCACGTCGTCGTCTTCATCTCCCCACTCCGTTAGCTCTGGTGATGGAGCGTGCCCCGCCCCAGACCCTCAGGTTGCACATGAGGGGCTGCGGGAACGGGGGCACGCGGGTCGACGTCGACTCCCCGGCTCTTCGAGTCATGTATCTCCGCCGTGGATGGAATACGTTTGCCCGCATCCACAGCCTGACGGCGGGGCTCGTCCTCTACTTCAAGTTAATGGAGGACGACCTGCTCTCCGTCAAGGTCTTCGAAGATCTTGGAACTCGTCTGAAATGCTGCGTGGAGAGATCCTCTGATGGAGATTCTGACGATGGGAGCTCGTCCTCGAGCGAGAGCACCGAGGAGGACAGCGGGGCAGACAGCGGGGACGAGTCCGACTAGGCGTTGGACGCCCCGCGCCTGGGCGGGTGCGGCAGCAGCAGCATCTGCACCTGGCCGCTCCTCCGCCAAAAGCTGTCCGGGGGCAGGGCCAGCTCCTTGAACCTTGCGGGGCTGTCTCCTTGGGCGGCTGGTGTCGGGAGGCTGCGGGAGAGGAAGAGGGCGGGCGGCAAGGCCGTCAACTCGGAGTACGCAGGCACCGACGCCTTCGTCGCGTATTGCCGGTCCTAGGGATGGCAATGGGTTGGGTTTGGGGCGGGTGGAGCTGGTCCAAATCCAACCCATGACCCATCTTCCTACCCTCTACCCATCCACCAAATTATCCATGGGCACAACTTGTGCCCATGCCCAAACCCGCTGGATACCCACATACCCATGGAGCTCCATGGGCATAGAAAAGTCAGCATGAAGCCTTCCCAAATATCAAATCAACTCATCATCATTCACTCACAAATGACAACATAAGCTACATGCATAAGTAGGTAACAAGTAATACGATGAGTCCTTAAGTGTGACATACCAGAGGTTGATTATGTAGCATATAGCTCATGGCACAAGTTGCAAATTTCCTGCCATTTACCATTGATTCGCTCTTTCTACTGTCACTAGCATATGATCCCACATGTCATATGGGTATCCATTGGATATCCATGGAGCACAAACTATAACCATGCCCAACCCGGCTGTTCGTGGGTATCCATATCCACGGACCCATGGGCAGAAATGTGCTCCATACCCTTGCCCAACTGGGTCGGGTATCCATGGGTATCCAGATCCATGGATAAAATTGCCATCCTTAGCCGGTCCTGCCGCCTCGTCTTCTAGCTCCTTTCCCGGCACCGTCATCACCGGCCCGCCCATGGGTGGCCACCGAGATGTTCTCTTGGTGCTTTCTGCTGCTCGTAGCTCGCCTAGGTGCCCCTTTTGCCCTTTCGCCTCCTTGACCTGCCTCCTGAGGAGAGGGATAAGAAAGGGATTACGGGCATCTTTATCTTTTTTTAGTTTGTAAGCCTGCGGGCCTTTGTTAAATTTGAAACTTGTAATCCTCTTGCTCATGTTTTTCATCTCGCACGAACTGTACCTGTATGGGATGTTTTTAATGAAAAAGGGATGCTTGCCGGGTTTTTCGTTCGCGGGTAAATCCCGCGACAAGGAGTGAATCCGGAGTGAATCCTTGTTATTGTTTTAAGATAAACGTTTTTCGCCCGGCAACAGGCCTTGCCATCCCCCCACTCCACTCGGCCGTTCTCGCGCTCTTGGCGGTGGCAGGGATGAAGTGGGCTTTAGGCTCCTCGTCCCACCTCGCCACCGCGGCTACGACCAAATCCGGACCCAGGAAATAATCCCTAGGTATAGGAAAAAAGGGGAGCACGGCAGCCTAGAGATAAAAGCGAGGTTTCACATGCCCCATTCCGGTTTCGAAATGCATGACAGAGGATAAAAGACTTATCTGGATCCACAACCCTTGGCAATCTCATCTTGCCGCGGTTGGATCGTTGTGCTTGCAGCCCCCGGCAACCCTGGCTTGCCGGGGTCAGGGCGCCGGTCCGTTTCCTTCTTTCCGAGTAGCTCAGTAGAAGTGCTCATGTGCCCTGCGAACCAAAGGAGGACAGAAAAGGAACAGACAGATGCGCACTCGACCTCTAGGCTAGGGGTTAGTCGCCGCTAAGCACTATCAACCCTAACCAAGGAAGAGACTCGACCTAGCATGCATGCTATAACTTAGGGCGCCAACGCTTCATTTATTTATGCTCAGGGTCTGCGCCTGGCTTTGTACAAAGGGTCACATGCCTTGTCGGCAACGCTTGTACAAAAGGTGGCTCGCCGGGAGGCCCGGCAAGCCGCGCCTTACGGGTAAAACTTGCGAAGATGCTCGATGTTTCAGGAGTTGCTCATTGGGACGGCATCTTCGGTCTCCAGGTGGACTGCGCCAGGCCTGGTGACTCGTATTACCCGATAAGGGCCTTCCCACTTTGGCGTCAACTTGTTGGAATTCTTGGTCGTCTGAACGCGCCGAAGAACAAGGTCGCCTTCCTCAAGGCTTCGGGCATGAAACTTGCGGCTATGATAGCGGCACAAGGCTTGCTGGTAGCATGCCGCTCTCACAGCCGCCCGAAGACGATCTTCCTCAAGGAGCATCGCGTCATCTTGGCGCAACAGCTCTTGCTCAAGCTCATCATAAGCGAGCACTCGAGGTGACCTGTATATGAGTTCCGTGGGGAGAACTGCTTCTGCCCCGTATACCAGGGAAAAAGGTGTCTGGCCGATGGCTCGATTTGGCGTTGTCCTGATCGACCAAAGAACCACCGGTAACTCATCAATCCAGCGCCTTCCACTCTTGTGAAGCTTGTCAAAGGTCTCGTTCTCAAGCCTCACAACACTTCAGCATTCACCCTCTCCACTTGGTCGTTGCTCCGTGGATGTGCCACGGAATCAAAACAGACCTTGCTGCCGAGGTCTTGGATGTACTGCATGAATGCATGGTTTGTGAACTACGTGCCATTGTTGGTGATGACTCTGTTTGGCACACCAAAACGGCAGAACAGTCCTTTGAAGAACTTGATGGCTGACTGAGCAGTCACCTTCCTCACTGCTTCCACTTCCGGCCACTTTGTGAACTTGTCGATTGCAACGCACAAGTACTCAAAGCCCACGACAACGCGGGGGAAAGGGCCTAGTATATCGAGCCCCCATACCGAGAATGGCCATGAGAGAGGGATTGTTTGAAGGGCTTGAGCAGGCTGATGAAGCTTCTTTGAACGGAACTGGCATGCTTCACACTTGGTTACTAGTGCTGTCGCATCCTAGAGGGCAGTGGGCTAGAAGAAACCTTGCCGGAACGCCTTCCCGGCAAGGGCCCTTGACCCTATGTGGGAGCCACATATGCCTCCATGTATCTCCACCAACAGCTCCAGTCCTTCCTCCCGGGGAATGCACTTGAGTTTCACACCATTTGGCCACGTCCAGTACAGGACGTCATCGACGAACTGGTACAGGGTGGACCGACGGGCTACTTTCTCTGCTTCTTCCTGCTCCTCAGGAAGCTCCCCTGTTTGGAGGAAGTGGACGGTAGGCTGCGCCCACGCCGGAGCCTGGGGCTCGACGGCAAGGACTAAAGGCATTTCTTTCGCCATGAGAGCGGCTGTCTCTATGGCTAGGGCTTGATGCCCTGTCGGAGCCAGTCACTCTTGGGCAGGCTCAGCGTCCGCGACAGCATCCTTGCCAGCGGCCCCAGGGGGCTCGGCAGGAAAGTACTTGTCGGGACCTGATTTCCTTCGCTTGTTCTGCCCCGCTGATGGTTCGACAGATGGTCGAGTTAACCGGAGCAAAAAGGTACCTGGTTCCACAGGTAGCTTGAATGCGGCATGATAACCCACAAGTATAGGGGATCGCAACAGTTTTCGAGGGTAAAGTATTCAACCCAAATTTCTTGATTCAACACAAGGGGAGCCAAAGAATACTCTCAAGTATTAGCAGCTGAGTTGTCAATTCAACCACACCTGGAAACTTAGTATCTGCAGCAAAGTATTTAGTAGCAAAGTAATATGATAATAGTGATAATGGTAACAAAAGGTAATGGTAGTAAAAGCAATGTTTTTGGTATTTTGTAGTGATGATAGCAATTGCAACGGGAAAGTAAATAAGCGAAGAACAATATGTGGAAAGCTCATAGGCAACAGATCAGTGATAGAGAATTATGCCGGATGCGGTTCATCATGTAACAGTCATAACCTAGGGTGACACAGAACTAGCTCCAGTTCATTGATGTAATGTAGGCATGCATTTCGAATATAGTCATACGTGCTTATGGAAAAGAACTTGCATGACATCTTTTGTCCTACCCTCCCGTGGCAGCGGGGTCCTTATGGAAACTAAGGGATATTAAGGCCTCCTTTTAATAGAGAACCGGAACAAAGCATTAACACATAGTGAATACATGAACTCCTCAAACTATGGTCATCACCGGTAAGTATCCCGATTATTGTCACTTCGGGGTTAACGGATCATAACACATAATAGGTGACTATAGACTTGCAAGATAGGATCAAGAACACTCATATATTGATGAAAACATAATAGATTCAGATCTGAAATCATGGCACTCGGGCCCTAGTGACAAGCATTAAGCATAGCAAAGTCATAGCAACATCAATCTCAGAACATAGTGGACACTAGGGATCAAACCCTAACAAAACTAACTCGATTACATGATAGATCCCATCCAACCCATCACCGTCCAGCAAGCCTATGATGGAATTACTCATGCACGGCGGTGAGCATCATGAAATTGGTGATGGAGGATGGTTGATGATGACGATGGCGACGGATTCCCCTCTCCGGAGCCCCGAACGGACTCCAGATCATCCCTCCCGAGAGGTTTTAGGGCTTGGCGGCGGCTCCGTATCGTAAAACGCGATGATTTCTTCTCTCTGATTTTTTTCTCCCTGAAACTCAATATATGGAGGTGGAGTTGGAGTCAGAGAGGCAACAGGGGGCCCACGAGGTAGGGGGGCGCGCCCTAGGGGGGCAGGCGCACCCCCACTCTCGTGGAGAGGTGGTGGGCCCCCTGGCCTTCATCTTTGGCAGGTATTTTTCTTATTTTCTGAAATGGCTCCGTGAAGTTTCAGGTCATTCCGAGAACGTTTGCTCCTGCACATAAATAACACCATTGTAATTCTGCTGAAAACAACGTCAGTCCGGGTTAGTTCCATTCAAATCATGCAAGTTAGAGTCCAAAACAAGGGCAAAAGTATTTGGAAAAGTAGATACGACGGAGACGTATCAACTCCCCCAAGCTTAAACCTTTGCTTGTCCTCAAGCAATTCAGTTGACAAACTGAAAGTGGTAAAGAAAAACTTTTACAAACTCTGTTTGCTCTTGTTGTTGTAAATATGTAAAGCCAGCATTCAAGTTTTCAGCAAAGATTATAACTAACCACATTCACAATAATGCATAGGTCTCAAGTTTACTCATATCAATAGCATAATCAACTAGCGAGCAATAATAATAAATCTCGGATGACAACACTTTCTCAAAACAATCATAATATGATATAACAAGGTGGTATCTCGCTAGCCCTTTCTGAGACCGCAAAACATAAATGCAGAGCACCTTTAAAGACCAAGGACTGACTAGACATTGTAATTCATGGTAAAAGAGATCCAGTCAAGTCATACTCAATGTAAACAAACAATAATGAATGCAAATGACAGCGGTGCTCTCCAACTGGTGCTTTTTAATAAGAGGATGATGACTCATCATAAAAGTAAATAGATAGGCCCTTCGCAGAGGGAAGCCGGGATTTGTAAAGGTGCCAGAGCTCGGTTTTGAAACAGAGGTGAATAATATTTTGAGAGTTATACTTTCATTGTCAATATAACAACCAAGAGATGGCGATGTCTTCCATGCTACACACATTATAGGCGGTTCCCAAACAGAATGGTAAAGTTTATACTCCCCCTTCCACCAACAAGCATCAATCCATGGCTTGCTCGAAACAACGAGTGCCTCTAACTAACAAGAGTCCCAGGGGGAGTTTTGTTTGCAATTATTTTGATTTAGTTTGCATAAAGCATGGGACTGGGCATCCCAGTGACCAGCCATTTATCTCATGAGTGAGGAGCGGAGTCCACTCCTCTTGAGAATAACCCGCCTAACATGGAAGATACAGACAACCCTAGTTGATACATGAGCTATTCAAGCATACAAAACATGATGTTTATTTGAAGGTTTAGAGTTTGACACATACAAATTTACTTGGAACGGCGGGTAGATACCGTATATAGGTAGGTATAGTGGACTCATGTGGAATAACTTTGGGGTTTAAGGAGTTTGGATGCACAAGCAGTATTCCCGCTTAGTACAGGTGAAGGCTAGCAAAAGACTGAGAAGCGACCAGCTAGAGAGCGACAACAGTCATGAACATGCATTAAAATTAATCAACACCGAATGCAAGCATGAGTAGGATATAATCCACCATGAACATAAATATCGTGAAGGCTATGTTGATTTTGTTTCAACTACATGCGTGAACATGCGCCAAGTCAAGTTACTTAAATCATTCAGAGGAGGATACCACCCTATCATACCACATCATAACCATTTTAATAGCATGTTGGCACGCAAGGTAAACCATTATAACTCACAGCTAATCAAGCATGGCACAAGAAACTATGATCTCTAATTGTCATTGCAAACATGTTTATTCATAATAGGCTGAATCAGGAACGATGAACTAATCATATTTACAAAAACAAAAGAGGTCGAGTTCATACCAGCTTTTCTCATCTCAGTTAGTCCATCATATATCATCATAATTGCCTTTCACTTGCACGACCGAACGATGTGAATAATAATAATAGTGCACGTGCATTGGACTAAGCTGGAATATGCAGGCATTCAATAAACAGGAGAAGACAAGGCAATATGGGCTCTTTTGTCAGATAAGCAATAATGCATATAAGAGCCACTTCAACAATTTAATTATGGTCTTCTCCTATCGACACCCAAAGAATAGAAAAGAAATAAAACTATTTACACGGGAAAGCTCCCAACAAGCAAAAAGAAGAGCAGGAAATCTTTTTGGGTTTTCTTTTTAATTACTACTACAAGCATGGAAATTAAACTAACTAAAAGCTACAACTATTTTTTTTGGTTTTTCTTAAGGTTTATTAAACACACAAGAAGAAAGCATAAAAAGGAAAGAAAACTAGCATGGATGATACAATGAAAAAGTATGAGCACCGACATCTAGCAATGAGTGTGTGAACATAAATGTAATGTCCGTGGGAAATACGTACTCCCCCAAGCTTAGGCTTTTGGCCTAAGTTGGTCTATGGCCACGACTGGCCTGGCGGATATCCATAATAATAGTTGGGGTCGTACTGCGATGAAGAAGAGGAAGACTCCGCTTGCCACTGGCTGACAATCATCTCCGGATCCCCCTGATAATTAGACTGTTGTGAAGGATCAATTTGTGGTTCCGGCTCTGGCTCCTCAGCTGGTGCAGGGTTCCGGTAGGCGTGAATAGCCTTCAACGGAACAAGGTACGTGCCTACAGATAAATCAAACAAAGAAGGAGCAGGCAGGGTAATAGTCTCAGGATGATGTTTATTAAAGAACAATTGATATTTAAGCTCTCCTTCCCTATTCTTAACAATAAAATCATGTGCCACCATACTTTTATAATCTAGATAAACACGAGGCAACACTTTTTCTTCCTTCTCAGCATGCCTAATTGGTATGTTAAAATGTGCAGTTAGGCGTGAAGCGTAGATGCCTCCAGAGATGGGGCCCTTTGTACAGTTCAGACTTAACCGTTTAGCAATAATGCCGCCCATACTAAAAGTGTTATCACTGTATAAACCTTGGAGCGAAATAATAATATCAGGGATACTAAGGTTTCCATAGTTTCCGCGACCAATTAAGCAACGACTAGCAAATAATGCAAAGTAACGTAAAACAGGAAAATGTATGCTAGTGATTTGTGCATCGGAAACCTTCCTTGTTTCCCCTACAGTGATAGTATCAATAAATCCCTCCACATCATCACGATGTGGTTCTTCTGTCTTGCCCTCAAAAGGGACTAAACAAATCTGACAAAAATCATAAAGTGACATCTCCTTATGCTCATCATATAAATGAAACTCCACCGTAGGTGGTGAGTTCCTAGAATGAAAATGAAAGTTTTGCACAAAAGTATTTGTGAGTAAGAGATACTGATCGCATTTGCTGAGGCTTGCATTCTGAGTCAATTCATGAAAATCTTCATAAATCCCAGCTGCTCTCAAGAAATCCTCGGAAGGCCATTCACACACCCGAACCTCCGCGGTGTGAGGCAGATTATACTTAGGCTTCGGTGCCTTTTCCTTCGAGCTTTGGCTCGATGAGCCCCTCAAAAGTCTCCTCATCATTTTCTGAAAAATTCTGAAATTTTTAGTAACTTCAAAATAAAAGTAAACCAAACACAATAATATTGATAGCAACTACTCCTACAAGTGCCTAGAGCCTATATCATGCATCAAAACTACTTGGAACCATATAAATTTGACATGCAAGCTCAAGAACAGGGTCACCTAAGCAACAAAAATTTGCAATGAATAAAGCACTAGAACAAAAACTAATTGGGCCAATGGAGGAGTCACATACCAAGGAACAATCTCCCCAAGCAGTTTTGTGAGAGGTGCTTTGAGCAAGGAGATCGAAAATGGCAGCAAAAAGAGCTTGGACTCGGGTTTGAGCTGGTTATTCGTGTTTGGGGGAGGAAGAAAGAGTGTATGGGTGAAAGGATAAGTGGAGGGGGGCCACCATGGGCCCATGAGGCAGGGGGCGCGCCCAGGGGGTAGGGCGCGCCCTCCACCCTCGTGGGCAGGTGGTTAACCCCCCTGATGTGTTCTTAGTGCCAAATATTCTCAAATATTCTGGAAAAATCATATTTAAATTTCAGGGCATTTGGAGAACTTTTATTTTCGAGGTATTTTTATATTGCACGGATAATCAGATGACAAACAGAAAAATATTTATTGTATTTTATTTAATGTAAATAACAGAAAGTAAAAGTGGGGTACAGAAGGTTGTGCCTTCTAGTTTCATCCATTTCATGATCATCAGAAGGAATCCACTAACAAGGTTGATCAAGTCTTGTTAACGAACTCATTCCGAATAACATGGAACTGGAGAAATTTTGAATAACACTATGTTACCTCAACGGGGATATGCACATCCCCAATAATAAGAATATCATATTTCTTCTTGACAGCAGGAAGAGGAAATTCAAAACCTCCAAATATAATCGATGGAATTTTTCTAATAGAGTTGATACTATAAACTTGAGGTTGTTTCCTCGGAAAGTGTACCGTATGCTCATTACCATTAACATGAAAAGTGACATTGCCTTTAGTGCAATCAATAACATCCCCTGCAGTATTCAAAAAGGGTCTTCCAAGAATAATAGACATACTATCGTCCTCGAGAATATCAAGAATAACAAAGTCCGTTAAAATAGTAACGTTTGCAACTACAACAGGTACATCCTCACAAATACCGACAGGTATAGCAGTTGATTTATCAGCCATTTGCAAAGATATTTCAGTAGGTGTCAAGTTATTCAAATCAAGTCTACGATATAAAGAGAGAGGCATAACACTAACACCGGCTCCAAGATCACATAAAGCAGTTTTAACATAGTTTCTTTTAATACAGCATGGTGTAGTGGGCACTCCTGGATCTCCAAGTTTCTTTGGTATTCCACCCTTAAAAGTATAATTAGCAAGCATGGTGGAAATTTCAGCTTCCGGTATCTTTCTTTTATTTGTAATAATATCTTTCATGTACTTAGCATAAGGATTGGTTTTGAGTATATCAGTTAATTGCATACGCAAAAAGATAGGTCTAATCATTTCAGCAAAGCGCTCAAAATCCTCATCATCCTTTTTCTTGGATGGTTTGGGAGGAAAGGGCATGGGTTTCTAAACCCATGGTTCTCTTTCTTTACCATGTTTCCTAGCAATAAAGTCTTTTTTGTCATAACGTTGATTCTTTGATTGTGGGTTATCAAGATCAATAGCAGGTTCAATTTCTATGTCATTATCATTACTAGGTTGAGCATCATCATGAACATTATTATTAACATTATCACTAGTTTCAGGTTCATTACCAGATTGAGTTTCAGCATCAGAAATAGAAATATCATTTGGATTCTCACATGTTTCAGCAATAGGATCACTAGAAGCATGCAAAGTCCTATCATTTTTCTTTTTCTTCTTTTTAGAGGAACTAGGTACATCTATGTTATTTCTCTGAGAATCTTGCTCAATTCTCTTAGGGTGGACTTCATGATACAAAGGTTCCTGAGTCATTCTACCAGTTCTAGTAGCCACTCTAACATCATTATCATTATCTTCACTATTCAATTCATTGAGCAAATCATTTTGAGCTTTAAGTACTTGTTCTACTTGAGTGGTAACCATAGAAGCATGCTTACTAATAAGTTTAAGTTCACCTTTAACATTAGCCATATAATCACCCAAGTGTTCAAGCATATTTGAATTGTATTTCAATTGTCTACCAAAATAAGCATTAAAATCTTCTTGCTTAGCCATAAATTTATCAAACTCATCTAAGCACGGGCTAGCAAATTTAGTAAATGGGATTTCAGCTTTATCATATGTGTAGAGAGAATTTACCTTTACTACCTGTGTCGGGTTATCAAGACCATGAGTTTCTTCAATTGGTAATGGAGTAAGATTATATGTTTCTTCAACATGCGGTAAATTAAGACCATGTATTTCTTCAATAGGAGGTAAATTCTTATCATCTTTAGCTTTAATACCTTTTTCTTTCATAGATTTCTTTGCCTCTTGCATATCTTCAGGACTGAGAAATAGAATACCTCTCTTCTTCGGAGTTGGTTTAGGAATAGGCTCAGGAATTGGCTCCAGAGGTGTCCAATTATTTTCATTTGTCAACATATTATTCAATAGAATTTCAGCTTAATCCGGTGTTCTTTCCCTGAAAACAGAACCAGCACAACTATCTAGGTAATCTCTGGAGGCATCGGTTAGTCCATTATAAAAGATATCAAGTATTTCATTTTTCTTAAGAGAATGATCAGTCAAAGCATTAAGTAATTGGAGAAGCCTCCCCCAAGCTTGTGGGAGACTCTCTTCTTCAAGTTGCACAAAATTATATATATCCCTTAAAGCAGCTTGTTTCTTATGAGCAGGGAAATATTTAGCAGAGAAGTAATAAATCATATCATGGGGACTACGCACACAACCAGGATCAAGAGAATTAAACCATATCTTAGAATCACCCTTTAATGAGAATGGAAATATTTTAAGGATGTAAAAGTAACGAGTTCTCTCATCTTTAGTAAACAGGGTAGCTATAGCATTCAATTTAGTAAGATGTGCCACAACAGTTTCAGATTCATAACCATGAAAAGGATCAGATTCAACCAAAGTAATTATATCAGGATCAACAGAGAATTCATAACCCTTATTAGTAACAAAGATAGGTGAAGTAGCAAAAGCAGGGTCAGGTTTCATTCTAGCATTTAGAGATTGCTTACTCCATTTAGCTAATAACCTTTTGAGTTCATTTCTATTTTGGCAAGCTAAAATAGCTAAATAAGCTTCTTGATCAAAAACATAACCCTTAGGAATAACAAGTGATTCTTCACCATCACTTTCATCAGTATCATCAGATTCAATATTTTCAATTTCTCTAGCCCTAGCAAGTTGTTCATCAAGAAAATCACTAAGTGGCATAGTAGTATCAGGCATAGAGGTAGTTTCATCATAAGTATCATGCATAGCAGAAGTGGCATCATCAATAACATGCGACATATCAGAACGAATAGCAGAAGCAGGTGTAGGTGTCGCAAACTTACTCATAACAGAAGGTGAATCAAGTGCAGAGTTAGATGACAGTTCCTTACCTCCCCTCGTAGTTGAGGGATAGAGCTTGGTTTTTGGATCTCTCAAGTTCTTCATAATGATAAGCAGATATAAATCCCAAGTGACTCAAAGAATAGAGCTATGCTCCCCGGCAACGGCGCCAGAAAATAGTCTTGATAACCCACAAGTATAGGGCATCGCAACAGTTTTCGAGGGTAAAGTATTCAACCCAAATTTATTGATTCGACACAAGGGAGCCAAAGAATACTCTCAAGTATTAGCAGCTGAGTTGTCAATTCAACCACACCTGGAAACTTAGTATCTGCAGCAAAGTATTTAGTAGCAAAGTAATATGATAGTAGTGGTAACGGTAACAAAAGGTAACAGTAGTAAAAGTAATGTTTTTGGTATTTTGTAGTGATGATAGCAATACCAACGGGAAAGTAAATAAGCGAAGAACAATATATGGAAAGCTTGTAGGCAATGGATCGGTGATGGAGAATTATGCCAGATGCGGTTCATCATGTAACAGTCATAACCTAGGGTGACACAGAACTAGCTCCAGTTCATATATATAATGTAGGCATGTATTCCGAACATAGTCGTACGTGCTTATGGAAAAGAACTTGCATGACATCTTTTGTCCTACCCTCCTGTGGCAGCGGGGTCCTTACGGAAACTAAGGGATATTAAGGCCTCCTTTTAATAGAGAACCGGAAAAAGCATTAACACATAGTGAATACATGAACTCCTCAAACTACAGTCATCACCGGTAAGTATCCCGATTATTGTCACTTCGGGGTTAACGGATCATAACACATAATAGGTGACTATAGACTTGCAAGATAGGATCAAGAACACTCATATATTGATGAAAACATAATAGGTTCAGATATGAAATCATGGCACTCGGGCCCTAGTGACAAGCATTAAGCATAGCAAAGTCATAGCAACATCAATCTCAGAACATAGTGGACACTAGGGATCAAACCCTAACAAAACTAACTCGATTACATGATAGATCCCATCCAACCCATCACCGTCCAGCAAGCCTACGATGGAATTACTCACGCATGGCGGTGAGCATCATGAAATTGGTGATGGAGGATGGTTGATGATGACGATGGCGACGGATTCCCCTCTCCGGAGCCCCGAACGGACTCCAGATCAGCCCTCCTGAGAGGTTTTAGGGCTTGGCGATGGCTCCGTATCGTAAAACGCGATGATTTCTTCTCTCTGATTTTTTACTCCCCGAAACTCAATATATGGAGGTGGAGTTGGAGTTGGAGAGGCAACAGGGGGCCCACGAGGTAGGGGGGCAGGCGCGCCCCCCACCCTCGTGGAGAGGTGGTGGCCCCCCTGGCCTTCATCTTTGGCAGGTATTTTTCTTATCTTCTGAAAAGTGGCTCCGTGAAGTTTTAGGTCATTCCAAGAACGTTTGCTCCTGCACATAAATAACACCATGGTAATTCTGCTGAAAACAGCGTCAGTCCGGGTTAGTTCCGTTCAAATCATGCAAGTTAGAGTCCAAAACAAGGGAAAAAGTGTTTGGAAAAGTAGATACGACGGAGACGTATCACCGCACGCTTTGACAGGTAATCGGTGATGTCGTTCTTCGCTCGGGGGACGTGCTCCGCCTGGATACCGTCAAAGCGTTCCTCCAGCTTCCTCACCTCATCTATGTAGGCTTCCATCAATGGGCTCTGATAATCCTTGTTGACCTGCCTGACAATAAGCTGCGAGTCGCCCCTGACGATGAGCTTCTTAACCCCGAGGTCTGCCGCGATCCTGAGACCGGCAAGAAATCCCTTGTACTCAGCAGTGTTGTTGGTGGACATCTCCCTGGGGAAGTGCATCTGGATCACATACTTGAGGTGTTCTCCTGTGGGTGCGATGAGTAGCACACCGGCACCGGCGCCTTGCATCAAGAAAGCCCCATCAAAGTACATGATCCAGTCGCGATCTGCTTCCTTGCCGGGGAGAGTGGTCTCCTGAATTTCTTCATCAGGCGTCGAGGTCCATTCTGCGATGAACTCCGCCAAGACTCTGCTCTGAATTGTCGAGGTACTTCCAAACTTTAAATCGAAACTTGACAGCTCCAAGGCCCATTCTACAATCCTTCCGGTTGCATCTGGGTTATGCAGTATCCGTTGCAACGGGAGGCGGGTGACGACGGTGATCTCGTGGGCCTGGAAGTAGTGATGCAGCTTCCTCGAGGCCATAAGGAGGCCGAAGAGCAATTTTTGCACGCCAGAATACCTCGACCTAGCCCCTGCAAGAGGGAGCTGACAAAGTAAATCGGGTGCTGCATCATCTTCTTCTTTGGCACCACTTCACTTGACTGCGCGGGCATTGCTTGGTGGCACCAGACTTCATCGGGGGCCGCGCCTTGCCGGCACCAGGTCCTGCCGGGGGAATCTTTGGCTTGCCATCCGCTTGTTCTGCCGCCACTTCCACCCCTTCGTCGACCTCCCTCTATGCCACCAGTGCGGCGCTGACCACTTGATTCGTCGCTGCCAGATACAGCAGCAACGGCTCTTGTGGTTTAGGCGCAACCAGTATCAGCGTGGAGGAAAGGTACTTCTTCAGATCCTGCAGTGCTGCCTCGGCTTCTGGTATCCACTCTATTGGGCCTGCCTTCTTCAAGATTTTGAAGAAAGGAAGGGCGCGCTCGGCGGACTTGGAGATGAACCGACTCATGGCAGCAATGCAGCCGGTGAGCCGACGCACATCCTTGATCCGCATGGGCGCCTCGATCTGCTCAATAGCCTTGATCTTGTCTGGGTTTGCCTCGATCCCATGCTGCGACACAAAGAATCTGAGAAGCTTGCCAGACGGAACATTGAAGACGCACTTCTCAGGGTTCAGCTTGAGGTTGATCTTGCACAGGTTAGCAAATGTCTCCTCCAGATCTTGCACAAGAGTGGGCCCGTCTTTGGTTTTGACCACTATGTCATCCATGTAGGCCTCCATATTTCTATGGAGCTGAGGTTCAAAACCAGTTTGGACCACTCTTGCAAACGTTGAGCCGACACTCTTCAACCCGAAAGGCATCCGTAAAAAGAAATACATACCACATGGGGTGATGAATGCCGTCTTCTCTTCATCTTCTCTTGTCATGTAGATATGGTGGTAGCCTGAGTAGGCGTCGAGGAATGATAACAGATCACACCTGGCCGTGAAGTCAACAATCTGGTCGATGCGCGGCAACGGGAAGGGGTCCTTAGGGCAAGTGATAACCCACAAGTATAGGGGATCGCAACAGTTTTCGACAAGTAAGAGTGTCGAACCCAACGAGGAGCTAAAGGTAGAACAAATATTACCTCAAGTTCTATCGACCACCGATACAACTCTACGCACGCTTCACGTTCGCTTTACCTAGAACAAATATGAAACTAGAAGTACTTTGTAGGTGTTGTTGGATAGGTTTGCAAGATAATAAAGAGTGCGTAAATAAAAAGTAGGGGCTGTTTAGATAAAGAAACAATAAAGTAAATATAGCGAGTGTGGAAAAGTGGTGGTAGGAGTTGCGAAATTGCCCGTACGCAATTGACTACTTTACTAGACCGATAGCAAGTATTATGTGGGAGAGGCCACTTCTAGCATGTCATCCCCTACTTGGAATTCTATGCACTTATGATTGGAACTATTAGCAAGCATCCGCAACTACTAACGTTCATTAAGGTAAAACCCAACGGTAGCAATAAGATATATTGGTCCCCCTTCAATCCCGTATGCATCAATTTCTATGCTAGGTTGAAGCTTCTATCACTCTTGCCCTCCAATACATAGTCCTATCAACATACAACTAACCCTAAGGTGTGATCCACGCGCGCAATCATATGATGGGTACCAAAGGACAGCAGCATAACCACAAGCAAATTAAACCAATCATAGCAATTCATCAACCACTAATAGGACAACGAAAATCTACTCAGACATCATAGGATGGCAACACATCATTGGATAATAATATGAAGCATAAAACACCATGTTCAAGTAGAGGGTACAACGGGTTGCGGGAGAGTGGAGCGCTGTAGATAGAGGGGGGAAGGGATGGAGATGTTGGTGAAGATGGCGGAGGTGTTGGTGTAGATCGCGATGATGATGATGATGGCCACTGCAGCGTTCCGGCACCACCGGAAGAGAAGGGGAGAGGGGGCCCCTTCGTCTTCTTCTTCCCTGACCTCCTCCCTAGATGGGAGAAGGGTTTCTCCTCTAGTCTTTGGCCTCCATGGCATGGGAGGGGCGAGAGCCCCTCCGAGATTGGATATGTCTCTCTGTCTCTCTCTGTTTCTGCGTTCTCAGATTCTTCCCTTTCACCATTTCTTATATTCCCGGAGAACCGGATATTAGCTTTCATGCGGCAAAAGAAGGGCATCAACCGCCTTACGGGTGGCCCACGAGGGTCAGGGGCGCACCCAGGGGGTAGGCCCCTGCCTCATGGCCACCTCGGGCACCGTCTCGCGTGTATTTTTCTTCCAAAAAATCATATATATTCCAAAAAAAATCTCCGTCAGTTTTTATCCTGTTTGGACTCCGTTTGATATGGATATTCTGCGAAACAAAAAACATGCAACAAACAGGAACTGTCACTGGGCACTGGATCAATATGTTAGTCCCAAAAATAGTATAAAAAGTTGCCAAAAGTATATGAAAGTTGTAGAATATTGGCATGGAACAATCAAAAATTATAGATACGACGGAGACGTATCAGCATCCCCAAGCTTAATTCCTGCTCGTCCTCGAGTAGGTAAATGATAAAAAAATAATTTTTGATGTGGAATTCTACCTAGCATAATCTTGATCACATATCTAATCATGGCATGAATATTAAGGTACGAGTGATTCAAAGTAATAGTCTATCATTTGACATAAAAACAATAATACTTCAAGCCTACTAATAAAGCAATCATGTCTTTTCAAAATAACATGGCCAAAGAAAATTATCCCTACAAAATCATATAGTTTGGCTATGCTCCATCTTCACCACACAAAATATTCACTTCATGCACAACCCCGATGACAAGCCAAGCAATTGTTTCATACTTTTGAAGTTCTCAAACCTTTTCAACTTTCACGCAATACATGAGCGTGAGCCATGGACATATCACTATAGGTGGAATAGAATATGATGGTGGAGAAGACAAAAAGTAGAAGATAGTCTCACATCAACTAGGCGTATCAACGGGCTATGGAGATGCCCTGTAACACCCCGGATGTAACTACCTTAATTGTATTCCGACTCTTGCCTTTTCCGTCATTAAGTTATGTCATTTCCTCATTGTCGGGTTTTTGCCTTCGTGTGTTTTTGTCTTTGTCATGCATCTCATATCATGTCATCATGTGCATTGCATTTGCATACGTGTTCGTCTCATGCATCCGAGCATTTTCCCCGTTGTCCGTTTTGCATTCCGACGCTCCTATGTCCTCCGGTGTCCCTTTCTACCTCTTTTCGTGTGCGGGTGTTAAACGGTTTCGGATTGGACCGAGACTTGTCATGCGGCCTTGGTTTACTACCGGTAGACCGCCTGTCAAGTTTCGTGCCATTTGGACTTCGTTGGATACTCCAACGGTTAACCGAGGGACCGAAAAGGCCTCGTGTGTGTTGCAGCCCAACACCCCTCCAAAGTGGCCCGAAACCAACCTAAACCCCTTCCATCATCTAGAGCGTTCGATCACGATCGCGTGGCCGCAAACCGCACCTCATTTGAAGCTTCATAGATCCCTCTACCTCTATATATAGGCCACTCCCCGAAAATTTCGGATCCAAAACCACTCTAACCCTAAAATTCTGCTCGCGCCGCCGCCAGACATGTCCGCCTGCGCGCCGGGCACTGCCCCGATCCAGTGAGCGAGCGACACATGGCTCCGTTGCCTCCTTCCACCGCGCGGCCCGACGAGCCCATGGCCGGCCCCCGCGGCCCATGTCGCCCCGCCGCCACCTACCTCTGCTTCCGCCGCCCAGCCTTCCTCGCCGCGCCGCCCGAGAGCTCCC
>NC_041392.1:43975655-43989158 GCF_002162155.2 Triticum dicoccoides
CGGCGACCGGCCGGAGCCGCCGCATCTTCGCCCGGCGCCGCGCCGCCGCTCGTCGCTCCGGCGACCTCGCCGCACTCCGGCCCCGGCGACCCCTCCTCTCCGGCGTCCTCCTCCGACCGCGTCCCCGTCGCCGGTGAACAGTAACTCCGGCACCGACGAACCTCGTAATCCGTGCCAGATCTGGATCTCAGAAGTTACGGTTGACTTTCCCCCCAAACCCTAGATATTTTGCATACTTTGACGCATCATAACTTCCTCATCGTGGCTCCGTTTCGTGCGTGTAGTATGTCAAAATGTTCGTCTCGATGAGTACATCATTTCATCTCATTGCATCATTTTCAGTTGAGGTCATCTTGATGCCCGAAATGCTGTTGGAAGAGGGCTATGTGATGATAGTTTCAGATCTGTTGCAGCAAATGCAGTTTTGTCATTTTTGCCATGATTAATGTGTGCATGCTATGATCCTGAGCTCTACATGTGTTTTGAAGAATGCCATGCCATCTTACAGGGGTGTATGCCATGTATTTTTGTGATCTTTGTGGTGACTAGCACAAGCATGCAAAGTAGCTTACTCAATGATGCTGATTTCAGGGACTTAAGTCCTTGCCCTGTCATTATTTTTATGCCATATGTTCATGTTGTTTCCTAGTGATCCGTGCCTCTTTTGAGCATGATCAGTAAGGATGTTTTGTAGATATTGTGGTGCTCTATCCATCCATGCTTTTGTTTGAATTTATGGAGCATCCTAGCTTGAGTCAATCGAGCTCTTCTTTTGCTATAAAATGTTCCTGGCAGATTGTTAACATGTTTAGCACTTTTGCCGAGCTTGTTATTGTTGATCCGTGCATGCTACGATGTTGTTCTTGCCATGTCTAGCTTCTATGCCATGTCTATTTGCTGGGTGTATGCTTAGTTTGTCATGCAATGCCTCGTAGTGAGTGCATCGAGCTCGTAAACATGCCTACTTGTTATCTGTTTTGCATGCTCCAGTTTTTCACTAAGTCTGAATCTATTTATGTTTTTGCTATGTTCACATGCTTGCAATTGTATTTTCTGATCCCTTTTGGTTCATGGTCACTAAGGGACTTTTGTTGTATGCTTTGAGTAGCTTCATGCCATGCCTTGCTTTGTCATGATATGTTCCTGTAGCATGTAGTTATCGTGCTCTAAACATTGCTTCCTGATGATAAATTTGTGACATGCTGTTAATTTCACTAAGTCTGAAACCTGTTATCTTTTGCACTTTTGCCATGCTTGTTTGAAGCTGTTAACGAGTGAATTAGCCGTAGCTCAGTGTTCATCTTTTGTCAAGCATCCTGAGTGGATCCCTTACATGTATTTTGTTGCCATGTTTGAGTGCAGTAGCTTATTTATATTAATGCATTTAGAAGGCTACTTGCTGTTTATCGCAGACTGGTGCCATATTTGTTTTGCTTGCCATTTCCAAACCGTGCATCCGATTCCGGTGATCTTTATATCGATTTCGACTGAAATCACCTCACCTTTCCATTGGCACTCTTGGATTTCCAAGTTGAGGCCAGGTTCAATCATTCCTTTCCAAATCTTGCATATGCATCACATATCGCATCCCGCATATCGTACCATGTTTGCATCATGTTGCTTGAGCATTGCACGTGGTTGATTGTGTTCCATTTGCTTGTTGTTCTTGCTTGGGTAGAGCCGGGAGACGAGTACGTGATCGAGGATCCCGTTGAGTACGCTTACGAGGATCAAGTCGACTCTGAGAACTTTGCAGGCAAGATGACCATACCCTCGAAATCACTTCTATCTTTGCTTGCTAGATGCTCGCTCTTTTGCTATGCCTATGCTACGATACCTACCACTTGCTTATCATTCCTCCCAAATTTCCATGTCAAACCTCTAACCCACCTTGTCCTAGCAAACCGTTGTTTGTCTATGTTACCGCTTTGCTCAACCCCTCTTATAGCGTTGCTAGTTGCAGGTGAAGATTGGAGATCGTTCCTTGTTGGAACATGTTTATTGTTGGGATATCACCATATTATCTTGTTTATCTTAATGCACCTATATACTTGGTAAAGGGTGGAAGGCTCGGCCTTATGCCTGGTGTTTTGTTCCACTCTTGCCGCCCTAGTTTTCCGTCATATCGGTGTTATGTTCCCGGATTTTGCGTTCCTTACACGGTTGGGTTATAATGGGAACCCCTTGACACTTCGCCTTGAATAAAACTCCTCCAGCATGGCCCAATTTTGGTTTTACCATTCGCCACCTAGCCTCTTTTTCCCTTGGGTTCCACGGACTCAAGGGTCATCTTTATTTAAACCCCCGGGCTAGTGCTCCTCTGAGTGTTGGTCCAACCTGTCAGCTGCCGGTGGCCACCAGGGGCAACTCTGGACTGGCCTACCAGAACCTTGGACAATCCGATGTGCCCTGAGAACGAGATATGTGCAGCTCCTATCGGGATTTGTCGGCACATTCGGGTGGCTTTGCTGGTTTAGTTTTACCATTGTCGAGATGTCTTGTAACCGGGATGCCGAGTCTGATCGGATTGTCTTGGGAGAAGGAATATCCTTCGTTGACCGTGAGAGCTTGTGATGGGCTAAGTTGGGACTCCCCTGCAGGGATTTGAACTTTTGAAAGCCGTGCCCACGGTTATGTGCAGATGGGAATTTGTTAATGTCCGGTTGTAGAAAACCTAAAACTTAACTTAATTAAAATGCACCTACCGCGTGTGTAACCGTGATGGTCTCTTATCGGCGGAGTCCGGGAAGCGAACACGGTGTTGGAGTAATGCTTGACGTGGGTTGTTCTAGGATCACTTCTTGATCATAGTTGTTCGATCGTGATTTTGCCTTCTCTTCTCGCTCTCATTTGCGCATGTTAGCCACCATACATGCTAGTCGCTTGCTGCAGCTCCACCTCATACCTTTACCTTACCTATAAGCTTAAATAGTCTTGATCGCGAGGGTGTGAGATTGCCAAGTCCCCGTGACTCACAGATTCCTTCCAAAACCTGATGGAGGGACCGATGATACCGCTCCAAGTGATTCAACTGAGCTCAAGTGGCTGTTCGATGAGGACTCAGGATGATACTACGTGTCTTTCCCAGATGATCAGTAGTGGTGCCCAGTTGGGGCGATCGGGGACTATGTTGCATTTGGGGTTTATCTTTATTTTGGTTCCGTAGCCGGACCTTGAGTGTATTTGGATGAATGTAATGTTATTTATGCATTGTGTGACGTGGCGAGTGTAAGCCAACTATGTATCTCTTTCCCTTTATGTATTACATGGGTTGTTTGCAAAGATTACCTCACTTGCGACATTGCTTTCAATGTGGTTATGCCTCTAAGTCGTGCTTCGACACGTGGGAGATATAGCCGCATCGAGGGTGTTACAAGTTGGTAATCAGAGCCTTCCCCGACCTTAGGAGTCCCCCTGCTTGATCGAATCGTTGGCGTTGTTGAGTCTAGAAAAATGTTTTGAGTCATTTAGGATTATATATATCGGAGAGTTAGGAATTCTTTTTACTCCTCAGTCCCTTCGTCGCTCTGGTGAGGCCTCCTCGCGTAGAGTTTTGACTCTTCTCTTCTCAAATTTCACTAAATTTTTTTAGGATCACGCGGGTATCTTGGAATCGTTCCGATGGTTTTGTGACGAGAACATTATTCTTGGTGCCTCCGGTCATTTAGGGGTTGTGGCAGTGTCCCGGGGAGTTGAGCTCCAAGGTGTTGTCGTCACAATTTTATCGTTGCAATTCTGGAATAGCTGAGTTTCGCCAACATCGAAAATCTCTTTTATGCAATTGTTGGTGAGATAACCTCGACGCCACCCAGTACTGGGGCGGGAGTTCGGGAGTATTGCCATAACTCGTATAACGGATACTTTTCGAAGGTTGAGGTAAATGATTTCCGAAGTTTTCTTGGTTATGTGTTGAAGGATGGATACAGCTGGATGTAGGATTTGCTAGCTTTGGGTGAGATATTATGCTTCCCATGTATCCCCAACACTTGATTGCATAACCGGAAAGGTTCGGGAGTTTCATAGGTGGGAATTCATGTAGCTCTAGTATTTCTTCCGCGGATATTTGGTTTGGGATTGGGTAATTCCTTACCAAGTATTTGCTCTTGTCCGTACCTTGTTGTTTTATTCTTCTACCTCTATCTAAGTGGCTTCTCAATTTACGGAAATGTGACCATTTCAATTGGGATGCATTCGTTCATTTTGTTCGGATGTGAAGACTTTATGTTGCAATTTCTATCCGTTGGATTCGGCTTCAATATATGTCTGTCAAGATGCTAACGGATGTCACCCTCTTCAGGATGGCTCCTGCTAAGGGTCAGAATTAGAATCAGGATCCGCCACCACCACCTCCACCTCAGGAGGCATGGCAAGCTGTGATGGCCGCTACCAATGCAAACACGCAACTGATCATGCAAATTCTACAAGAGCGCAACCAAGGGAACCAAGGCCATGGCAACAATCAGAATCAGTTTGCTACACTCAACTAGTTCCTTACTAATCAGACAAAGACCTTCAGCAACTGTGTCGAGGCCTCAGACGCTGATGATTGGCTCGTGGATATATGCAAGCATTTCGAGTGCAGTAACGTCAGGCCTAAGGACTTTGTCAAGTTTGCCTCCTTCCAACTCAAAGATCAAGCTGCAGAATGGTTTCAGCAATACAAAGATTCCAGAGGAGGCCGTGTGATTACCTGGGATGAATTTTGTCAAGACTTCAAAGCTCATCACATTCCTCAGAGTGTTGTTGAAAGCAAACGTGAGGAATTCCGCAACTTGAAGCAAGGTATCTTGTCTGTTTACCAGTATAACATTCTGTTCCAGAGGCTCGCTCATTTCGCCAAGCAGGACGTCCCTGACGAGAAGAGCATGATTTATCAGTTCAGGGGTGGCCTCAGAGAAGATCTCCAACTAGCTCTCATCCTTTTTGAGCCGAAGAAGTACGATGAGTTCTACAATATGGCAATGAAGCAAGAGACTTCTTAACTCAAGTGCGATGCTTCTAAGAAGCGAGTTAGAGATGCAACTCCTTCTTCCTCAACTCAAGTGGCTTCTAAGCAACAAAAGTATTGGCTGCCTCCTCCTCCGTTCCGTCATCCTTATCAGCAGAAGAGCAAAGGTGGCAATGGATCTTCCCACCCACCCAACCCAGGCTTTCAGAACAAGACTTCGTCTCAACCTCCAAGATCAAGTGCTCCATATCACCGCCCGCTCTCGGAGGTCACGTGCAACAAGTGTCAGTAGAAGGGTCACTATGCTAACAAATGCTTCAATCAGAGGTGTCTTCCTCCTCCTCCTCCTGTGAGGTCTGCCAGCACCGCAGTGGTCAAGCATAACCCCAAGTTTGCCAAGGTCAACATGATAAATGTAGCTCAGGCAGAGGACTCGTCAGATGTCATCATGGGTAACCTTCATGTTAACCATATTCCTGCAAAAGTTCTTTTTGACACTAGTGCATCGGATTGTTTCATCTCAAGACCTTTTGCATCTAAGCATGAATTGGCTCTCCAAGTTTTGCCTAGACCGATAGCAGTTGTCTCTCCGGGTAAACGCATGAACGCTAACTCCATGGTTCCGGATGTTACTATCACGTTGGGCGACTACAAGTTTCTGTCTTCTCCTACGGTTCTTGGTGACTCAGATATTGATCTTATTCTCGGAATGGACTGGCTTTCTAAGCACAAGGCTCAGCTTGATTGTGCTTCCTAGCAGATTCAATTGACTCATTCGTCTGAGGATGTAATTGTCTTTGCCGCTCGTGATGATACCATCCGTCTGTTTTCTCTCAATGAGAAGGGTGAGCTGGATGCCATTTCTCAGATTCCGGTCATTTGCGAATATCAAGACGTCTTTCCAGAAGAGCTTCCAGGAATGCCTCTGCACCGGCCAGTTGAATTCGTCATCGATCTTGAGCCTGGCACGGAACCTGTTTGCAAACGTCCTTACAAGCTTGGACCTGAAGAGTTGAAGGAGCTGAAGAAGCAACTCGATATTCAAGAGAGAATGGGTCTCATCTGACCAAGTTCTTCTCCATGGGGTTGTGGAGTTCTTTTGTGAAGAAGAATGATGGAACGGACCGACTTTGTGTCGACTACCGTACATTGAACAAGAAGACCATAAAGAACAAGTACCCACTTCCCAACATCAACGAGCTGTTTGAACAACTCAAAGGTGCTCAAGTATTCTCTAAGCTTGATCTCCGTATGGGCTATCACCAGATTCGCATTCGTGAACAAGATATCCCCAAGACAGCATTCAGAACAAGTTATGGTTCACATGAATACACTATCATGTCTTTCGGCCTCATCAATGCTCCGCCAACATTCTCTCGCATGATGAATTTCATCTTCAACGCCTACACAAATGACTTCGTCTTGGTCTACCTCGATGACATTTTGGTCTTTTCCAAGAGCAAGGAGGATCATGCCAAGCACTTGCGTTTGGTGCTGGATAAGCTCAGAGAACATCAGTTCTATGCCAAGTTTTCAAAGTGCGAGTTTTGGCTCGATGAGGTTCTCTACCTTGGACATATCATCTCTGCCAAGGGCATAGCGGTTAATCCTGAGAAGGTGTCTGCAATTGTGAATTGGGAACCACCTCAGAACGTGAAGCAACTCTGCAGCTTCTTTGGGCTCGCAAGCTATTGCCGAAGGTTCATTGAGAACTTCTCAAAGATCGCGAAGCCTCTTTCCAACCTTCTCCAGAAGCATGTGAAGTACGTTTGGTCTCCTGAATGTGACATCGCTTTCAACACCCTGAAAGAGAAGTTCATCACTGCTCCAGTTCTGACTCCTCCTGATGAATCCAAACCGTTTGAGGTCTTCTGTGATGCTTCCCTTCAAGGTCTTGCTGCAGTGTTGATGCAAGATAAGAAAGTTGTGGCCTATACCTCTCGCCAGTTGAAGGCCAACGAAAAGAACTACCCCACTCATGACCTCGAGTTGGCGGCAGTTGTGCATGCTCTTTTAACTTGGAGGCATCTCTTATTGGGAAGAAAAGTGGACATCTTCATAGATCATAAGAGTCTCAAGTACATCTTCACTCAGCCAAACCTCAACCTCAGACAAACTCGTTGGGTCGAAATGATTCAAGAGTATAATCCGAGTATCGAATATACTCCAGGCAAGGCCAATGTAATTGCTGACGCATTGAGCAGGAAGGCTTAGTGCAACAGTTTGATTATCAAGCCTTACCAACCTGAGCTTTGTGAAGCTTTACGCAAACTCAATCTGCAAGTTGTTCCTCAAGGTTTCCTCGCCAACCTCCAAGTCTCTCCTACTTTGGAAGATTAGATTCGCGAGGCTTAACTTCTTGATGCTATGGTGAAGAAGGTGAAGATTGGGATTGCCAAGAGTCAACCCAAGTACAAGTGCTATCGTCTTGACGACAAGGATATTCTATTCTTCGAGGATTGCATTGTTGTGCCTAAAGGTGATCTTCGTAAAGTCATTATGAACGAGGCTCACAATTCACTCTTCTCTATCCACCCGGGAAGTACAAAGATGTACCAGGACCTCAAGCAGTTGTATTGGTGGACTCGAATGAAGCGTGAGATTGCTCAGTTCATGAATGAATGTGATGTCTGCAGAAGAGTGAAGGCAGAACACCAACGACCAGCTGGTCTCCTCCAACCTCTTGCCATCCCAGAATGGAAGTTTGACCATATTGAGATGGACTTCGTGACTGGATTTCCAAAGTCCAAGCGTGGCAATGATGCTATCTTCGTTGTCATAGACAAGCTCACTAAAGTGGCTCATTTTCTTCCTATCAAAGAATCTATCACAGCAGCTCAATTGGCAGAGCTATATACCTCCCAGATTGTCTCTCTGCACGGCATTCCGCAGTTGATTTCTTCAGATCGTGGCAGCATCTTCACCTCCAAGTTCTGGGATTCTTTTCAGAAGGCCATGGGCACCAACATTCGCTTCAGCACAACTTTTTGATAACCCACAAGTATAGGGGATCGCAACAGCTTTCGAGGGTAGAGTATTCAACCCAAATTTATTGATTCGACACAAGGGGAGCCAAATAATATTCTCAAGTATTAGCAGCTAAGTTGTCAATTCAACCACACCTGGAAACTTAGTATCTGCAGCAAAGTGTTTAGTAGCAAAGTAATATGATAGTGGTGGTAGCGGCAACAAAAGTAAAGACAGCAAAAGTAATGTTTTTGGTATTTTGTAGTGATTGTAACAGTAGCAGAGGGAAAGTAAATAAGCGTAAACCAGTATATGGAAAACTCGTAGGCACCGGATCAGTGATGGATAATTATGCCGGATGCAGTTCATCATGTATCAGTCATAACATAAGGTGACACATAACTAGCTCCAATTCATCAATGTAATGTAGGCATGTATTCCGTATATAGTCATACGTTCTTATGGAAAAGAACTTGCATGACATCTTTTGTCCTACCCTCCCGTGGCAGCGGGATCCTATTGGAAACTAAGGGATATTAAGGCCTCCTTTTAATAGAGAATCGGAACAAAGCATTAGCACATAGTGAATACATGAACTCCTCAAACTATGGTCATCACCGGGAGGGGTCCCGATTATTGTCACTTCGGGGTTGCCGGATCATAAAACATAGTAGGTGACTATAGACTTGCAAGATAGGATCAAGAACTCACATATATTCATGAAAACATAATAGGTTCAGATCTGAAATCATGGCACTCGGGCCCTAGTGACAAGCATTAAGCGTAGCAAAGTCATAGCAACATCAATCTCAGAACATAGTGGATACTAGGGATCAAACCCTAACAAAACTAACTCGATTACATGATAAATCTCATCCAACCCATCACCGTCCAGCAAGCCTACGATGGAATTACTCACGCACGGCGGTGAGCATCATGAAATTGGTGATGGAGGATGGTTGATGATGACGACGGCGACGAATCCCCCTCTCCGGAGCCCCGAACGGACTACAGATCAGCCCTCCCGAGAGGTTTTAGGGCTTGGCGGTGGCGCTGTATCATAAAATGCGATGATTTCTTCTCTCTGATTTTTTCTCTCCGAAAGCAAATATATAGAGTTGGAGTTGGCGTCGGAGGGCAGGGGGCCCACGAGGTAGGGGGGCACACCCTAGAGGGGGGGCGTCCCCCACCCTCGTGGACAGGGTGTGGCCCCCCTGGTCCTCATTTTGGCGAGGATTTTTTATTATTTTTTCTAAGATGTTCCGTGGAGTTTCAGGTCATTCCGAGAATATTTGTTTTCTACACATAAAACAACATCATGGTAATTCTGCTGAAAACAACGTCAGTCCGGGTTAGTTCCATTCAAATCATACAAGTTAGAGTCCAAAACAAGGGCAAAAGTGTTTGGAAAAGTAGATACGACGGAGACGTATCAACTCCCCCAAGCTTAAACCCTTGCTTGTCCTCAAGCAATTTAGTTGACAAACTGAAAGAAAGAAAGAAAAACTTTTACAAACTCTGTTTGCTCTTGTTGTTGTAACTATGTCAAGCCAGCATTCAAGTTTTCAGCATAGATCATAACTAACCACATTTGCAATAATTCTCAGGTCTCATAATTACTCATATCAATAGCATAATCAACTAGCAAGCCATAATAATAAATATCGGATGACAACACTTTCTCAAAACAATCATAATATGATATAACAAGATGGTATCTCGCTAGCCCTTTCTGAGACCGCAAAACATAAATGCAGAGCACCTTTAAAGATCAAGGACTGACTAGACATTGTAATTCATGGTAAAAGAGATCCAATCATAGTCATACCCAATATAAATTAACAGTGATGAATGCAAATGACAGCTATGCTCTCCAGCTAGTGCTTTTTAATAAGAGGGTGATGGCTCAACATAAAAGTAAATGAATAGGCCCTTCGCAGAGGGAAGCAGGGATTTGTAGAGGTGCCAGAACTCGGTTTGGCAATAGAGATAAATTGTATTTTGAGCGGTATACTTTCATTGTCAACGTAGCAACTAAGAGATGGCGATATCTTCCATGCTAAACACATTATAGGCGGTTCCCAAACAGAATGGTAAAGTTTATACTCCCCCTCCACCAACAAGCATCAATCCATGGCTTGCTCGAAACAACGAGTGCCTCCAACATACATTAGGTCCCAGGGGGAGTTTTTTTGCAATTAATTTTGATTTAGTTTGCATAAAGCATGGGACTGGGCATCCCGGTGACCAGCCATTTATCTCGTGAGTGAGGAGCGGAGTCCACTCCTCTTGAGAATAACCCGCCTAACACGGAAGATAAGGACAACCTTTGTTGATACATGAGATATTTGAGCATACAAAACAGAATGTTTATTTGAAGGTTTAGAGTTTGGCACATACAAATTTACTTGGAACGGCGGGTAGATACCGCATATAGGAAGGTATGGTGGACTCATCTGGAATAACTTTGGGGTTTAAGGGATTGGATGCATGTCGGGGGGGCTGATCCACCAACACCTATGGGGACAGGGCCCCTTTCGGTTTGGTGAGGGGCGGAGGCCGCACAAAGAGCGGATCGAGGCAGAACACGCGAGCGGTTTTTACCCAGCTTCGGGCCGCACGGATGCGTAAAACCCTACTGCTGCTTGTTTGTGTGTATTGAATTCTTGCTCAGGAGCGATGGACGCTGCCAGACTGAGCGTGGGAGTGTTTCTGGTGTTTCGAATGAGCCGAACTGGCCGAACCCCCTCTACATTGCGCCTGGGCCTCCTTTTATACTTTCAAGGGGTCACCGACAGGTGGCAACGTAGAATAGAAGGGTAAAAATGGAAAAGGATGCGGTAGGTGCAGCTACCGCTACTGTGGACACAGTGCACCCTACCTAACTCTAACGGCAGGGGACAAGGGCATTAAATGCCTGTCTGAGTCTCCTAAACAGTGCAAAAAGTGACCGTTAGGAGCGCCATCGTTTGCCACGATGGCCTTCTCTTCATCTCCGCTTGCCACCGCGTACCCCTAGCTGCACGGCCTCCTGCCACGTGTGCTTGGGAGAGTCCTAGAGCGACACGTTAGCAGGTGTGCTGGAGCGCGGGCACGAAATGGGGCTTTCCCGCGGCAAGCTCCTTGCCGCGGCCGTCGTCTTGTCGTGTTTGGGAGCTTGTTGCTCACCGGGCCTTGCCGGGACACAGGGTGCGTCGCGGCAAGCTTTCTTGGTATGCCTTGAGTGACCTTCCCGGCAAGCTCCTCTTGCCGGGGTCTTGTCTCTTCCCGGCAAGATCCTCTTGTCGGGGCCTGGGTTGGCCTTTCCGGCAAGCTCCTCTTGCCGGGGTCTTGTCTCTTCCCGGCAAGATCCTCTTGCCGGGGCCTGGGTTGGCCTTTCTGGCAAGCTCCTCTTGCCGGGGTCTTGTCTCTTCCCGGCAAGATCCTCTTGCCGGGGCCTGGGTTGGCCTTTCCGGCAAGCTCCTCTTGCCGGGGTCTTGTCTCTTCCCGGCAAGATCCTCTTGTCGGGGCCTGGGTTGGCCTTTCCGGCAAGCTCCTCTTGCCGGGGTCTTGATTTGAGTACTTTGTTCTTGAATGGTCTTCAAGGGAACCAACGGAGGGTCTTGGCGGTCGCCCGGCAAGCCTTTGCCGCGGGGTGCTGCGACTGCCCGTGCACGAGTTCGGGATACTAGGGTACCCCTACTCTAGTACACCGACAGGAGCCCCCGGGCCTGGGCCATACACGGTGCCGAGCGCTGTTGGGCCAGGCCCAAAACAGTGCACGGGCACGCGCGGCCTAGGTCACACCGCATATCTCTCTGCTCCCACCGCGCACGCCCAGAACGACACGCGTCAAACGCGGCGTCGTGGGTGACGCGGGCGGCGTGCGCGGGGCTAAGCCCCTCGAGCATGCGTCAGGCCACGATGATGGGGACGGTTCACGCCCTCCTCCTTAAACGGAGGTAGGTGCGGGGGCTCCTGGCGCTCTATCGCGCCCGCCGAGTTAAGTTGGAGTCCCGGGAAGCGCTTGTCGCGAGGGCGAGCGTGGACATAGAGAAGCGTGCGGAGGAGCTCCGGGGTCTTCGCAAAGAAACTCTCCGGGCCTTGGCGGAGGAGCGGGAGCAGCTTGCTGAGGAGCGGAAGGCCTTCCTCCTTGAGAAGGCCGAAGCTGAAGAGCGGCAGCGGCTCACCGGCGAGAGGCTGTACGCGTGAGAAGGCGAGCTGACTCAGCGGAAAGTGAACCTCGACAGCCACGAAGAGGAGCTTGCCGCGTGCGAACGGGCACTTGGCGGGACGCTCCAAGAGGCAAAGGATGCGGCTGCGGCTGCCGAGGCCGCCAAGAAAGAATTGGAGGCAAAGGTGGCACAGCTAGAAGCTGATCTGAAGGTTGATGGCGAAAAGCTCGCCGCGCTCAAGATAGAGCGCGAGAAGGACGCCCTTGCCCATGGTGAGCTGCAGGGCCGACTCGCCGAGAGGGGCAAGGAACTGAGCGCCGCCAAGGATTCCAACGCAGATCTGACGCTGAAGCTGGCCACCTTGACGGAGACGTTGGACAACGCCAGGAAACGGGAGGCAGACTTGAAGGACATCGAGGCCAACGAGGCGCTGCTAGCGAGGGCCGCCGAAACCCAAAATCTTCTCAGAGATACTGTGGAGCTCTGGACGGAGGGCCTCGTGAACATTGCTGCAGTCATCGAAGAGAAGCTGGTGCAATTGGGGGCGGAAGGCTTCGGGTACTCCTCCGACGAGAACCTCCAACCCAGCGCCAAGCTCACTATGTTCTTCAAAGGCGTGGCGGCGGCGCTCCAGCAACTCCGGGAACGGATCCCAAAGCAGTTGGCCGACGAGTCACGCTCGATTTGTGCCGGAGTTCTGGAGAAGGTGCTGGTGAAGGTGGCCTTCCGCAATCTGGGCCACAACCTCACCAACGTCCTCAAGAAGCACTTAAGGCCCTCGTCGCACCCATTGTGGACAGGGTGAACGAGGTCAAAAGGGTTGACGGCGGTCGCGTAGATTAGGCCGTCCGTTTTCTTCTTTTCTTGTCGCTGCCAGTCATGTCATGGGAACACTTTATTAGAGGCGCGACAAGTTATTTTTGTAATATAACTCTATTTTAGGCAAAAAATTGCTGTGTTACTTCCTTTACTCGACTCTTGGCTTTGTATGGTTCTGCCCTACGCTTTCTAGGAAAACTTGCCGGTGCAGGCACCCTTGCCGCGAGCGCCGAGTGCGGAACTTCAGCAGCCTGCTGGCGGGGTCACGACCGACAAGCAACCTTGTCGCAACTGGTTGCAGCTCATTTAAGTTGTTGAGCGAACTCGAAACAACGTAAGGGCGCTAGCAGCTCACTTAAGTTGCTGAGCGGACTCGAAGCAAAGTAAGAGCGCTAGCAGCTCACTTAAGTTGTTGAGCGGACTCGAAACAAAGTAAAGGCGCAACTAGCTACGAGTTGGTTCCTCCGCGCACAGGTTTTCCATACAAAGCGCGGTCGTTCAAGGAAAATAACTCAAAAACTTAAAAAACTGATTGCTCAAGCTTTAGCAACTTAGCTTTTCTGTCGTCTGCTTCCCGGCAAGGAGAAACTTTCTTGAATGGCCCGGTCCACACCA
>NC_041392.1:43989428-43996086 GCF_002162155.2 Triticum dicoccoides
GGAACCTTCCTTCTTTTGAGAAAGAAACAGAGAAATAAAGTAATGATATGGAGCCTTTGGCTCGTTATCGCTTACCGGGGTCTGGTGCTGCACAAAGTGTCAGATAATATATGCGAAAAAGGATTATAGCATAAAAAACTGACAAGATGTGCGGGGCACATGAACTTTACTGGTGCATGGGGTCTGCGCCCGGCTTTGTACAAAGGATTACATGCAACAGCGGCAAGACTTGTACAAAAGGTGGTTGCCGGAAAAGCTTCCGGCAACCGCGCCTTATGGGTAAAACTTACGAAGATGTTCAATGTTCCAGGAGTTGCTCACCGGAATGCCATCTTCGGTCTCAAGGCGGACAGCGCCGGGCCTAGTGACTCGTTTCACCCGATAAGGGCCTTCCCACTTCGGCGTCAACTTGTTGGAATTCTTGGCGGACTGAACGCACCGAAGAACAAGGTCGCCTTCCTCGAAGCTTCTGGCTTTAACTTTGCGGCTATGGTAGCGACGCAAAGCTTGCTGGTAGCGAGCGGCTCGCACAGCAGCCTGAAGACGGTCTTCCTCAAGGAGCAGGGCGTCATCTTGTCGCAGCTGCTCTTGCTCGAGCTCATCATAAGAGAGCACTCGAGGTGACCAGTAAACGAGTTCCGTGGGGAGAACTGCCTCTGCTCCATAGACTAGAGCAAAGGGTGTCTGGCCAGTGGCTCGATTTGGCGTCGTTCTGATCGACCAAAGAACCACCAGCAGCTCCTCGATCCAGTTTCTTCCGCACTTATGCAGCCTGTCGAAAGTTCTGGTCTTGAGGCCTCGCAGCACTTCAGCATTTGCCCTCTCCGCTTGACCGTTGCTTCTCGGATGAGCAACAAAAGCGAAGCAAATCTTGGCGCCAAGATCTTGGACGTACTGCATGAAGGTGCGGCTCGTAAATTGCGTGCCGTTGTCGGTGATGATCCTGTTAGGGATCCCGAAACGGCAAACAATCGACCTGAAGAAGTTGACTGCTGACTGTGCTGTCACCTTCCTTACTGGTTCCACTTCCGGCCACTTTGTGAACTTGTCGATTGCAACGTACAAGAACTCAAAGCCCCCGACAGCTCGGGGGAAGGGGCCGAGGATGTCGAGCCCCCAGACCGAAAATGGCCAGGATAAAGGGATCGTCTGGAGAGCTTGAGCTGGCTTGTGTATCTGTTTGGAATGGAACTGGCACGCTTCACACTTGGTTACTTGTGCAGTTGCATCCTGGAGGGCTGTCGGCCAGAAGAAGCCTTGTCGGAATGCTTTGCCGGCAAGTGCTCTTGCGCCAATGTGGTGACCACATATGCCTCCATGTATCTCTGCCAACAGCTGTTGTCCATCTTCCCGGCGAATGCACTTCAATTTCACACCGTTGAGTCTTATTCTGTACAGTGTGTTGTCGACAAACTTGTACATATTTGACTGCCGGGCTACTCTTTCAGCTTCTTCTTGCTCTTCGGGAAGCTCTCCTGTCTGAAGGAAATGGACAATCTGCTGCGCCCATGCTGGAGCTTGTGGCTCGACAAGAAGGACTAAAGGCATATTTGTTGCTGCGGGGACATTCGCTTCTACGGCAAGAACCTGCGGTTCGGCCAGAGTGTGATATTCCCCGGCAAGCTTGCCGGAGCAAAACTTGTCGGGAGCGTTTGCTTCAACGGAACAAACCAAGAGGTTCGCCGAAGCAGACTGCTCCTCAGCACTCTTGGCGTCGATCCTGGGGACCTTCTTGGCGGCGGCTTCGGGAAGCTCTGCCGGAAAGTAGTCACCAGAAACCAACTTCCTCTTCTTATTCTGTCCAGTTGATGGTGTCACGGATGGTTGAGTCAGCTTGAGCACAAAGATCCCTAGTTCCACAGGCAACTTTAGTGCAGCGCACTTTGACAGGCCATCAGCAATGTCATTCTGAGCTCGCGGAACATGTTCCATTTGCAGGCCATCAAAGTGTTCTTCTAGCTTTCTCACTTCATCAACATAAGCTTCCATCAATGGACTCTGGTAGTTCTTGTTCACTTGGTGGATGACAAGCTGCGAGTCACCCCTTACAATGAGTTTCTTGATCCCAAGGTCGGCTGCGATTCTGAGGCCGGCAAGCAAACCCTCATACTCTGCAGTATTGTTCGTTGCTTGCTCCTTGGGAAAGTGCATCTGGACTACGTGCTTGAGGTGCTCTCCAATGGGTGCGATAAGCAGCACGCCAGCACCGGCGCCTTGCAGCGAGAAGGCACCATCAAAGTACATCAGCCACTCTTTGCTTGTCTCCTTGACGGGGATGCTCATCTCTGGAATTTCTTCGTCTGGGGTTGGCGTCCATTCTGCTATGAACTCTGCCAATGCCCTGCTTTGGATCGTTGCAGTGCTCTCAAACTTGAGGCCGAAGCTTGACAGTTCCAATGCCCACTCGACAATCCTGCCTGTTGCTTCTGGATTCTGCAGTATCCTCTTCAGCGGAAAGCGAGTGACAACTGTTATCTCGTGTGCCTGGAAGTAATGGCGCAGCTTTCTCGAGGCCATGAGAAGGCTGAAAAGCAATTTTTGCACACCAAAGTACCTCGACCTAGCCCCCTGGAGAAGGGAGCTGACAAAGTAAACTGGGCGCTGCACCATCTTCTTCTGCACCTCCTTGCATGCCTGCGCACACTCAACTTTGTCGGGGCCAGAGCTTGTCGGAGAAGCCCCCTGCTTGTCACTGGATTCACTTGTCGCGGTCGCTGGCTCATCGTCCACCTCCCTCTCCGCTACTAACGCAGCACTAACCACTTGATTGGTTGCCGCTAGGTATAGCAGCAACTTCTCTTGTGGCTTAGGTGCGACAAGTATTGGAGTGGAGGACAGGTACCTCTTCAAGTCCTGCAGCGCGTCCTCCGCTTCCGGAGTCCATTTCATTGGACCTGCCTTTTTCAATATTTTGAAAAACGGCAGGGCGCGCTCAGCAGACTTAGAAATAAACCTGCTGAGAGCAACCACGCAACCGGCAAGTCTTCGCACATCCTTGACGCGCTTCGGTGCTTCAATCTGCTCGATGGCCTTGATCTTGTCGGGGTTGGCTTCAATTCCCCGCTGAGACACAAAGAACCCGAGAAGCTTGCCGGAAGGGACTCCAAACACGCACTTCTCGGGGTTGAGCTTGAGGTTGATCTTGCGCAGATTTGCAAAAGTTTCTTCCAAATCTTGGATCAGGGTAGCCTTGTCCTTACTCTTGACCACTATATCATCCATGTAGGCTTCCACATTTCTGTGTATCTGTGGCTCAAAAGCGACATGGACTACTCTTGCAAATGTTGAACCAGCATTCTTCAACCCAAAGGGCATCCGTACAAAACAGTATGTGCCGCAAGGGGTGATAAATGCGGTTTTTTCCTCATCTTCTTCTGTCATGAAGATTTGATGGTATCCTGAATATGCATCAAGAAATGAAAGCAAATCACATCTAACTGTGGAGTCAACAATCTGGTCAATGCGCGGCAAGGGAAATGGATCTTTGGGACAAGCTTTATTGACATCAGTGAAGTCTATACAAAGCCTCCATTTCCCGTTCGCCTTGCGCACGACTACAGGATTGGCCAACCACGTGGGATGGAGCACTCCTCTGACAAGGCCTGCTGCTTCCAATTTCCTGATCTCTTCTGCAATGAACTCTTGGTGCTCCACTGCTTGCTTCCTGACTCTCTGCTTGACGGGCCGCGCATGAGGACAGACGGCAAGGTGGTGCTCAATTACTTTCCTGGGAACACCGGGGATATCAGACGGTTGCCATGCAAACACTTCGACATTCGCCTGCAGGAAAGCAATGAGCGCGCTTTCCTATTTGGGGTCAAGCGTGGCACTGATGGTGAAGGTACCACCAGTGCCGTCCTCCTTGGCGGACACCTTCTTAGTCTCAGGTGGAGCTGCCATTGCCTTCTTACACTTGCCGGTGGAGCTCGATGGTGCGTCCTCGACGGTAGCGCAGCACTCCGAAGAGGTGCGCTTGCCGGAGTGGGCATCAGAGCTCTTGCCGGACTTTTTCTTCTTCTTCCCTCTGGGAGCTTCAGCGGCAAGTGTCTTGCGCTCTGCTGCGGCTGCTGCTTCCCGGTAGATCTTGTCGGCGCAGATAAGGGCATCCTTCTTGTCGCCGGGGACAAAGATGACACTTACCGGGCCCGGCATTTTCAGTATGTTGTACGCATAGTGAGAGGCTGCCATGAACTTGGCGAGCGCTGGACGGCCAAGGATCCCATTGTAGGGCAATGGAAAATCGGCAACGTCAAATGTGACCCTCTCAGTTCTGAAGTTCAGCTCGCTGCCAAATGTGACCGGCAGCGTGATCTTCCCCTTCGGCTTGCTCCTTCCCGGGTTGATTCCATGGAATGTGCCGGTCTCTTCGAGCTCGCTGTCAGGGATCTGAAGTTTCTGAAGGACCGCGGGGGAGATCAGATTCAAGCCGGCCCCGCCATCAACTAGCATCTTCGTGACCTTGAGGTTGCGGATAGTTGGTGAAACCAACATCGGCAAGCATCCGACCGCAGTTACGCGATCAGGGTGATCCTCAATGTCGAAGATGATAGGCGTGCTGGACCATTTCAGAGGCTTGCGTGACTCTATGGATGGCTCTGCTGCATTCACTTCCCGCATCCACTGCTTGAGTCGGCGGTGCGAAGTATGCAGAGAGGCGCCACCGTCAACGCACAGGACCTCTGTAGCTTTCTGAAATTCCTGCTCATTGGCCTCATCATCATCCACGTCTTCATCATCGTCGTCATCATCTTCATCCTTGTCGCGGCCGCGGGGAGGTCTGTCTCCTTGCCGCTGCTTGGCCTTGCCGCGGCGTCCTCCTCGGCCGGGATGTTTCTTGCCGGATCCACCAGTTCCTTCCTGGGCCTTCTCCTTGTCGCGCCGCTCGTACTCAGCTTTCTGTTGCTCAACAAGCTGTTCGACTTTCTTGCAGTTCTGGAGATCGTGACCCTTGGTGCGGTGGATCTTGCAATGCTGCTTACCGGAGCCGTCCTGCGTGTCGGCGGCCGCCACAGGCTGGGCCTCCTTGCCGGAGCCACCAGCTTTAGCTTCCTTGGCGCCACCTCCATTGCCGGTCTGCTCGACAGCTAGCACTTCCTTGCCCTTTTTCCTTCTGTTGTTCCGCCGCCGGCCTTTCTTTGCCGGGGCGGCATCCTCACTGTCAGATCCTCCTGCTCCTGTATCCTCTCCGGGGAGCCTCCTCCCCTCTTCAGCGCGTGCACACTTGTCGGCCAGGGCGTAAAGCTCGCTGACGTCTCTGATCTTACACATCGCCATCTCCTCCCTCATCCTTCGGTTTCGCACGTTCTGATGGAACGCGCTGATGATCGCGGCGGGGTGGACGTCTGGGATGTTGTGCTGCACCCGGCTGAATCTCTGAATGTACTTGCGCAGTGGTTCTCCTTCCTTCTGGGCGAGCAGATGAAGATCGCTCTCTTGGCCATGTGGCTTGTGGCCGCCTGTAAAGGCGCCGACAAACTGATGGCATAAATCTGCCCAAGAGGAGATGGAGTTGTCCGGCAAGTGCATGAGCCTGGACCTGACGTTGGGCTTGAGTACCAGCGGGAAGTAGTTGGCAAGGATCTTGTCGTCCCGTCCCCCGGCAGCCTGCACCGCGATGGTGTAGATGCCGAGAAACTCCGACGGATGCGTCTTGCCGTCGTACTTCTCTGGTACGTCTGGCTTGAAGTTCTTTGTGCTGGGCCACTGGACTTGCCGCATCTCACGAGTGAACGCAGGGCAACCTACCGCGTACGGCAAATCGCCTGGTTCCCCTGGCGCATGCATGTCAACAGAGGGCCCAGCGCGCTTGTCGGACTGACGTCGCGCTTCTCTTCGGCGCTCGATGCGAGTTCGAGCGTCCTCTTGTTGTCGTTCACGGAGAACTTGGCGCTGGTCGCGACGAGCTCGTAGGTCCGACGACGCGGTGGAGCCGCTGTCGGGGTGGACCCGGCGAGTCGGCGAGCTTGGCCTTCTTAGTGGAGAGTGTATGGAAGTCGCACCTCCCCCGGTCTTGTTGCCATCGGCTCGCGTCCGGCTGTCCTGCCGCGGCAGCGAGGTGCTTGGTTGCCGCGCAGTGTCGCCGTTGGCGAAGCCGATGAGGCTCTGGATAGTGGCCCTCCATTCGTCGGTCTTGTCCGCCGTCGGAGGATAGTCTAGGAGCAGTTGAGTTCGCGCCAAGGCTTCTGCTGGAGTGGTGGGCGGCGGAGGTGAATGGTGCGAGGAGTGGGGCGTGCTCGGACTCCTAACCACGTTAGAAGGAGCAGTGCCCCGTCCAGGCGATCGTACTTCGCTCGAGCCAGCACGTTGACGTGCATGTTGGTCTTGAGCGCCACGAGAACCACCAGTTTGATCTTGGCCCAGCGGACGTATGGCGCTGTGAACGCCATGACGCTGCTGGTCCCGCGCCTCCTGAGAGGGACGCGGTGCGCGCATGGACGCCGAGGTCTGTGCCGCCTTGTCCTTGGACTTGGCCGCACTGAGAGATCCCTCGTCGACGCCCATTCTTCCGCCGGCGTCCACTCCACCACCCGTTTGCTCCGGAGGTGGTGAAAGCGACGCAGACGGAACAGCTACCTCCGAATCCTTCTTCTGCGATGGCATGTCGATGAAGACGATGAAGATTTATCTTGCGTGCACGCCGGATCGGGTTCGCACAATC
>NC_041392.1:43996292-44031387 GCF_002162155.2 Triticum dicoccoides
TTTGGTTCGGTGAGGGGCGGAGGCCGCACAAAGAGCGGATCGAGGAAGAACACGCGAGCGGTTTTTACCCAGCTTCGGGCCGCACGGATGCGTAAAACCCTACTGCTGCTTGTTTGTGTGTATTGAATTCTTGCTCAGGAGCGATGGACGCTGCCAGACTGAGCGTGGGAGTGTTTCTAGTGTTTCGAATGAGCCGAACTGGCCGAACCCCCTCTACGTTGCGCCTGGGCCTCCTTTTATACTTTCAAGGGGTCACCGACAGGTGGCAACTTAGACTAGAAGAGTAAAAATGGAAAAGGATGCGGTAGGTGCAGCTACCGCTACTGTGGACACAGTGCACCCTACCTAACTCTGACGGCAGGGGACAAGGGCATTAAATGCCTGTCTGAGTCTCCTAAACAGTGCAAAAAGTGACCGTTAGGAGCGCCATCGTTTGCCACGATGGCCTTCTCTTCATCTCCGCTTGCCACCGCGTACCCCTAGCTGCACGGCCTCCTGCCACGTGTGCTTGGGAGAGTCCTAGAGCGACACGTTAGCAGGTGTGCTGGAGCGCGGGCACGAAGTGGGGCTTTCCCGCGGCAAGCTCCTTGCCGCGGCCGTCGTCTTGTCGTGTTTGGGAGCTTGTTGCTCACCGGGCCTTGCCGGGACACAGGGCGCGTCGCGGCAAGCTTTCTTGGTATGCCTTGAGTGGCCTTCCCGGCAAGCTCCTCTTGCCGGGGTCTTGTCTCTTCCCGGCAAGATCCTCTTGCCGGGGCCTGGGTTGGCCTTTCCGGCAAGCTCCTCTTGCCGGGGTCTTGTCTCTTCCCGGCAAGATCCTCTTGCCGGGGCCTGGGTTGGCCTTTCCGGCAAGCTCCTCTTGCCGAGGTCTTGTCTCTTCCCGGCAAGATCCTCTTGCCGGGGCCTGGGTTGGCCTTTCCGGCAAGATCCTCTTGCCGGGGCCTGGGTTGGCCTTTCCGGCAAGCTCCTCTTGCCGGGGTCTTGATTTGAGTACTTTGTTCTTGAATGGTCTTCAAGGGAACCAACGGAGGGTCTTGGCGGTCGCCCGGCAAGCCTTTGCCACGGGGTGCTGCGACTGCCCGTGCACGAGTTCGGGATACTAGGGTACCCCTACTCTAGTACACCGACAATGCACAAGTAGTATTCCCGCTTAGTACAAGTGAAGGCTAGCAAAAGACTGGGAAGCGACCAACTAGAGAGCGACAACAACCATGTACATGCATTAAAATTAATAAACATTGGATGCAAGCATGAGTAGGATATAATCCACCATGAACATAAATATCGTGAAGGCTATGTTGATTTTGTTTCAACTACATGCGTGAACATGTGCCAAGTCAAGTCACTTAAATCATTCAAAGGAGGATACCACCCCATCATACCACATCATAATCATCTCAATAGCATGTTGGCACGCAAGGTAAACCATTATAACTCATAGCTAATCAAGCACGGCACAAGAAAGTATGATCTCTAATTGTCATTGCAAACATGTTTATTCATAATAAGCTGAATCAAGAACGAGAGACTCATCATATTTACAAAAACAAAAGAGGTGGAGTTCATACCAGCTTTTCTCATCTCAGTCAGCCCATCATATATCATCATAATTGCCTTTTACTTGCACGACCGAACGATGTGAATAATAATAAGAGTGCACGTGTATTGGACTAAGCTGGAATCTGTGAGCATTCAATAAACAGGAGAAGACAAGGCAATATGGGCTCTTGGTTAAATCAACAATAATGCATATAAGAGCCACTTCAACAATTTAATTATGGTCTTCTCCTACTGACCTCCAAAGAAAAGAGAAGAAATAAAACTATTTACACGGGAAAGCTCCCAACAAGCAAAAGAAGAACGGGAAATATTTTTGGGTTTTCTTTTTAATTATTACTACTACAGCAGAAAAATAAACTACTACTAATTTTTTTGGTTTTTCTTAAGATTTAACAAACACACAAGAAGAAAGCAGGAAAAAGAAAATAAACTAGCATGGATATTACAGTGAAAGAGTATGAGCACCGACATCTAGAAATGAGTGTGTGTGAACATAAATGTAATGTCGGTGAGAAATACGTACTCCCCCAAGCTTAGGCTTTTGGCCTAAGTTGGTCTATTGCCAGGGATAGCCTGGCGGATACCCATAGGTGTAGCTGGGGTCGTACTGCGATGAAGAATAGTTGGGATCATACTGTGATGAAGAAGAAGACTTTGACTGCCACTGGCTGCCAGTCATCTCTGGATCCCAAGAATAAACAGATTGTCGTGGAGGCTCATCTTGTGGTTCCTGTTCCGGGGCTGGAGCAGGATTCTTGTAAGCTTGGACGGCAACCCACGTAACGAGGTAGGGTCCTACAAAATTAAACAAAGAAGGAGCAGGCAACGTAATAGTTTCAGGATAATGTTTATCAAAGTATAACTTATTTTTGAGCTCTCCATTCATGTCCTTAACAAGAAAATCATGAGCTATCATGCTCTTATAGTCTAGATAAGCATTAGGCAGCAATTTTTCTTCTTTCTCATAATGCCTAATAGCTATGTTAAAGTGTGCAGCAAGGCGAGAAGCATAAATGCCTCCAAAGATGGGGCCTTTAGTACGGTTCAGACTCAACCACCTAGCAATAATTCCGCCCATACTGACAGTGTTGTCGCGGTATAAACCATGGAAAAGAATAATAATATCAGGAACACTAAGGTTCCCACAGTTCCCACGACCAATCAAGCATAAACTAGCAAATAAAGCAAAATAGCGTAACACAGGAAAATGTATGCTAGTGATTCTTGCATCAGAAACCTTCCTGGTTTCTCCCATAGAGATAAGGTTAATAAATGGTTCCAACTCTTTATGAGGTGGTTCCTCTAAGATACCATCAGGAGGTATGTTGCAGACTGCGCAAAATTCAGAGAATGGCATTTTCTTCACAACGTCATATAAATGAAACTCTACTGAAGGAGGTGACTCTTTAGGGAAAAAGTATAAGTTTTGCACAAAAGTATTTGTGAGTAAGAGATACTGTGGACGTTGGTCGCGGACGGAGTCGGTGAGGCCAGCATTCTTAATCAATGAATAGAAATCCTCATAAATCCCGGCCTCTCTCAAGAAATTACCAGAAGACCATTCACACGGCCGGATCTCCGCGGTACGAGGCAAATTATATTTGGACCTCTGAGCTTCTTCATTTTGTTTATCCTTTGAGCTTCGGCTTGATGAACCCCTCAAAAATCTCCTCATTATTTTTCTGAGATAATCTGAAATTTTTAGTAACTTCAAACAAAAGTGAGCCAACTTCAATAAAACTGATAACAACTACTCCTACAAGTGACTAGAGCCTAAATCAAGCATTACAACTACTTGGAACCATATAAATTTGACATGCAAGCTCAAGAACATGGTCACCTATGCAGCACAAATTTGCAAAGAATAAAGCACTTAGAACAAAAACTAATTGGGCCAATGGAGGAGTCACATACCAAGGAACAATCTCCCCAAGCAGTTTTGCAAGAGGTGCTTTGAGCAAGGAGATCGAAAATCACAGCAAAAGTGGCTGGAACTCGTGCTTAAGTTGGTTTTTCGGGTTTGTGTGTGACAGAGGAAGAAGATGGGTGCTGGGATAAGTGGAGGAGGGCCACCGTGGGCCCATGAGGCAGGGGGGCTCGCCCTGAGGGGGCCGCCCACCACCCTTGTGGCCAGGTGGCAGCTCTCCCGCGGTAATTTTTGCACAGTAAATCCTCAAATATTCCCGAAAAATCATATTAAATTGGCATGGCATTCTGAGGACTTTTATTTTCGGGATATTTTTATATTGCACGGATAAGTCAGGAAACAGACAGAAAAAATACTATTTTTACTTTATTTCTACTAATTAACAGAAAGTATCGAGAGGGTACAGAAGTTTGTGCTTCTAGTTTCATCCATCTCATGCTCATCAAAAAGAATCCACTAACAAGGTTGATCAAGTCTTGTTAACAAACTCATTCCGATAATCATGAAACCGGAGAAATTTCAAATAGCACTAAGTTACCTCAACGGGGATATGCACATCCCGTATAATAAGTATATCATATTTCTTTTTGATAGTAGGAAGAGGAAATTCAAAACCTCCAATTAGAATCGATGGAATTTTTCCAATGGCGTTGATACTATGAACTTGAGGTTGTTTCCTCGGAAAGTGTACCGTATGCTCATTACCATTAACATGAAAAGTGACATTGCCTTTGTTGCAATCAATAACAGCCCCTGCAGTGTTAAGAAAAGTTCTTCCAAGAATAATAGACATACTATCATCCTCGGGAATATCAAGTATAACAAAGTCCGTTAAAATAGTAACATTCACAACCACAACAGGCACAACCTCACAGATACCGACATGTATATCAGTTGATTTATCAGCCATTTGCAAAGATATTTCAGTAGGTGTCAACTTATTGAAGTCAAGTCTACGATATAAAGAGAGAGGCATAACACTAACACCGGTTCCAAGATCACATAAAGCAGTTTTAATATAATTTCTTTTAATGGAGCAAGGTATAGTAGGTACTTCGGGATCTCCAAGTTTCTTTGGTATTCCACCCTTAAAAGTATACTTAGCAAGCATGGTGGAAATTTCTACTTCCGGTATCTTTCTTTTATTAGTAATGATATCCTTCATATATTTAGCATAAGGATTTGTTTTGAGCACATCAGTTAATCACATACGCAAAAAGATAGGCCTAATCATTTCAGCAAAGCACTCAAAATCCTCATCATCCTTTTTCTTGGATGGTTTTGGAGGAAAAGGCATGGGTTTCTGAACCCAAGGTTCCCTTTCTTTACCATGTTTCCTAGCAACAAAGTCTCTTTTATCATAACGTTGATTATTTGATTGTGGGTTATCAAGATCAACAGCAGGTTCAATTTCTACATCATTGTCATTACTAGGTTGAGCATCATCATGAACATCATCATTAATATTTTCATTAGGTTCATGTTCATTACCAGATTATGTTTCAGCATCAGACATAGAGATATCATTTGGATTATCAGGTGGTTCAACAATAGGTTCACTAGAAGTTTGCACAGTTCTATCATTTTTCTTCTTCTTCTTCTTTTTAGAAGAACTAGGAACATCAATATTATTTCTTTGAGAATGTTGCTCGATTCTCTTAGGGTGGCCTTCAGGAGACAAAGGTTCCTGAGTCATTCTACCAGTTCTAGTAGCCACTCTAACATCATAATCATTTTTCTTACTATTCATTTCATCAAGCACTTCTTCTTGAGCCTTAAGTACTTGTTCTACTTGAGTGGTAACCATAGAAGCATGTTTGCTAACAAGTTTAAGTTCACCTTTAATATTAGTCATATAATCACCCAAGCGTCTAATCATATAAGCATTTTCTTTTAATTGTCTACCAAAATAAGCATTGAGGTCGTCTTGCTTAAACATAAAGTTATTAAACTCATCCAAGAACTGACTAGCAATAATAGTAGGAGGGACTTCAGCTTTATCATATCTATAGAGAGAATTTACCTCTACTACCTGTGTCGGGATATCGGGATCAGGAGGTTCTTCAGTAAATAAAGAATTGAGATCATATGTTTCTTCAACAGGCGGTATATTAAGACCATGTATTTCTTTAATAGGAGGTAAATTCTTAACATCTTCAGCTTTAATACCTTTTTCTTTCATAGATTTCTTTGCCTCTTGCATATCTTTGGGACTGAGGAATAGAACACTTCTCTTCTTCAGAGTTGGTTTAAGAATAGGCTCGGTAATTGGAGCAGGAGTTGGTTCAGGAGGTTCCCAATTATTTTCATTTGTCAACATATTATTTAATAGAATTTTAGCTTCATCCGGTGTTCTTTCCCTGAAAAGAGAACCATCACAACTATCCAGGTAATCTCTGGAAGCATCGGTTAGTCCATTATAAAAGATATCAAGTATTTCAGGTTTCTTAAGAGGATGATCAGGCAAAGCATTAAGTAACTTGAAAAGCCTCCCCCAAGCTTGTGGGAGACTCTCTTCTTTAATTTGTACGAAGTTGTATATTTCCCTCAAAGCAGCTTGTTTCTTATGAGCAGGGAAATATTTAGCAGACAAGTAATAAATCATATCCTGGGGACTATGCACACAACCAGGATCAAGAGAATTAAACCATATCTTAGCATCACCCTTTAATGAGAACGGAAATATTTTGAATATATAAAAGTAACGCGATCTCTCATCATTAGTAAACAGGGCAGCTATATCATTTAACTTAGTACGATGTGCCACAAGAGTTTCAGATTCATAGCCATAGAATGGATCAGATTCAACCAAAGTAATTATATCAGGATCAACAGAGAATTCATAATCCTTATCAGGAACACAGATAGGTGAAGTAGCAAAAGCAGGGTCGGGTTTGATTTTATCTCTAAGTGATTCTTTGTTCCATTTAACTAATAACCTCATGAGCTCATATCTATCTTTGCAAGCTAAAATAGCGGCAGAAGATTCCATATCAACAAGATAGCCCTCAGGAATAACAGGCATATTTTCATCATCACTGTCATCATCGTATTCAGATTCAATAATTTCTTTTTCTCTAGCCCTAGCAATTTGTTCATCAAGAAATTCACCAAGGGGCATAGTAGTATCAGGCATAGAAGCAGTTTCATCATAAGTATCATGCATAGTAGAAGTGGCATCATCAATAACATGCAACATATCGAAACAAATAGCAGAAGCAGGTTTAGGTGTCGCTAGCTTACTCATAACAGAAGGTGAATCAAGTGCAGAGCTAGATGACAGTTCCTTACCTCCCCTCGTAGTTGAGGGATAAATTGTTGTCTTAGGGTCTTTCAAGTTCTTCATAGTGTCCAGCAGATATAAATCCCAAGTGACTCAAAGAATAGAGCTATGCTCCCCGGCAACGGCGCCAGAAATTAGTCTTGATAACCCACAAGTATAGGGGATCGCAACAGCTTTCGAGGGTAGAGTATTCAACCCAAATTTATTGATTCGACACAAGGGGAGCCAAAGAATATTCTCAAGTATTAGCAGCTGAGTTGTCAATTCAACCACACCTGGAAACTTAGTATCTGCAGCAAAGTGTTTAGTAGCAAAGTAATATGATAGTGGTGGTAGCGGCAACAAAAGTAAAGACAGCAAAAGTAATGTTTTTGGTATTTTGTAGTGATTGTAACATTAGCAGCGGGAAAGTAAATAAGAGTAAACCAGTATATGGAAAACTCATAGGCACTGGATCAGTGATGGATAATTATGCCGGATGCGGTTCATCATGTATCAGTCATCACATAAGGTGACACATAACTAGCTCCAATTCATCAATGTAATGTAGGCATGTATTCCATATATAGTCATACGTGCTTATGGAAAAGAACTTGCATGACATCTTTTGTCCTACCCTACCGTGGCAGCGGGGTCCTATTGGAAACTAAGGGATATTAAGGCCTCCTTTTAATAGAGAACCGGAACAAAGCATTAGCACATAGTGAATACATGAACTCCTCAAACTATGGTCATCACCGGGAGTGGTCCCGATTATTGTCACTTCGGGGTTGCCGGATCATAACACATAGTAGGTGACTATAGACTTGCAAGATAGGATCAAGAACTCACATATATTCATGAAAACATAATAGGTTCAGATCAGAAATCATGGCACTCGGGCCCTAGTGACAAGCATTAAGCATAGCAAAGTCATAGCAACATCAATCTCAGAACATAGTGGATACAAGGGATCAAACCCTAACAAAACTAACTCGATTACATGATAAATCTCATCCAACCCATCACTGTCCAGCAAGCCTACGATGGAATTACTCACGCACGGCGGTGAGCATCATGAAATTGGTGATGGAGGATGGTTGATGATGACGACGGCGACGAATCCCCCTCTCCGGAGCCCCGAACGGACTCCAGATCAGCCCTCCCGAGAGTTTTTAGGGCTTGGCGGCGGCTCTGTATCGTAAAACGCGATGATTTCTTCTCTCTGGTTTTTTCTCTCCGAAAGCAAATATATAGAGTTGGAGTTGGCGTCGGAGGGCATCCAGGGGGCCCATGAGGTAGGGGGCGCGCCCTAGAGGGGGGCGCCCCCGCCATCATGGACAGGGTGTGGGCCCCCTGGTCTTCATCTTTGGCGAGGATTTTTTATTATTTTTTCTAAGATGTTCCTTGGAGTTTCAGGTCATTCCGAGAATATTTGTTTTCTGCACATAAACAACATCATGGCAATTCTGCTGAAAACATCGTCAGGCTGGGTTAGTTCCATTCAATCATACAAGTTAGAGTCCAAAACAAGGGCAAAAGTGATTGGAAAAGTAGATACGACGGAGACGTATCACTTTTCATCCAAAAACTAGTGGCCAAGTCGAGCATGTCAATCAGATTCTTAAAGATATGCTCAGGGCTTGCGTCATCTCTTTCGGTTTGAAGTGGGAAGATTGTCTTCCATATGCCGAGTTCTCCTCCAACAATAGCTTCCAAGCGAGTTTGGGCAAGGCCCCATTTGAAATTCTCTATGGCAGGAAGTGTCGTACTGCTCTTAACTGGTCAGAGACTAGTGAACGCCAACTTCTTGGCAATGACTTGATCACAGAGGCAGAAGAGATGTGCAAAGTCATTCGTAATAATCTCAAAGCCGCGCAATCGCGCCAGAAGAGCTACTATGATAGCAAGCATCATGACTTGGCTTTCGAGATCAGAGACCATGTCTACCTCCGCGTCTCTCCAATGAAAGGTACTCGTCGCTTCGGTATCAAAGGGAAGCTTGCCCCTAGATACATGGGCCCTTTCAAGATCGTCAGCAAGAGAGGCGATCTCGCCTATCAACTTGAGCTTCCCTCCAACTTTGCAAACGTGCACGACGTGTTTCACGTGTCTCAACTCCGAAAGTGCTTCAAGACTCCTGACCGCACCATCAACTTCGAAGACATTGATCTCCAAGAAGACCTTTCTTATTGTGAGCACCCCGTTGCTACTCTTGAAGAAACTGAGCGCAAGACTCGCAACAAGTCTATCAAATTCCTAAAAGTCAAGTGGTCACATCATTCCCGTGAAGCCACCTGGGAACGCGAGGACCACCTCCGTTCCAAGTACCCGGAGTTTTTCCAGTCCTAGATCTCGGGACGAGATCCTTTCATAGTGGTGGAGTGTTGTAACACCCCGGATGTAACTACCTTAATTGTATTCCGACTCTTGCCTTTTCCGGCATTAAGTTATGTCATTTCCTCGTTGTCGGGTTTTTGCCTTTGTGTGTTTTTGTCTTTGTCAAGCATCTCATATCATGTCATCATGTGCATTGCATTTGCATACGTGTTCGTCTTATGCATCCGAGCATTTTCCCCGTTGTCCGTTTTGCATTTCGGCACTCCTATGTCCTTTGGTGTCCCTTTCTACCTCTTTTCGTGTGTGGGTGTTAAACGTTTTCGGATTGGACCGAGACTTGTCATGCGGCCTTGGTTTACTACCGGTAGACCGCTTGTCAAGTTTCGTGCCATTTGAACTTCGTTTGATACTCCAACGGTTAACCGAGGGACCGAAAAGGCCTCGTGTGTGTTGCAGCCCAACACCCCTCCAAAGTGGACCAAAACCCACCTAAACCCCTTCCATCATATAGACCGTTCGATCACGATCGTGTGGCCGCAAACCACACCTCATTTGAAGCTTCCTAGCTCCCTCTACCTCTATATATAGGCCACTCCCCGAAAATTCCGGATCCAAAACCAACCTAACCCTAAAAATCTGCTCGTGCCGCCGCCGGACACTGCCCTGATCCAGTGAGCGAGCGGCACGTGGCTCCGCCGCCTCCTTCCACTGTGCGGCCCGGCGAGCCCGTTGCCGGCCCCCGCGGGCCACTTCGCGCCGCCGCCACCTACCTCTGCTTCCGCCGCCCAGCCTTCCTCGCCGCGCCACCCGAGAGCTGCCGTGCGCCGCCCGCCAGCGAGCGCCGCGCCGGCGACCGGCCGGAGCCGCCGCATCTTCGCCCGGCGCCGCGCCGCCGCTCGTCGCTCCGGCGACCTCGCCGCACTCCGGCCCCGGCGACCCCTCCTCTCCGGCGTCCTCCTCCAACCGCGTCCCCGTCGCTGCTGAACAGTAACTCCAGCACCGACGAACCTTGTAATCCGCGCCAGATCTAGATCTGAGAAGTTTTGGTTGACTTCCCCCCCCCAACCCTAGATATTTTGCATACTTTGACGCATCATAACTTCCTCATCGTGGCTCCGTTTTGTGCGTGTAGCATATCAAAATGTTCGTCTCGACGATTACATCATTTCATCTCATTGCATCATTTTCAATTGAGCTCATCTTGATGCCCGAAATGCTATTGGAAGAGGGGTATGTGATGATAGTTTCAGATCTGTTTCAGCAAATGCACTTTTGTCATTTTTGCCATGATTAATGTGTGCATGCTATGATCCTGAGCTCTACATGTGTTTTGAAGAATGACATGCCATCTTTACAGGGGTGTATGCCATGTATTTTTGTGATCTTTGTGGTTACTAGAACAAGCATGCAAAGTAGCTTACTCAATGATGCTGATTTCAGGGACTTAAGTCCTTGCCCTGTCATTATTTTTATGCCATATGTTCATGTTGTTTCCTAGTGATCCATGCCTCTTTTGAGCATGATCAGTAAGGATGTTTTGTAGATATTGTGGTGCTCTATCCATCCATGCCTTTGTTTGCATTTATGGAGCACCCTAGCTTGAGTCAATTGAGCTCTTCTTTTGCTATAAAATGTTCATGGCAGATTGTTAACATGTTTAGCACTTTTGCCAAGCTTGTTGTTGTTGATCCGTGCATGCTATGATGTTGTTCTTGCCATGTCTAGCTTCTATGCCATATCTATTTGCTGGGTGTATGCTTAGTTTGTCATGCAATGGCTCGTAGTGAGTGCATCGACCTCGTAAACATGCCTACTTGTTATCTGTTTTGCATGCTCCAGTTTTTCACTAAGTCTGAATCTGTTTATGTTTTTGCTATGTTCACATGCTTGCAATTGTATTTTCTGATCCCTTTTGGCTCATGGTCACTAAGGAACTTTTGTTGTATGCTTTGAGTAGCTTCATGCCATGCCTTGATTTTCCATGATATGTTCCGGTAGCATGTAGTTATCATGCTCTAAACATTGCTTCCTGATGATAAATTCCTGATATGCTGTTAATTTCACTGCTGAAACCTGTTATCTTTTGAACTTTTGCCATGCTTGTTTGAACCTGTTAACGAGTGAATTAGCTGTAGTTCAGTGTTCATATTTTGTCAAGCATCTTGAGTGGATCCCTGCCATGTATTTTGTTGCCATGTTTGAGTGCAGTAGCTTATTTATGTTAATGCATTTAGAAGGCTACTTGCTGTTTATCGCAGACCGGTGCCATATTTGTTTTGCTTGCCATTTCCAAACCGTGCTTGTTGTTCTTGCTTGGGTAGAGCCGGGAGACGAGTACATGATCGAGGAGCCTGTTGAGTACGCTTACGAGGATCAAGTCGACTCTGAGAACTTTGCAGGCAAGATGAACATACCCTCGAAATCACTTCTATCTTTGCTTGCTAGATGCTCGCTCTTTTGCTATGCCTATGCTACAATACCTACCACTTGCTTATCATGCCTCCCAAATTTCCATGTCAAACCTCTAACCCACCTTGTCCTAGCAAACCGTTGTTTGGCTACATTACTGCTTTGCTCAGCCCCTCTTATAGCGTTGCTAGTTGCAGGTGAAGATTGGAGATCGTTCCTTGTTGCACATTTTTATTGTTGGGATATCACCATATTATCTTGGTTATCTTAATGCACATATATACTTGGTAAAGGGTGGAAGGCTCGGCCTTATGCCTGGTGTTTTGTTCCACTCTTGCCACCCTAGTTTTCCGTCATATCGGTGTTATGTTCCCGGATTTTGCGTTCCTTACACGGTTGGGTTATAATGGGAACCCCTTGACACTTCGCCTTGAATAAAACTCCTCCAGCATGGCCCAAATTTGGTTTTACCATTCGCCGCCTAGCCTCTTTTTCCCTTGGGTTCCGCGGACTCAAGGGTCATCTTTATTTAAACCCCCGAGGCCAATGCTCCTCTGAGTGTTGGTCCAACCTGTCAGCTGCCGGTGGCCACCAGGGGCAACTCTGGGCTGGCCTACCGGAACCTTGGACAATCCGGTATGCCCTGAGAACGAGATATGTGCAGCTCCTATCGGGATTTGTCGGCACATTCGGGTGGCTTTGCTAGTTTAGTTTTACCATTGTCGAGATGTCTTGTAACCGGGATGCCGAGTCTGATCGGATTGTCTTGGGAGAAGGAATATCCTTTCTTTGACCGTGAGAGCTTGTGATGGGCTAAGTTGGGACTCCCCTACAGGGATTTGAACTTTTGAAAGTCGTGCCCGCGGTTATGGGCAGATGGGAATTTGTTAATGTCCGGTCGTAGAAAACCTGAAACTTAACTTAATTAAAATGCACCTACCGCGTGTGTAACCGTGATGGTCTCTTCTTGGCGGAGTCCGGGAAGCGAACACGGTGTTGGAGTAATGCTTGACGTAGGTTGTTCTAGGATCACTTCTTGATCATAGTTGTTCGACCGTGCTTTTGCCTTCTCTTCTCGCTCTCATTTGCGCATGTTAGCCACCATATATGCTAGTCGCTTGCTGCAGCTCCACCTCATACATTTACCTTACCTATAAGCTTAAATAGTCCTGATCGCGAGGGTGTGAGATTGCTGAGTCCCCGTGACTCACAGATTCCTTCCAAAACCAGATGTAGGGACCGATGATACCGCTCCAGGTGATTCAACTAAGCTCAAGTGGCTGTTCGATGAGGACTCAGGATGATACTACGTGTCTTTCCGAGATGATCAGTAGTGGTGCCTAGTTGGGGCGATCGGGGACTATGTTGCATTTTGGGTTTATCTTTATTTTGGTTCCGTAGACGGACCTTGAGTGTATTTGGATGAATGTAATGTTATTTATGCATTGTGTGACGTGGCGAGTGTAAGCCAACTATGTATCTCTTTCCCTTTATGTCTTACATGGGTTGTTTGCAAAGATTACCTCACTTGCGACATTGCTTTCAATGCGGAAATGCCTCTAAGTCGTGCTTCGACACGTGGGAGATATAGCTGCATTGAGGGCGTTACATGCCCATCAATAGATATCAATGTGAGTGAGTAGGGATTGCCATGCAACGGATGCACTAAGAGCTATAAGTGTATGGAAGCTCAGACCGAAAACTAAGTGGGTGCGCATCCAACTTGCTTGCTCATGAAGACCTCGGGCGTTTGAGGAAGCCCATCATCGGAATATACAAGCCAAGTTCTATAATGAAAATTCCCACTAGTATATGAAAATGATAACTCAAGAGACTCTCTATATGAAGAACATGGTGCTATTTTGAAGCACAAGTGTGGAAAAAGGATAGTATCACTGCCCCTTCTCTCTTTTTCTCTCATTTTTTTGTTTTTTTGGTGGGCTTCTTTGGCCTCCTTTTTTTATTTGGGCTTCTTTGGACTCTTTTATTTTTTTGAAAAGTGCGGAGTCTCATCCCAACTTATGGGGGAATCATAGTCTCCATCATCCTTTCCTCACTGGGGCAATGCTCTAATAATGATGATCATCACACTTTTATTTTCTTACAACTCAATACTAGAACAAAGATATGACTCTATATGAATGCCTCCGGCGGTGTACCGGGATGTGCAATGATCTAGCGTAGCAATGACATCAAAAAAGGACAAGCCATGAAAACATCATGCTAGCTATCTTACGATGATGCAAAGCAATATGACAATGAATGCTCAAGCCATGTATATGATGATGATGAAAGTTGCTTGGCAATATATGTCGGAATGGCTATGGAAATGCCATGATAGGTAGGTATGGTGGCTGTTTTGGTACCGGCGAAAGTTGCGCGATACTAGCGAGGCTAGCAATGATGGAAGGGTGAGAGTGTGTATAATCCATGGACTCAACATTAGTCATAAAGAACTCACATACTTATTGCAAAAGTCTATTAGCTATCAAAACAAAGTACTACGCGCATGCTCCTAGGGGGATAGGTTGGTAGGAAAAGACCATCGCTCGTCCCCGACCGCCACTCATAAGGAAGACAGTCAACAAATAAATCATGCTCCGACTTCATCACATAACGGTTCACCATACGTGCATGCTACGGGAATCACAAACCTCAACACAAGTATTTCTACAATCCACAACTACCCACTAGCATGGCTCTAATATCCCCATCTTTATATCGCAAAACTATTGCAAGGAATCAAACATATCATATTCAGTGATCTACAAGTTTTATGTAGGATTTTATGACTAACCATGTGAATGACCAGTTCCTGTCATCTCTCTAAATAGATATAAGTGAAGCAAGAGAGTTTAATTCTTTCTACAAAAGATGTGCCCACGCTCTAACAAATATAAGTGAAGCAAAAGAGCATTCTACAAATGGCGGTTTCCTATGTAAAGAGAAACAGGCAATCCAAACTTCACATGATATAAGCGAAGCACATGAAGCATTCTATAAAGCCATACTCAAAAGATATAAGTGAAGTGCAAAGAGCATTATATAAATCAACCAAGGACTATCTCATACCAGCATGGTGCATAAAATAAAGATGAAAACTAAATGCAAAAGACGCTCCAAGATTGCACATATCGCACGAACGAAACGAATCCGAAAACATACTGATACCTGTTGAAGAAAGAGGGGATGCCTTCCAGGGCATCCCCAAGCTTAGACGCTTGAGTCTCCTTGAATATTTACTTGGGGTGCCTCGGGCATCCCCAAGCTTGAGCTCTTGCCTCTCTTCCTTCTTCTCACATCGAGACCTTCTCGATCATCGAACACTTCATCCACACAAAACTTCAACAGAAAACTCGGTAAGATCCGTTAGTATAATAAAGCAAATCACTACTCTAAGTACTGTTGCAAACCAATTCATATTTTTTTCATTGTTTCTACTGTAATATAACTTTTTCATGGCTTAATCCACTGATATAAATTGATAGTTTCATCAAAACAAGCAAACTATGCATCAAAAACAGAATCTGTCTAAAACAGAACAGTCTGTAATAATCTGAACATTCACCATACTTCTGATACTTGAAAAATTCTACCAAAATTAGTAAAAATAAAAAATTTGTATAGGAAGACAGTGAAAAAAGAATCAGAACCATTTGACGTTCCAGATAAAAATGTAAAATCGTGCACTACAGCCAAAGTTTCTGTCCTGCACCATACAAACCATCAAGCAAATGTAAACATCCTAAAGGCAAACCTTGGCACATTATTTTCATAATACAATGGAATTATAAAAGGGGATAATTATTTTTATTGAGAATTTTCTGTAATCAAGATTCACAAAGTTTTCGTGAGCATGAACAAAGTTCAAGGCTAGATCTCACTTCAACAATGCTTGTCTTTCTCACTTTCGCTTTCCTTTTTGTAAAAGTTTTGGGTTCCCCTCTTTATTTTTGTTGTTTTTAAACTATATGAAAGCTCTCAACAGAAATAAATGACTCCCTAAAACTTCCGGGTTGTCTCCCTGGCAGCGTTTTCTTTAAAGCCATTAAGCTAGGCATATAGTGCTCAAGTAATGAATCCACCCGGATCCCACGATATATCAAAGCCAATTTTAATTAACAATGATTTATAATTTAGTAGTGAGCACAAAGTAACATATATCATGCAATAACGAAGTCTAACTCTCTTCCTATGCATCGACGTGTCATAAAAGAACAATTCATGCACACAAAGTAAAGGCCAATGCATAGTATAAACAGTTTCTTGCAATTTTTTCATATTGGAAACATAGAGAGGTGGAGATATAGTTCCTCTCTCATAATAATTGCAAGTAGGAGCAGCAAGCACATGCATATTATATTCATCAAAATCATCATGTGCAACGGTAAAAGGCAACCCATCAGTATATTCCTTAATAAGAGCAAACTTCCCCGATATAGTGTAGTTTGGAGAATTCAAAAAGATAATAGGACTATCATGTGTGGGTGCAATAGCAACAATTTCATGTTTAACATAAGGAACTATAGCAAGTTCATCTCCATAAGCATAATTCATATTGGCATCTTGGCCACAAGCATCATCATCAAAAAGGGATATTTCAAAAGAATCAACGGGATCATAACAATCAGCATAGCAATCATCCTCCGGTAAGCACGAAGGGAAATTAAACAATGTATGAGTTGAAGAGTTACTCTCATTAGAAGGTGGGCACGGGTAGCTAATCCGCTCTTCCTCCTTTTGGTCTTCGCTCTCCTCCTCATCTTTTTCATCCAATGAGCTCATAGTTTCATCAATTTCTTCTTCCATAGACTCCTGCAAAATATTAGTCTCTTCTTGGACAGCGGAGACTTTCTCAATAAGCGCATTAATATAGGAATTATATTCATACTTATCATAGCAATATTTTAAGATAGCCAAATTTTCAGGCCTATAAACATCATCATCATAAGCTTCATGCTTTTCAAACAAAGATTCAATTTCATAAGCACCCTTAAAAGCAACAAATTCTTCTATTTGTTCCACATCATAGTAATCATATATACCATTAGCATAAGAAGCTAAGGTTTCATTATCATTAAATTCACATGAAAAGGGAAGGTGTGGAGCCTTCACCTTAGAGCAACAAGTATAATCATATCTCAGGAAAAGTTGCCTAGCATACCAATTAAATATATGAATTTGATCCCATAATAGTTTCCCTTTTTGTGTCAAGCGGTAATCCCTAAAGTATTCACGTTGAACCAACGTTACTCCCATTACATAATTGAATGGGTTTTTCTCAGGATTATTAAAGTAGTACATAATATTTTTCACATAACCAGCATCGAGGGTTTTAGGAGGTTCCCCATCTCCATGAGTAGCAAGTACACCTAATTTTTTTGGTATTTCGTGTTCCATATCCATAACTAAAGATGGAGAACAACTAAGAACAACAAATAAAAATTACTTAGTGATAAAGCAAACAAGCACACACAAGAATATTCACCCCACGCTATTGCTCCCCGGCAACGGCGCCAGAAAAAGGTCTTGATAACCCACAAGTATAGGGGATCGCAACAGTTTTCGATAAGTAAGAGTGTCGAACCCAACGAGGAGCTAAAGGTAGAACAAATATTCCCTCAAGTTCTATCAACCACCGATACAACTCTACGCACGCTTGACTTTCGCTTTACCTAGAACAAGTATGAAACTAGAAGTACTTTGTAGGTGTTGTTGGATAGGTTTGCAAGATAATAAAGAGTGGGTAAATAAAAAGTAGGGGATGTTTAGATAAAGAAACAATAAAGTAAATATAGCGAGTGTGGAAAAGTGGTGGTAGGAGTTGCGAAATTGCCCCTAAGCAATTGACTACTTTACTAGACCGATATCAAGTATTATGTGGGAGAGGCCACTGCTAGCATGTCATCCCTTACTTGGAATTCTATGCACTTATGATTGGAACTATTAGAAAGCATCTGCAACTACTAACGTTAATTAAGGTAAAACCCAACCATAGCATTAAGATATATTGGTCCCCCTTCAATCCCGTATGCATCAATTTCTATGCTAGGTTGAAGCTTTTGTCACTCTTGCCCTCCAATACATAGTCCTATCAACATACAACTAACCCTAAGGTGTGATCCATGTGCGCAATCATATGATGGGCACCAAAGGACAACAACATAACCACAAGCAAATTAAATCAATCATAGCAATTCATCAACCATCGATAGGACAACGAAAATCTACTCAGACATCATAGGATGGAAACACATCATTGGATAATAATATGAAGCATAAAGCACCATGTTCAAGTAGAGGGTACATCGGGTTGCGGGAGAGTGAACCGCTGTAGATAGAGGGGGGAAGGTGATGGAGATGTTGGTGAAGATGGTGGAGGTGTTGGTGTAGATCGCGGTGATGATGATGATGGCCACGGCAGCGTTCCGGCGCCACCGGAAGAGAAGGGGAGAGGGGGCCCCTTCGTCTTCTTCTTCCTTGACCTCCTCCCTAGATGGGAGAAGGGTTTCCCCTCTGGTCCTTGGCCTCCATGGCATGGGAGGGGAGAGAGCCCCTCCGAGATTGGATCTGTCTCTCTGTCTCTCTCTGTTTCTGCGTTCTCAGATTCTTCCCTTTCACCGTTTCTTATATTCCCGGAGATCTGTAATTCCGATTGGGCTGAAATTTTAACACGATCTCTATCCGGATATTAGCTTTCTTGCGGAGAAAGAAGGGCATCAACCGCCTTACGGGTGGCCCACGAGGGTCAGGGGCGCGCCCCCCTTCCTCGTGGCCACCTCGGGCACCGTCTCGCATGGATTTTTCTTCCAAAAAATCATATATATTCCAAAAAAATATCTGTTAGTTTTTATCCCGTTTGGACTCCGTTTGATATGGATATTCTGTGAAACAAAAAACATGCAACAAACAGGAACTGGCACTGGGCACTGGATCAATATGTTAGTCCCAAAAATAGTATAAAAAGTTGCCAAAAGTATATGAAAGTTGTAGAATATTGGCATGGAACAATCAAAAATTATAGATACGACGGAGACATATCAGCAAGCCTTACTAATATCTGTGTAATCAATCCACAACCTCCACTTCCCATTCGCCTTGCGCACCACTATTGGATTGGCCAACCACGTCGGGTGGAGCACCCCTCTCACCAAACCTGTCGCTTCCAACTTCCTGATATCCTATGTGATGAACTCCTACCTTTCCAGAGCCTGCTTTCTGACCTTCTGCTTGACGGGCCGCGCGTGGGGACGGACAGCTAGGTGGTGCTCAATCACCTCCCTGGGAACACCGGGGGTGTTAGATGCTTGCCATGCAAACACGTCGACATTTTCCCGCGGGAAGGTGACGAGCATGCCTTCCTATTTGTCGTCGAGGGTGGAGCCTCTGATGAAGGCCCCTCCCGTGCCATCCTCCCCGACGGGCACCTTCTTGGTCTGTGGCGGCTTGGCTTTGGATCTCTTGCTCTTGTCCGTAGAGCTCTCTGGCACGTCCTCAACGGTAGCTCAACACTCTGAGGAGGTGCGCTTGCCGAAGTGGGTGCAAGAGGTCTTGCCGGGCTCCTTTTTTCCTCCTGGGCCGTCAGCGGCAGGAGCAGGTGCCTTGATGGTAGCTGCTGGAACTGCCTCCCGGTAGAGCTGGTCGGCACAGATCAACGTGTCCTTCTTGTCGGAGGGGACGGAGATGATGGTCAACGGCCCGGGCATCTTTAGCATGTTGTAGGCGTAGTGTGACGCCGCCATGAACTTGGCCAATGCCGGGCGGCCGAGGATCCCGTTGTAGGGTAAGGAGATCTCGGCCACGTCGAAGACGATCTTCTCCGTCCTATAGTTCAATTCTCCTTCAAATGTCACGGGCAGTGTGAACTTTCCCTTCGGCTGGCTCCTCCCCGGATTGACCCCTTGAAACGTGCCCGTTTCCTTGAGGTCTCCATCAGGGATTTGCAACCTTTTGATCACGACGGGCGAGATTAGGTTCAGGCCGGCCCCGCCATCAACCAACATCTTGTTCACCCTGAGGTTGCATATTGTTGGGGAGACCAACAATGGCAAACACCCGACCGCGGTAATGCGGTCAGGGTGGTCCTCGGCGTCAAAGATGAGGGGCGTGCTGGACCACTTCAGCGGCTTCTGAGCGTCGAACGACGGCTCTGCTGCTGTAATCTCTCACGCCCACTGCTTGAGCTGGCGGCAAGAGGTATGCAGCGAGGTGCCGCCATCGACGCACATGGCCTCCGTGGCCTTCTGGAACCCTTGCTCACCAGACTCATCGTCCTCGTCGTGGTCGTCATCTTCTTGTTTCTTGTTGCAGCCCCGGGCGGGCTTTTCTTGCTGGTTGTCCTTGCCGGGGCGGCCTCCTTGGCCGCCACGCTTCTTGTCGGATCTCTCAGCACTGTCCTAGTCCTTCTCCTTGTCCCGACTTTTGTACTCAGCCTTTTGATTCTCAGCAAGCAGCTCGACTTGTCGGCAGTTCTGGAGGTCGTGGCCCTTGGTGCGGTGGATCTTGCAGTATTGCTTGCCCGAGCTTCCTGGCTTGTCGGTAGCCGCCAGGGCCTGGCAGGCGACGCACCCAGCAATCTCCTTGCCGGGGGCGTCTACCTTGACCTTCTTGCCGGCACCGGTGTCGTCAGATCCCTCAACGGCAAGCACGGCCTTGCCTTTGTGTTTCCTGTTGCGACGCCGGCTCTTCTTCGTCAGAGTGGCGGCATCTTCATCAGTAGAGTCGGTTTCCACGCCGGCGTCTTCGTCGGGGTACTTCATTTCCTCTTCAGCCCGGGCGCACCTATCGGCCAGAACGTAGAGCTCGGCCACATCCTTAACCTTGGTTATCGCCAGCTCCTCGCGCATCTTGCGATTGCGTACGTTCTGGTGGAACGCGCTAATCACAGTGGCGGGATGAATGTCGGAGATGTTGTATTGCACCCGTCTGAATCTCCGGATGTACTTGCGCAGGGTCTCCCCTTCCTTCTAGGGAATGATATGCAGATCACTGGCCTGGCCATGAGCTTGGTGGCCCCCTGTGAAGGCGCCAACGAACTCATGGCACAGATCTGACCAGGAAGAAATGAAATCCACCGGCAAGTGCATCAACCAAGATATCACATTGGGCTTGAGCGCCAGCGGGAAATAGTTGGCAAGCACCTTGTCATCGCGAGCCCCAGCAGCCTGCATCGCGATGGTGTAGATGCTGAGGAACTCGGACGGATGGGTCTTGCCGGTGTACTTCTCGCCGACGTCGGGCTTGAATGTGCGGTGGGACGGCCACTGGAACTGCCTCAGCTGACGGGTAAAAGCCGGGTAGCCCACCTCGTAAGGTAGGCCGCCGGGGCCCCCCGGTGCCGGGTGGTCCATAGCGGGTCCCGCCCGCTTGTCCGACTGGCGGTGCATTTCGCACCGGCGCTGGACGGTGGTTCGAGCGTCTTCGTGAGCTCGCTCCCGAAGGACCTGGCGCTGGTCGCGGAGGGTCCGCGGGTCGGACGATGCTATGGAGATGTTATCACAAGCGTCGTCGCGACGAACCGACGTCTGCGACGGCTGGCGAGGAGAAGGAGAGTGCGCGGTGGCTACAGCTCCCCCGGTCCTCCCAGCGCCAGCATGTGGTGGCTCGGTGGAGCATCGGCCCGAGGGCCCCGTCGGTCGCGGATCGTCTTTGTTTGCGACGGTGATGAGGCTCCGGATGGTGGCCCTCCACTCGTCGAGCTTCTCCGTAGCAGGAGGGAAGTCGAGGAGCAGTTGTGCGCGTGCCAAAGCTTCCGCTGGCGTGGGCGACGGCGACAGCTGCGTGGATTGCGGCGCGCTTCGACTTCTAACTACGTTAGAAGGAGCTCCGTCACGACCCGGCGGCTGCGTGCCATTTTCGCCAGCACTTCGGCGAGCGTGGTGACCCCCCTCATTTTGTCGATGACGCACAAGGCTCTTCCCACGGCGGTGCCCAGGGTCACCATTGTGGTGACGCTGCTCGGCGCGCACACCATGGGAAGAACGCGCGGTGGTCGCCGGTGTAGGCGTCCCAGAGGTCGCCGCGCCACCCGGAGTTGGCACAACGACGCCCCTGGAGGGCCCCACACCGCCTGCGGGGGGGCTAGCTCCGTCCTTGGATCCGGCGATGTGTAGCCGGTCGTCTGGCGCGCGAACGACGCCGCTCGCCAGGCTCCGACTACCTGGGTGATGCTGGTGCTCGCGGGCCGCGGCCCGGGTCCTGTCTGCGACCGGTCCGTTGCTCGTCCGCACCGGCATGGGTCGCTTGGCTCCCAACGAATCGACTGTCGTGGCCGTCTTCTTCTTAGGGGCCATGGCGATGAAGAACTGCTAGGCTAACTACTAGACCAGATTCTCACAATTGCGCCCCCTACCTGGCGCGCCAAAAGATGTTGGTGTGGAACGACACCTATGGGATCACAAGAATCCCTACTACGGTTGACGGGGTGCAGGGTTGCGAGGAGAGCAGGGCTAGTAGACAGCACGATGATCGTTTACCAAGGTTCAGGCCGCAAGGATGCATAAAACCCTAGTCCTATTTTGGTGGGTGTATTTCTGGGAGTTCTTGAGCTCTCGAACTAGCTGTGGTCAGTGTGTGGTTTCAAAGAGCCGAATCCCTCTCCTTGTCGCCTCGGGCCTCCTTTTATAGGAAAAAGGGGTCGCCACAGTGGCACACGGGAGGTGGAAAGGTCTACAGTGGCACGAGGTTATCCCTCGTATTACAGGACAAGGTACATTTAATGCATCGCTTAGGTGTCCTCTTACTTTATCGGGGATGGGGGTGAGGCCCGTCTCGTCCATCACCGCTTCTCCTCGCTTCGACAGGCGCCTCGGCCAGGGTGTTGGGGATCGTAGCAGAAATTTAAAATTTTCTACGCATCACCAAGATCAATCTATGGAGTAATCTAGCAACGAGGGGAAGGAGAGTGCATCTACATACCCTTGTAGATCGCTAAGCGGAAGCGTTGCAAGAACGCGGATGAAGGAGTCATACTAGTAGTGATTCAGATCGCGGTTGATTCCGATCTAAGCGCCGAACAATGGCGCCTCCGCGTTCAACACACGTGCAGCCCGGTGACGTGTCCTACGCCTTGATCCAGCAAGGGGAGAAGGAGAGGTTGGGGAAGACTCCGTCCAGCAGCAGCACGACAGCGTGGTGGTGGTGGAGGAGTGCGGGACTCCAGCAGGGCTTCGCCAAGCACTACGAGAGACGAGGAGGGAGAGGGGTAGGGCTGCGCCAAGAGAGAGATCGAATCGTGTGTTGGGCAGCCCCCATCCCTCAAGTATATATAGGGGAGGGGAGGGGGACTGCGCCCCCTCTAGGGTTCCCACCCCAAGGGGTGCGGCAGCCCCTGATCCCATCTAGGGTGGCGGCCACAAGGGGGAGAGGAGGAGGCGCACCTGGGGTGGGCCTTAGGGCCCATCTGCCCTAGGGTTTGCCCCCTCCCCTCTTGGAGGCGCCTTGGGCTTTGGTGGGAGGCGGCCTAGCCCACCTAGGGGCTTGTCCCTTCCCACTATTGGCCCATGTAGGCCTCCTGGGCCGGTGGCCCCTCCCGGTGGACCCCCGGACCTCTTCGGTGGTCCCGGTACACTACTGGTGATGCCTGGAACACTTCCGGTGGCAAAAACCATACTTCCTATATATCAATCTTTACCTCCGGACCATTCCAGAACTCCTCGTGACGTCCGGGATCTCATCTGGGACTCTGAACAACATTCGGTAACCGTGTACATACTTTCCCTATAACACTAGCGTCATCGAACCTTAAGTGTGTAGACCCTACGGGTTCGGGAGTCATGCGGACATGGCCGAGAGAACTCTCCGGTCAATAACCAATAGCGGGATCTGGATACCCATGTTGGCTCCCACATGCTCCATGATGATCTCATCGGATGAACCATGATGTCAAGGATTCAATCAATCCCGTATACAATTCCCTTTGTCTATCAGTACGATACTTGCCCGAGATTCGATCGTCGGTATCCCGATGCCTTGTTCAATCTCGTTACCGGCAAGTCTCTTTACTCGTTCCGTAACACATCATCCCGTGATCAGCTCCTTGGTCACATTGTGCACATTATGATGATGTCCTACCGAGTGGGCCCAGAGATACCTCTCCGTTACACGGAGTGACAAATCCCAGTCTCGATTCGTGCCAACCCAACAGATACTTTCGGAGATACCCGTAGTGCACCTTTATAGCAACCCAGTTACGTTGTGACGTTTGGCACACCCAAAGCACTCCTACGGTATCCGGGAGTTGCACAATCTCATGGTCTAAGGAAATGATACTTGACATTAGAAAAGCTTTAGCATACAAACTACACGATCTTGTGCTAGGCTTAGGATTGGGTCTTGTCCATCACATCATTCTCCTAATGATGTGATCCCGTTATCAACGACATCCAATGTCCATGGTTAGGAAACCGTAACCATCTATTGATCAACGAGCTAGTCAACTAGAGGCTTACTAGGGACATGGTGTTGTCTATGTATCCACACATGTATCTGACTTTCCTATCAATACAATTCTAGCATGGATAATGAACGATTATCATGAACAATGAAATATAATATAATAATAACTACTTTATTATTGCCTCTAGGGCATATTTCCAATAGTCTCCCACTTGCACTAGAGTCAATAATCTAGTTCACATCGCCATGTGATTAACACTCACAGGTCACATCCCCATGTGACCAACATGCAAAGAGTTTACTAGTCTCAATAATCTAGTTCACATCACTATGTGATTAACACTCAATGAGTTCTGGGTTTGATCATGTTATGCTTGTGAGAGAGGTTGTAGTCAACGGGTCTGCAATATTCAGATCCCTATGTATTTCGCAAAACTTTATGTCATATCATAGATGCTGCTACCACATTCCACTTGGAGCTATTCCAAATTGTTGCTCCATTATACGTATCTGGTATCTCTACTCAGAGCTATCCGGATAGGTGTTAAGCTTGCATCGACGTAACTCTTTACGTCGAACTCTTTATCACTTCCATAACCGCGAAACATTTCCTTATTCCTCTAAGAATAATTTTGACCGCTATCTGGTGATCTACTCCTAGATCACCTTTGTACCCTCTTGCCAGACATGAGGCAAGGCACACATCAGGTGCGGTACTCAGCATGGCATACCGTATAGAGCCTATGAAAAAAACATAGGGGACGACTTCGTCCTTCCTCTTTCTTCTGCCGTGGTCAATCTTTGAGTCTTACTCAACTTCACACCTTACAACTCAGGTAAGAACCCCTTCTTTGACTGATCTATTTTGAACTCCTTCAAAAACATGTCAAGGTGTGCGTTCTTTGAAAGTATCATCAGGCGTCTTGATCTATCTCTATAGATCTTGATGCCCAATATGTAATCAGTTTTATCTAGGTCTTCCTTTGAAAATCACTCTTCAAACAACCGTTTATACTTTCCAGAAATTCTACATTATTTCGAATCAACAATATGTCATCCACATATACTTATCAGAAATGTTGTAGTGCTCCCACTCACTTTCTTGTAAATACAAGTTTCTAGCAAACATTGTATAAACCTAAAAGCTTTGATCACTCCATCAAAGCATGTATTTTGACTCCGAGATGCTTGATCTAGTCCATAGAAGGATTGCTGGAGCTAGCATACCTTTTAGCATCCTTAGGATCGACAAAACCTTTTATTGTATCACATACAACATTTTCTTACGAAAACTGGTAGAAAACTTGTTTTGACATCCATCTGTCAGATTTCATAATCGAAAAATACAGCTAATGCTAACAAGATTCCGACGGACTTAAGCATCGCTACGGGTGAGAAATTCTCATCGTAGTCAACTCCTTGAACTTGTGAAAAGACTCTTTTCCACAAGTCGAGCTTCATAGACGGTAACATTACCGCCCACGTCCGTCTTCTTCTTAAAGATCCATTTATCTCAATGGCTTGCCGATCATCGGGCAAGTCCACCAAAGTCCATACTTTGTTCTGATACATGGATCCTATCTCGGATTTCATGGCTTCTAACCATTTGTCGGAATACGGGCCCACCATCGCTTCTCCATAGCTCGTAGGTTCATTGTTGTCTAACAACATGATATCTAAGACAGGATTACCATACCACTCAGGCGTAGTACATATCCTTGTCGATCTACGAGGTTCGATAGCAACTTGATCCGAAGCTTCATGATCACTATCATTAACTTCCTATTCAATAGACGTAGGCGCCACAGAAAACATATTTCTGTGGTGCATCACTTTCTGGTTGAAGTAAAGGTTCGACAACCTCATCAAGTTCTATCTTCCTCCCACTCAATTCTTTCGAGAGAAACTCCTTCTCGAGAAAGGACCCGTTCTTAGCGACAAACAATTTTCCCTCGGATCTGAGATAGAAGGTATACCCAACTGTCACCTATGGGTATCCTATGAAGATGTGTATGTCCGCTTTTTGGGTTCGAGCTTCTCCGGCTGAAGCCTTAAGCATCGCAGCCCCAAACATTAAGAAACGACAACTTTGGTTTCTTGCCAAACCATATTCATACGACATCGTCTCAACGGACTTAGATGGTGTCCTATCTAAAGTGAATGCAGCTGTCTCTAACGCATATCCTCAAAATGAAAACCGTAGATCGGTAAGAGACATCATAGATCGCACCATATCTCATAAGGTTCGATTACGACGTCCGGACACACCATTACTCGGTGGTGTTCCAGGTGGATTCAACTGTGAAACAATTCCACAATGTCTTAAGTGATTGCCAAACTCATAACTCAGAAATTCTCATTGATCAAATCGTAGGAATTTGATCTTCTTGTTATGATGGTTCTTAACTTCACTCTGAAATCGCTTGAACTTTTCAAATGTTTCAGACTTGTGCTTCATTAAGTAAATATACCTATATCTACTCAAACCGTCAGTGAAGATGAGAAAATAGCGATATCCACCGCACGCTTCAATTCTCATTGGATCACACGCATCAGCATGTATGATTTCCAACAAGTCACTTGCCCGTTTTATTGTACCTGAAAACGGGGTCTTAGTCATCCTGCCATTGAGGGATGGCTCGCATGTGTCAAGCGATTCAAAATCAAGTGACTCCAAACATCCATCGACATGGAGTTTCTTCATGCATCTTACGCCAATATGACCTAAGCGGCAGTGCCACAAGAAAGTGGTACTATCTACATCTTTTGGCGTGAACATGTGTATTACCACGACCGAGATTCACTGAACCATTCACATAGGGTGCATGACCATGAAAGGTATTATTCATGTAAACAGAATAACCATTATTCTCTAACTTAAATGAATAACCGTATTGCAATGAACATGATCTAATCATATTCATGCTCAACGTAGACACCTAATAACATTTGTCTAGGTTCAATACTAATCCCGAAGGCAGATGGAGCGTGAGATGGTGATCTCATCAACTTTGGAAACACTTCCAACACACATCGTCACCTCGCCCTTAGCCAGTCTTTGTTTAGTCCATAGCTTTTGCTTCAAGTCACCAATAATAGTAACTGAACCGGTATCCAATACCCAGGTGCTACCAGGAGTACTAGTGAGGTACACATTAATAACACGTATATACTTTGTTGAAGTTGCCAGCCTTCTTATCTACCATGCATTTGGGGTAATTCCGCTACCAGTGACTGTTCCCCTTACAATAGAAGCACTTAGTCTCGGGTTTGGGTTCAACCTTGGGTTCCTTCACTGGAGCGGCAACTGGTTTGCCATCCATGAAGTTTCCCTTCTAGCCCTTGCCCTTCTTGAAACCAGTGGTCTTGTTAAACCATCAACACTTGGTGCTCCTTCTTGATTTCTACCTTTTGCGGTCTTAAGCACTGCGAACAGCTCCGGGATCAACTCCATCCCTTGCATGTCATAGTTCATCACGAAGATCTAGTAGCTTAGTGATAGTGGCTAGAGAACTCTATGAATCACTATCTTATTTGGAAGTTTAACTCCCACTTGATTTAAGTGATTGTAGCACCCAGACAGTCTGAGCACATGCTCACTAGCTGAGCTATTCTCCTCCATCTTGTTGGCAAAAGAACTTGTGAGAGGTCTCATATCTCTCACCACGGGCATGAGCCTGGAATCCCAATTTCAGCTCTTGGAACATCTCATATGTCTTATGGCGTTCAAAACATCATTGGAATCCCGATTCTAAGCCGTAAAGTATGGTGCACTAAACTATCAAGTAGTCATCAGGATGTGTCTGTCAGGTGTTCACAACATCCACAGACGACGTTGTAGGGGTTTGCACATCGAGCGGTGCATCAAAGACGTAAGCCTTCTGTGTAGCAGTGAGGACACTCCTCGGACTACAGACCCAGTCCGCATCATTGCTTACAATATCTTTCAACTTGGTCTTTCTCTAGGAACGTATTGAAACAGGGAGCTACAACATGAGCTATTTATCTACAACATATTTCCAAAGACAATTTAGACTATGTTCATGATAATTAAGTTCATCTAATCAAATTATTTAATGAACTCCCACTCAGATAGACATCCCTCTAGTCATCTAAGTGAAACATGATCCGAGTCAACTAGGCCATGTCCGATCATCATGTGAGACGGACTAGTCAACATCGGTGAACATCTTCATGTTGATCGTATCTTCTATACGACTCATGCTCGACCTTTCGGTCTTCCGTGTTCTGAGGCCATGTCTGTACATGCTAGGCTCGTCAAGTCAACCTAAGTGTATTGCGTGTGTAAATCTGGCTTACACCCGTTGTATTCGAACGTTAGAATCTATCACACCCGATCATCATGTGGTGCTTCGAAACAACGAACCTCCGCAACGGTGCACAGTTAGGGGGAACACTTTCTTGAAATTATTGCGAGGGATCATCTTATTTAAGCTACCGTCGTTCTAAGCAAATAAGATGTAAAACATGATAAATATCACATGCAATCAAATAGTGACATGATATGGCCAATATCATTTTGCTCCTTATGATCTCCATCTTTGGGGCTCCATGATCATCGTTGTCACCGGCATGACACCATGATCTCCATCATCATGATCTCCATCATCATGTCTTCTCAAAGTTTTCTTGTCATCTATTACTTCTACTACTATGGCTAACGCTTTAGCAATAAAGTAAAGTAATTGCATGACGTTTAAGTTGACACGCAGGTCACAAATAAATTAAGACAACTCCTATGGCTCCTGCCGGTTTTCATACTCATCAACATGCAAGTCGTGATTCCTATTACAAGAACATGATCAATCTCATACATCACATATATCATTCATCACATCCTTTTGGCCATATCACATCACACGGCACATGCTGCAAAAACAAGTTAGACGTCCTCTAATTGTTGTTGCAAATTTTTACGTGGCTGCTATAGGTTTCTAGCAAGAATGTTTCTTACCTACGCCAAAATCACAACGTGATATGCCAATTTCTATTTACCTTCATAAGGACCCTTTTCATCGAATCCGATCCGACTAAAGTGGGAGAGACAGACACCCGCTAGCCACCTTATGCAACTAGTGCATGTCAGTCGGTGGAACCAGTCTCACGTAAGCGTACGTGTAAGGTTGGCCCGGGCCGCTTCATCCCACGATGCCGCCGAATCAAGATAAGACTAGTAACGGCAAGTAAATTGACAATATTGACGCCCACAATTGCTTTGTGTTCTACTTGTGCATAGAAACTATGCATAGACCTAGCTCATGATGCCAGTGTTGGGGATCGTAGCAGAAATTTAAAATTTTCTACGCATCACCAAGATCAATCTATGGAGTAATCTAGCAACGAGGGGAAGGAGAGTGCATCTACATACCCTTGTAGATCGCTAAGCGGAAGCGTTGCAAGAACGCGGATGAAGGAGTCGTACTCGTAGCGATTCAGATCGCGGTTGATTCTGGTCTAGGCGCCGACCAACGGCGCCTCCGCGTTTAACACACGTGCAGCCCGTTGACGTCTCCTACGCCTTGATCCAGCAAGGGGAGAAGGAGAGAATGGGGAAGACTCCGTCCAGCAGCAGCACGACGGCATGGTGGTGGTGGAGGAGCGCGGGACTCCAGCACGGCTTCGCCAAGCACTACGAGAGATGAGGAGGGAGAGGGGTAGGGCTGCGCCAAGAGAGAGATCGAATCGTGTGTTGGGCAGCCCCCATACCTCAAGTGTATATAGCGGAGGGGAGGGGGCTGCGCCCCCTCTAGGGTTCCCACCCCAAGGGGTGTGGCAGCCCCTGATCCCATCTAGGGTGGAGGCCACAAGGGGGAGAGGGGGAGGCGCACCTGGGGTGGGCTTTAGGGCCCATCTGCCCTAGGGTTTGCCCCCCTCCCCTCTTGGAGGCGCCTTGGGCTTTGGTGGGAGGCGCCCCAGCCCACCTAGGGGCTGGTCCCTTCCCACTATTGGCCCATGTAGGCCTCCGGGGCCGGTGGCCCCTCCCGGTGGACCCCTGGACCCCTCCGGTGGTCCCGGTACACTACCGGTGATGCCCGGAACACTTCCGGTGGCCAAAACCATACTTCCTATATATCAATCTTTACCTCCAGACCATTCTGGAACTGCTCGTGACGTCCGAGATCTCATCCGGGAATCCGAACAATATTCGGTAACCGCGTACATACTTTCCCTATAACACTAGCGTCATCGAACCTTAAGTGTGTACACCCTACGGGTTCGGGAGTAATGCAGACATGGCCGAGACAACTCTCCGGTCAATAACCAACAGCGGGATCTGGATACCCATGTTGGCTCCCACATGCTCCACGATGATCTCATCGGATGAACCAAGATGTCAAGGATTCAATCAATCCCGTATACAATTCCCTTTGTCTATCGGTATGATACTTGCCCTAGATTCGATCGTCGGTATCCCGATACCTTGTTCAATCTTGTTACCGGCAAGTCTCTTTACTCGTTCTGTAACACATCATCCCGTGATCAGCTCCTTGGTCACATTGTGCACATTATGATGATGTCCTACCGAGTGGGCCCAGAGATACCTCTCTGTTACACAGAGTGACAAATCCCAGTCTCGATTCGTGCCAACCCAAGAGACACTTTTGGAGATACCCGTAGTGCACCTTTATAGCCATCCAGTTACGTTGTGACGTTTGGCACACCCAAAGCACTCCTCCGGTATCCGGGAGTTGCACAATCTCATGGTCTAAGGAAATGATACTTGACATTAGAAAAGCTTTAGCATACGAACTACACGATCTTGTGCTAGGCTTAGGATTGGGTCTTGTCCATCACATCATTCTCCTAATGATGTGATCCCGTTATCAACGACATCAAATGTGCATGGTCAGGAAACCGTAACCATCTATTGATCAACGAGCTAGTCAACTAGAGGCTTACTAGGGACATGGTGTTGTCTATGTATCCACACATGTATCTGAGTTTCTTATCAATACAATTCTAGCATGGATAATAAACGATTATCATGAACAATGAAATATAATATAATAATAACTAATTTATTATTGCCTCTAGGGCATATTTCCAACACAGGGATGCGTGCGGTGCCATGTAGGCAGGCAGGCAGCTAAGTTGGCGTGGTGGTGGAGCCTTCACGAAGATCTGCATGTCGCCACGCAGGCACTTGAAGAGTTGGCCTGGGAGCAGCATGTTGCCACGCAGGTGCCCGCCCAGCTGGTTGGGCTGGCAGCTGCATGTGAACGGCGGTGGGAGCTTGGTTGATGTGGGCTTGGTGGTGGCCTTGCCGGCGTCTTTGGCGAGGGCCTTGCCGGGTGGCCCGGCAAGGGTCTCGCCATGGCGTGTTGTCGTCCCCGGCAAGGATCTTGCCGGGGGTCTGGTGGCCTTCCTTGGAAGGGATCTTGCCGAGGATCGTCGTCTTCTAATATGATCTTGAATATGTCTTCACAAAGATCTGTATGCCACCACAGGGGTGCCTTCCCGAGCCCTGGACCTATGCTAATGATGGTACTGGGGGCCGTGGGCTCAAGGGTGGCTCGCTCTGTTGGCGTGGGGCAAGCTATCCCGGCAAGAGTCTTGCCGGGGCCGCTGAGGCCACCCGGCAAGGGTCTTGCCGGGGGAACATACTTCGTCCCTCTGCTCTTTGTGGTCTTGGCCTTGGCGTTGCTTTGATTGTCTTGGGCTCCGATTTTTACCTTGGCTCACCTCCCTCGTTCTGCTTGGTGTGGCTGTGGGCGCGGCTCTTACTGCCTGTGCACAGGAAAAGGGGTACAAAGATGCGCCCCTATTTTTGTACACCGACAGCCTATCATTGTTGATTACTCCCTCCGTTCCTAAATGTAAGTCTTTTTAGACATTTCAAATGGACTAAAATATACGGATGTATGTAGACATATTTTAGAGTATAGATTCACTCATTTTGCTCCGTATGTAGTCACTTATTGAAATGTCTAAAAAGATTATTTTTCTAATTCGCCTACAAACACTCTGAAGTTGCTTAACGATGATGCTTAGTTGCTTGCCATTACTGTTTCAGTTGCCTACAATACATTGGAAAGTTGTCCATAAGTGTTGCTAAGTTGCATATCTATGAAACCGAGTTGCTTACCATACCGAAAAGCATTTTATGAAACTAAAAAATGATGTTAAGATGCTCCCTAGTCATGGCAGGCAACTTAGGATAAATTTTAGCCTACCTCGAAAACTAAGTTGCCTACAATACTATCAACTCGGAGGCGAAACTAAACTACTTATGGTAGGACACTTAGATATGAAGCTAGTTAACTTGGTAATCATGGTAGATAACTTCGAAGGGATCTTCGATGATAGACAGTCATCCTACGCAGACTAACAGTAAGTTGCTTTCCTATAGCACTAAAGTTGCTTCCGTTTCACGCAAAGTTGCTCATAAAAAAAGTTAGTCAAAACATACTCATATGATCGGTTCAAAAGTTATGGCTTTTTGAAATTTTAAAAATGCAAATTAAATGCATACAAGGTGGGATCTTGCTAGGAAATCACAGGATGGGCATGAAACACGGTGGACCAGCTGGTTCTCATGTGCATTAATTCCTTTCTGTCGTGTAGCGCATGCGCCAGCCACAACGAAATCGTGCAGTTGCACGATCTAGCATTTAGTTTTTTTACAGTAGAACCAAACTAACGAAATGAAGGAATGAATAAGGGTGCTAATCGGCTCGGCCGACGAATGCATCGCCGAACCCTCTTTGGGCCGGTGGCCTACATTGTTGGGCAAGCCCAACTAGCATTGTGTCAGAACTTCGTCTGTTGACCGGCCTACCATAGTACGAATGTGATTTCTCACGCAATGTAACGACACTCTCGTCCGTCAGACCTGCGGGTTGCGGCGGCACAGGAGGCGATGACGGCATGCCTGTGGCCGTGGCAGTGACTTGCGTCTCCAAGTCCTTCTTCGGATATCTGGCGCCTTCTCCGTCAGATCTCCGATGCGCTCCCCCTCCTGTTCTCCGTCGGTACAAGCGAACAAACAGGCAGTGGCGATGACAAAACCTCCTCAGCCGCCTCCTTGAGTTCTCTGGCGCCTCTTCCGGGTCTCCTTGCTCGGCATCATGGGTAGTAGCTCGACTTGCATCGCTGACGGGTATTCATATCTTGTTAGCCACAGATGGTTGCCGTATGGGGATTTTTGCATATGTTATGCAGCATCGAAATTGAAGAATTTCGTGCAAAGAAAGGAGGTAGAACTAACCTGCAGTTTCCCATATTTCGTATCAGTTATCTTGTATGAAGCGAGCACAGCCTTGACAGCATCGTACGTCCACGCAGAGACAGCAAACTTATGTGGAGGTGGCGGGCCTCATATCCCAGTAAAGTCAACGGTGGACAGATCAAGACGATCCACGTCCATGAGCTGGTGTACACAATTTGAAAGAAAAATATGTCAATTGTCATCATCCTATGTTGAAAAAAGTAGCTAATGTATATTCCTTTAGTCATCTAGTTGAAGGAGATGAAAGAAAGAAAGAGTTGCCATCTATCTGTGTTATTCGCCACATGATGTGCTGGCATTTGCCATCTTGTTATAATGATAGTTGCCACAAGGTCAACATCATGGCTGCCATGCATATTTTATAAACAGAGAGTGGATGTATGAAATAAACATTTTTGTGTGTGTGTGCTGTTGAAAAATGTTATTGCCTTGAAGGCAGCAACCACGAATGCCATGGATTAAATAAAAGTCGCCTTCACACATAAACAAAATCACATAAAACAAAATGAAAAACAAACGGGTTGCCATGCATGATCTTGTACGGTTCACACTAATCAACAGCTGACATGATTGTCCAACAAGAAATGTGGCAACTAAACACATTGGCTTCATTTAAAAATGTACAGATCATAAGGCACTTAAACAATGTTCAAGTTGCCATGTTAGCACAAAGTCAATACAAAGAAAGGCACACATCTTCCACTGCACAAACATATAATGTGGCAACTCACACCCTGTCCTCATATAAAAATGAGTTGACATATGTTCACGGGCAAATGTACTAGGTTGAAATTGCCATATTAAAATGCAAGCAGTTCAAAAAAATGCTGAAAACATTTACTAAACAACCTGTAATGTGGCAATTCACACCCTGGCCTCATATTAAAAATGAGTTGCCATGTAATACAGCCAAATATGTTCAGATATCACAAGTCAGCATGGCAAAACGCAAAAATGAGTCTATAGTATAGTGAATTTGCCCATTATCCTGTCTACAGCATGGCAACAGCCATAGTGTGTTCACAAAATTAGTTGCCACACGGAAAGCATATTTGTGGCAACTGGCACGGTTGATCAGAAAATTAGTTCCATTCAGTGCAGATAGTTGTTGAAACTGCCATGGCTGCCTTTACACTACACTTTGAAATACAACTACCTAGATCTAGGGTTCATTGGCAACTATCATACCCTGAAATTCAACAACGAAAAACTTCCTGCACCTATGTCAATAGCATTTCGAGGCAATACATAACTAACAACTAGAAAAACGCCGGCTCAATCGCAAGGCAAAACCCAGATGTGGCTGCGGATAGGCCGAGCCACACCGGCATGGCTGCCACCGCGGCGGCGACGAAACTGTGCAATGCCACCCTAAACGGCAAGCACGGGACTCCGTCGCCGATGGGAACGCGGGAGCACCGCGAATCCATCGGAATCTCGATGAATTTCGAGCGGAAAATTGACCATATAGGGGAGGCGGGAATGCAGGCAAGGAATGTGAGCATCGGAAGGAGCATTACCTTCAATTTGCGGGCACTCCGGCGAAGACGCTCCGGTCCGGCGAGCCCCACCGATGGCCGCGAATTCCGTCGACTCTTCCGCCTCCACCGCCGCCTTCTCCTCTCGGCTTCTCCTCCAATCGACTGAACTACTATGGATGGTGGGTTGGGTGAGTAATGAAGTGGAGCGAGTAAATGAAACCGTGAGGGGGGGGGGGGCGAAGTGCGAGACTTGGTTGCGTGCGGGCGCCACGGCAGTTCCACCGCACGCTCCCGACTGGCTACCGTTGACCATGGAGAGGAAACCGGCCTGCGGGCGAACTCTCTCACACGCCACACACGCGAGTTGTCCTATGTGGCACACAAAGTCACCCATTTCATGCCAAGATTCGTGCAGAAGTGACTGGACGGCGATGGAGGCGTGTGGGTGAGTTGACTAAGGCCCACACGTATGG